>NC_142717.1:45949060-46251326 GCF_055471065.1 Atractosteus spatula | reverse complement strand
CTTGAACAGCACATGCTTGAGAATAACCTGGATGTTTTGGCTCTTCACAGAGTCACAGGCCAGTAAAAACACTTGTACGTGCTGTAAATAATAGGTGGTTTTGAAAATAATGATTTCTGAAATCATATTCCCATATCTGTGGAATTCATATTGTGATGCATACAGTATGAGCCAGGGCAGTCAGTGTTATTGACTTAAAGCCCTGTCATGTCTGGAGGTTTTGCGCTCTGTGTTGTCCTGGCACAGGACTTTGAAGGTGCTGTTTCAAGAGTCAGGCTCACAGGGTGGTTGCAGCTCTTACTGAGCCAGAGTCCGCAGTGGCACTGGGCTCAGTCTTCAATCAGGCACAGCCTGTGCTCGCTGTAGAGGGGCCTCTGCTGAAGTATCTTGAACTTTATCTGTATGCAAGAATACATTTTAATGGAATGCAGTTTGTTGGATTCCTGCATATCTTTGAGAAACCTGAAGGTACAGAATTCATTGCAAAGGAGCTGTAGCTCAACCTTGAACCCAGACACCAGGGATCAGCACACAGACATATATCACCCAAAACACACACAGGCAGAGAGACACACACACACACCACACACAGGCAGAGAGACACACACACACCACACACAGGCAGAGAGCCATACACACACCACACACAGGCAGAGAGACACGCACACACCACACACAGGCAGAGAGACACGCACACACCACACACAGGCAGAGAGATAAACAGACACCACACACAGGCAGAGAGATAAACACACACCACACACAGGCAGAGAGACACGCACACACCACACACAGGAAGAGAGACACGCACACACCACACACAGGCAGAGAGCCACGCACACACACCACACACAGGCAGAGAGACTCACTGTTGTGGGAAATTCTTCATCAGAGGAGCAGGACACAGTCTTGTGCAGATTCAGTTTTAATGAGCTCAATAAGTTCAACAACGCACGCCAGGTCTGCCCCACAGAACAGACAAACTGCAAGGGTTTCCCAGCACAGTCAGAGGAAAGTTTGTTTCACAATCTGAGTGCTTGTCCTGTTCTTTGATATGTAATTACTTCTTGTCCAACTCTGTCTTGCTCTAGGTTCTGTCCTTTGATATGCAGCAGACATTGGTCTGGTTTATCCTGTTTGTGGGTGTTGTTCCTGTCTTTTATTATGTATAGTTAAGCCACTGGGGCTGCTAAGCTTTATGGCATCTTAGTGTAACTTTTGTTTGAGGCTAAATTAACAGACCCCACCAACACCTCTCACAATGTGCTTAAGTGGTGATACTTTGATGCTGGATAAGTGAGATATATACATGTCCCACTTCACTCACACACACACCAGACACACAGGCAGAGAGACTAACACACACAGGCAGAGATACAGTACTGTACACACAGCTGCAACAGGAACTGATATAAATTGCTGAGAATGGGAAAAGGATATATTCAGGTTTATTTATAAGCTGTCATAATGTTTGGAGTAACACTGCTGCATTTCCAAACACAAACTAAATATTTAAAGGCTTAGTAATTCTTTAAAATTACCATACCACAAATCAATTATGATCAGAACAGGTTATTTGGTCTAACAGCGATCCAAATTTTAAGCATTTATGCTTTGCAATGTGCCTATGCAGTTTTCTTTTTCCAATTAACTAATTCCAATTCCTTGTGTAAAAAAACGTTTTCTCATTTTCAGAATGGAATCTCCTAGCAAAATTCATGTTGTGCTCTAGAGTGGCACTTGTGCTTTCGGAGTTTGTAATGACAACTTTATTAAAAGCACAGTACCAACGACCCATCTACAGGAGTGCAGCCTGTGTGCCTGTCTCCATTTCCAGAGTTGCTCTAAGAAGTACTGCTGACAGGCACTTGGAAACAGCTAATAAATTAGCACCACCTAGTGGCCCACCAGCACCACTCACACAGCCTGGATTCACTGGACAGGCCCAGCTCAGCTTCCGAGACCTGACGAGGCTGGGCTTCCAAGTGAAAACACTGTTGCATTTCATAACTTGGTCATGCGTTCCTTAATGTAGTCACTGCAGTGCTTCAGTGTGCTTGCTGTCGCCTAAAACCAGTGAACCTTCTTGTCAAGGTTCAAGTCTGTTGGGTGAAAACAGAATGTCCCCTTCCCAGCATTTTTGCTTGGTGGCCGTTGCAGCTTTGTAAGCAGGACTGTCCACAGTTCTCATGTGCACTTCTCGGGTGCAGATCTCGGGGTGCAGATCTCGTGGTGCAGATCTCAGGGTGCAGTTCTCGGGTGCAGATCTCGGGGTGCAGTTCTCAGGACTGCACTCTTGACACTCTGTAAAGCAGCTGTATGTGAAGCTGCTTGTCCTGTTGAGGGCTGCAGCGAGCCAGAGCCCATTCCTTGGCCCGGGGTGCGAGCCGCGAGTGAGGGCACACTGCCGATCCCCTGCTGGAAGGGTCCCGAGAGAAAGGGGGCCAAGCAGGCCGTGTCTCTGGGAGGGGGGACACCAGAGCCTTCGGCAAGAGCCCACACGAGCACGAGGACAGCATGCAGAGCCCGAGATCGAACCCGGGGCCTGGAGCCGTGAGGCAGCTGTGCTGAGCAGCACACCGCTGGGCAGGCAGGGAGAGACCTTCACAGCACTTTAACTGCTTTAAAGAGCCAGGAGTCTGAATTCTCCGCAGCACAGTGTATTTACAGATCTGGAGAAATGTTTGAACAGGCTTTGCCTTTGTTTCCATTTAAGTTCTGGCTGAACTTATTTAAGTTCCTGATCGAAAGTGCCACCCCTTTTATTGAGCCATGCTGTTTTCTGTGTTTGCTCTCAGGTATACATAGCAACCTTTGCAATATCAGGATACGCGTCCAGTTACTACCGAGCGGGAAGCAAGCCCTTCAACCCTGTGCTGGGAGAGACGTACGAGTGCGACAGGCCCGACAGAGGCTTCCAGTTCATCGCAGAGCAGGTACCTCCTTCCCACACAGGCTCCTGTTAAAGCCTGCATGCTGGATGCTCCGTTCCAGAGAAAGGCAAGGAAACTGGGGAGAGACACGCTGGAGAACATTCACTGATGTTGCCTAGACTGGTTCTGTGTAATGGTCTCAACTTCACTCTCTGCAAGCTGCAGCATGCCAGGTGTGGCTGCGCTGCATTTGGCACTGTCCTGTTTCAGATTGGTGAGGCAACAGCAGAGCTGTCCAGTCCTGGTCCTGGAGCGGGTTTTCCAAGTCTGTTTGAAGCAGCTGGGAGAAGCTGATCAACTGGTCTAATTTAGCCAGTAGCAGTCTGATGGAGCTGCGTTGGCCTGTAGTGTAATAATAAGATCTACATAATCTGTCATCAGCTCTGATTATGTACAGATTATGTACTCTGATTATGTACACCAATTTCCTTCATTGGTAGAAGGTATTCCACTTTTGCAGTGGGGAAAATAGGTTTCCTGCGTGTACTGAAATATTGCAATTAGTGCACTGAGCTAGTGTGTTTTAAATTAGATACACAGTAGTTGTATTATTATCGTATTACAGTAGGTTAAATTAAGTTTTTAATTAGTGCTTAGGTTGTACCTTCTGTCCCGAGCCTGCAGGAACACTGTGTGCAGTGAATGTGTCTGTGACAGGCTGTAATTGTACTGTTGCTCATTTCTGTCTTAGGTCAGTCATCACCCACCTATTTCAGTGTGTCATGCTGAATCGAAAAACTTTGTCTTTTGGCAAGGTAAGTGAACGCTACTGCATGAAAATTGTTCTTTCCACTGCTCAACGTCTTAAGGACATTTGTAGTATAAAGAAGATTTAGTCAGATGTCAAGAACGTCAGCTTGTGCACAATGTTGGCCAGTTGTGTATCCCGTCAAATTTAGAAATAAAGTTTTTAAACAATAGTGCTCTGTAAGACATGAAACCGGCCCAGCGGGGACCAGGCTCAAAAACAAGCGTGTGACTTTCCAGCTCAGGGAACGGTGCTGAGCTCGGCTGGGTTCTGCTTTCTCATTTCAGACATGAGATGGAAAAACAAATTCTGGGGAAAGTCCATGGAGATCGTTCCTGTTGGGACAACACATGTGATGCTGCCAGCGTAAGTCCCAGTCCAGACCGGCCGGACGGCCTTGGGCCCCAGCACTGCTGGCCCGGGTGTCTGGGGCTGGACCTTGGTCTACAGTACTTTGCAGATTCTTTCACCAGCACCAGACCATAAAAAGACACATTCTCAATTCACAACTTCAGTGTTGTGACGTAAAAATAGGTTTCCATCTTTAAACTCCGCTTGCGACACTTTAGATTAATTATCATTTAAAGGGTTGTGGGAGTCTGGGACACGACTCCCAGCCGTGTGGATGAAGCTGATATTCTGGATCCTTTTAAGAAAGGGTCTCTGGAGGAGATCTTGGGATCAATTAGCTAACGACTACCAAACAGACCAGAAGGGCCACATGGCTCCTCTCGTGACCTTTCTCACAGTAGGTCTTCCAGTAGACATTATTATATACGGGAGCACCTTTAAAAGAGCACACTGTTATGTCAATGTCTCTGTCGTCCTGCTGCCTGGAGTTGTGGTAAATGTGGCCACAGGACTGTGAGACAGACAGGACTAGAGAACGTATCTCAACGGGCGCCCAGCCTGGCAGCAGGCACGGCCTTCCGAGCCCAGCCCCATGCTCAGCTCAAGCAAGACCGTTCCAGGAATAAATTGTGCCTTTACTGATTTGAAACGCAGGATGGCGCTCGTGTTCCTGAAGTACACCCGCAGTGGTGTGGATTTTGCATCGCTGCCATTTTGCGCGCATCTGGGCTCCCGGGAGCTGTTTTTACGCAGACAGTGGAGGAGCGTCGTGAAAGTTCCTCAGTGCCTCTCGGCGCTAGCAGCCCTTCTGGTTAATTATTCATCAGGCAGAGGAGGCTCTTTTGCTGGCTGCTGACTCTCCTGCTGCGCCTCTTCTCTCGCAGGCCTGGATACATCATAGATGAGCCAGGGAGCTGGTATTGATAAAGCAGAGGCACGGCTCCCCCATTCCTGCCTCCCACCTCCCTCGCTTCCCTTCTGAATCACCCCCACCTGGGGCTCCCTGTCAGAGCTCAGCCTCAGGACCTCCCAGAGGGGCGGCCGCTGAAACTGTGCGATTCGCAAGGCAGAACGAGTGGAGTGCATGCCGTCAGGGGAGGGTTTACCCTGGACCGCGTCCTGGCTCTGCTGAGACGGGCATTGGGTTTGAACTCTTCATCGGGCACTTTCCAGAGCGGAATGGCACGGTGTGGGTTAAACTTCTCTGTGCCCGACTGTCCCTTCCCACTGTAGGTTTGGAGACCACTACGAGTGGAATAAAGTGACGTCGTGTATCCACAACATCCTGAGCGGGCAGCGCTGGATAGAGCACTACGGGGAGATCTCCATCAAGAACAGCAGCAGCCACGCCTGCCAGTGCAAAGTCACCTTCGTCAAGGTAGGAGCCGCCCTCCTGCGCGCCACCAGGCCCAACCGCGCAGGCCCAGCGCTCGCGGGCCGCAGCCGTCCAGCTGGCACTGAGAGGGCGCTTACGGTCTCCGCCGCAGGTGCAGGCAGCCCTCCGTTTAGGAACGGAATTCCTTCTAAGAAAACCGTTTCTTAAGGTTGAAAATCTGTAAAAATCCAGAATGAATTTTTGAATCGGGTACATGTTTACGGACTTCACTGTAGGGAGAATTCATAAACCAGTAATTCGCAAATCGAGGGGTGCCAGTATGAAGGGTTAGTATCACCCAGACCCCCAGACTCTCAGACTCCTAGACTCCCAAGCCATCAAATTCCCAGACTTCCAAAGCCGCAGACCCCCAGACTCCCAGAGCCCCAGATTTTGCGGATTTTGTCCGTTAAATCCAAAGTGCGTTACTCCGAGGGTTTACTGAATGTTGTGTGGCGTGTGCCTTCATACCGCCATCTGCTGGACAATACCAAATGCTGCATTGGTGAAGCCTGAGATAATCCTGTTTCATTTGACAATTTAGAGTAGAGTTAATTAATGTAGAAGAATGTCCTTTCTCATTTGAACTTTTTACTTCTTCTGTCTCAGTCTAAATTATTATTCCAAATTGATTTTGCTGCTGTCCGTTCTTTCTGCCGCTGGCCTGCAGGCTAAGTACTGGAACTCCGGCGTTAATGAAGTCGAGGGCACAGTTACAGACCACAGGGGCAAGGCAGTGCACAGGCTGTTCGGGAAGTGGAATGAGGCAGTGTACTCCGGCGAGCCGCCCAACACCACGTGCGTCTGGAGGACAAGTGAGTGTCTGCTGGGATACAGCTGTACGTCCTGCCCGCTGTGAACTTCCGTTAGCTCAGTGACGTCATTAAGACAGTGGTTCCCAATCCTGGAGCCCTCCATCACACAGTCAGACCCTTCATTGACTTAATAATAAGACTGATTTGAGCTGTTTGTTCCCAGCTCTTATACCTGTTGGAACTTGAGCCGTTGTATTTCAGAAGTGAAATACTGACACATCCCAGACTTGTGGCTAGAAACAAACTGCAAGTGTTCCAAAGCCACAGACAGCTGTTACTTTTATTAGAGTTCATTAAGCATGACATATCTGACTCCATTGCATCCGCAGTACATACAGTATCTACAGTATACGTGTCTAGAAAAGAACACCTTTCAGGTTTATGGTGCATTTTAAGAGTAGGATAGAATTACAATTCACACATTTCCAGCCCTCTCAGCATTGTGCAAGAGCAAGAGCTCATTCATATTTTTTCCCATAATATATATATAACAGGTCCCGATGTAATGTCTGATTCTGTTTTTTTATGTCTGTTTTAAGATTCAATGCCTGATGATTATGAGCAGTACTATGGATTCACTAAATTTGCCATGGAGCTGAATGAACTCGAATCTGCAACAAAATTGCTCCTGCCACCCACTGACACCAGACTGAGATTAGACCAAAGGTGAGAATCTTTAATGACAGCAGGCCTGGGCCAGAGCTCACAGTCCAGGGACACAGTAAACTCACTGTGCTGCTCACTTTACTGGGTGAGCTGTGCACAGCTCTCTGCATGGCCTTCACTGGGGCTGTCAGTGTTCACTTTATGTGCATGCTTCAACTACAGTCTGCTTGTAACTGAAGAGGGGTCATCTCACTGCCTCCTGCACTATGAGGGAGTGCACTCTCTGCCTTGCTGTGCATTAAGATTGCAGTAATTTAACAAACAAGGATCAGCACTCAGCCTCCATTACTCTGAAAAAAGTAATAAAACTCAAGAAAAGAGAACACTTGAATGCATGAGTCAACCTGCAGTAATGGGAGTCCTGTCTGCAGGTGGCGCTGTTGGTGCTTTGTCCTTGTGGACTGACCATGCCTCTGGTTTTGTGTGAGACATGATGTGAGGATAGATGGAATTAGAACACAGACTTTTAGAGCGAATTTTTGAGAGAAATAAAAACTGCATCACATATTCTTGCAGCTCTACAATCTGTCGAGACCTCCTGTCCTGCTGTATGAGGATGTTGATAGATCAGAGATCCGCAGCACAATTAGTCTTAACGGCATTTCCTCAATGTCTTAATGAATGAGGCCCTCCTGCCAGTGAATTAGAGGCACTTAACCCCACAGGAGAAGAACTCCTCATCTCCCAGCAGGCCCGTGCCCTTGGGAAGCACGCATTCCGACAAGTACCTGTGTTCACAACACTTTCAGTACAAACAGCTCTCGTCCCACCGCAGCGTCCCCTTCCTGGTGCTGTTCAGTCGTTTCGGATGGTGAAATGAGATCCATTGTTCTCAGCCCAGAAGCATTTTTTTCTGCATTTCATTCTCTCTTTTTGATTGATAGAAAATTGTATTTCAGTGTTGTCCCCTGATCAATTAAGGCTTTATTTTTCCTGACAAAGACAGCAGCTTAAAAGAGAGGAATGAAGGGTGAAAAAGCTGTTGTGTACAGTATGTGTGTTTGTAAAGTTCTTTAGGCTGTACTATATTTCTTATTTTTTAATCTTTTATATTCAATGTGAAGAAATGTCTTATTAGCATCTAGGAAGTATTTCAGAAGAAATACAAGCCCTTTCTCAGGTGCTTCAGAGCACCTGGCTCGTTCTAAACTGTGGTAGGAAAAGTGCTTGGGCTTCATTTCGTCACATTGCTTGAATGGGTACAGAATAACAGCTTCCCTCTGCTGCTTCACAGTGCATATAAACAGGCTGCATAAGATAAGAAACGTGAAGCTGCTGAAGGTGCTGTGTGTGTTGACGTTCAGTAACACATCGTTCAGTAACAACTCTTAAAAGTGCCAGAGGTGCCACTGTAGCTTCCACATGGCATGCGGATTAAACGCCAGGGCTCCAGAAGAGCACAGTGGGGTGCTGTGACATGCCTTTGCAACCTCATCATCCCACGGCTCAAGCAGAGGAGGCAGGGAGTCATCTTTTCTTCTAGCCCCTGCTCAGTAACAGCTCCTACAGAATATAGTCCGCAGCCCAGTGGGCGCCTGCAAACCATTATGTTCCCAAATAACAGAGTTCCCTGCCGAAGAAGGAAATAAACACTTTGTGTCCTCTTCAGCCAGGCTCCCATAGTAACCTTCTGAAACAACCCCACAGCGCCAAAGAGTCTGAAATTTCACAAACATTTCACAATAAATTGCATCAACGTGCTCTGGCTGAAGATAAAGGAGATGGTTCCTTAAGACCCCTGTAAGTGGGAAGGCGGAGAGATTCCGTTTTTATTGCTGCCCGCCAAAGTGTGCTTCCCGTTATCCGGGTTCCCTGATTCCCGGAGGGCCGGCGAGAGCCAGGCTCGGCACTTCGTTCCCGCGGTAACCGACCCCGTGCCTGCCGCAGGCTGCTGGAGGAGGGGAACGTGGAGGCCGCCGAGGTGCAGAAGCAGCGGATCGAGCAGCTCCAGAGGGACCGGCGCCGGGTCCTGGAGGAGAACAGCATGTGTCACCAGCCCCGGTTCTTCTGGTGAGCAGAGCCGCCCCGCGTCCTCACAGCTCCTCAGGGCTCTCTGTGCTGCGCTGCAGTGCTGAGGGCCGCTGCTGCACTCCAGCCTGGTGCGATTTTCTGTCTTTCAATTTTGCAGGAAATCCAGTGACGATACGTGGGTGAGCAACAAGACTTACTGGGAGCTGAGGAGAGATCCAGGCTTTGCCAACCTGGATAACCCTGTGCTCTGGTGAGCCGGTCACCAGCCTTTCCCGGCCCTGGTCGTGGACAGCCCCTGCGTCCTCTGGGTTTCAGCCCAGCCCTCCACCCGTTATAGGAGCCTAACTGAACCCGCCGAGGGGTTTTTAATTGTGGTCTGCGGTCAGGGCACAAATGAGCCCCCCCAAAGCATAGAGTGAGTGAAGAAGTCTTGGTTTCACATAGCTGCTCCCCTATAGCTTTCAAATATCTCTGACTGTTTATCAGTCACCGCTGTGCAGACAGAGCTGGGAGTGACACTGGTACAGTCTTCTCAGCACTGCAGAGGCCCCTCGGTTAAAATCAACACATTCCTTAAAAGGGTGAACCTGAAGGAGTGGGACAGAGCTCATGATCTGAAACAGTTTTAAAAGGACAAGCAGGCGCTTCAGCTGAAGAGCTCGAGGAGCCCAGCGAGTGAAGTTCAGCAGGAACGAAAACCAGACATGGATCAGGACTGGGAAACACTGCTCTCCGCTGACAAATATCCACGTCTGCTGTTCACACGTCGTCTTTCCGTCTCTGTTCGTCTTGCTGCTGTCATACAGCTAAATGCCTTATTATGCAGTGCTTGGAAAAGACGCATAGCCTTCTTTATGCAAACAAAGATATTTTGAATGTAGACAAAATATGCAAACGTGGTCGTGTTTGAAGGGTATTTTGCTCCGCATGGCTCTGCCTGTGTTTAGCCCAGAGAGACTGGCCTGGGTGCGCCCTGTGCTTCCACAACTCTTTCACCTGGGCAGACTCCACCGTGGCCTCATCAGCAAAGACCGGGAGTTCGTGGGTTTCTTGAAAAGCTGTTCCTGGTGATGTGCTACTGTCTTAATCCTCTGACATTTTCTACCTCCAAAACGTAACGGAAAACTGCATTGAAAAAATGCAGAAACTCTCCAGTTGCCTTATATGTTAGATATACAGTTTTTACCACCAATGCTAAACTTTAATTTACATTTATTTAAATGTAATAGATTTGAATATAAGTGTATATACGCATAAACAGTATATATACTATGCGTGTGTATATGCTGTAAAAAAGGTACATATGGAGTCTTGCCTGCCTCTCCTGGAAAATGTAGTGTCAGATCTAAGACACTAATTCTAACAGGCCAGTCAGAGCTGCAGTTTGAATTTCTTGTCTGAGTTTCCAAAAGTGCAAATGCGGCATCTTTAAAAAAATATGTTAATATTTTTAAAATATGTTAATGGGAAGAGTGGCAATATGTTAATTTAAATTTGTGTTGTGACACTGTAGAGAGAGAAACGTTGTGACGATTGTTTTGTAGAGGGGGCAGTGGAGACTTGTGGTTTGCCTGATGTGAAGAGCCTGCTGCACTGCTGTTACACTGCTACTAAACTTCCCAAATTCCACCCCCCCCACCTCCCAGTGGCCATGTGTATTTTCTCCTGGTGCCCTGGTCTCCTCCCACCTCATACAGACATACATACAATATAGCGCCTCTGTATTTTCACACTTATGCGTGTGTGGTCTGCAGCAGACCTGTGGCCCTGCCTTGTGCCCACTGTCCGAATCGCATACCACCTGCACATTCACAGAGCAGCGCGTGTCCCGGTCCTGCACGTGTGCTCAGAAGGACCTGGAGGCTTCGACATCATGCGTACAGTCTGCCGGTCGGACAACCAGACTTGCCAAAGAAAATTCCTTCCAACGCTTGTGCTTCCATGTCAATAAAGCACACAGTGGCAGCGCACGAGAAAGGCGCTCTGGGATCCTGTGGGGAAAGGAGGCATGGGCATGCATGGTGCACTGTAGCCACTACCACAGCTACTGCTTGGTTTGCCTGGGTGAGAGACTCCAGGTCATCGTTTAGATTAGTGGTGCTCTGGAGAGATGTTTGAACAATGACAGACACATTAAAACAGAATAGTCATGGATACTGTGGCTACAGGTTTCGAAATCTGCAATTGAATTAAGACATTACAGGTGAGCACTAGGTGAGCACCAAGTGTAAGTCCTTACAGATCCAAAGAAAAGCAATGTTGGTGCTGAAGCCCAACGTCTCTGAAAGGTGGAAAAATTCTAGGTTCAAAAAAGCACAGTCTGGGGGATTGCTAAGGTATCATGATGATTCTAGGAGCAATTTAATTCATTTTGAAGGAATGCAGAACAAAGGGACACATCAGTCTGTCCGACAGCTGGGCTAGAGTGTAACACTGGCAAGCTCCACTTTTCCTTTAAGCACGTTGTAAGATTGTTTTCCAGATTTCTCACTTTAAATATCTCGTGCTGTTGACACAGAAATGGGCTTAATAAAATATTTTAACTGCAATGAGGGGTTTGCTGCTTTTTATTAGTAAAAAAAAGAAATGTACTTTATGCAGTTAAAGACATGGGGGAGGGAAGGGTCAAATGATGGTACTTGCAGTACCAGTTGGACGGGGGGTACCATCACTGTAGCTGCCTTGGCCCATGTGCTAGAGACAGTGTGGGGGCGAGTGGGGAAACCTGGGTGCAGTGCGAACTGCCTCTGTGTGGGAGTCAGTGACCTGGGGCTCCTGCAATGGACAAAGAAGGACTGGGGAGATGGCAGAGACAGAACAAGGCTGAGGTAGATTGGCTGTTCGAGCAGAAATGGAGAGAGAGGAGGGGACAGAGGAGAACGAAGGAACTAAGGAGGATAAACTGCTGTGTGGGCAGCTCCTGCAGCTGCTCAGAGATCCTGGAGGCTTGCTTTCATCAGGAGACCCGAAAGAGAAACACAGGCAGGCGGCACGTTGGGCGCAGAGCTGCTGTGTTTTGAGTGAAGCATGAGGCTGAAGAGACGAGAGACTCCGATCCCGGATGAACGGGGTGAAGGGAAGGTCTCTGCAACGACGAGTACAGGACTGGTCCATCTGTGACAGAGTGAGGCGCACAGCGCTGAGAGGATGTGTGCCGAAAGAGAGGGACACGCTATGGAAAAGTCCCGGGTGTGAGAGTTACAAACGCAGTCGATTGGAAGTGCAAGATTAGGATAGGTTTTCTTGAAAACTTGTAAATATTGTTGCACTTGTTAAAGATGCTGCTCTGCTGTTGTGACCATAGGACAGAAAACTCTAGTACAGGCCATACAAGTGGGTACTCTCCAGTCCATCACTGTGAAGGAGAATTTGTTCCCAAAGGATTTATCTGATTAAAAGATTTAAGAAAAAAAGTCACTCAACCCTTGTCTGTGACACTGGGGCAATCATGTCTCCAGTCACGATGCTGGAGCTTCAGAGTTTCTTCTGTAAAGCTTGATAATCTGTCTTCTTCGACTCTCACTGGTACTGCTTTGTCTTTATTTCATTCCTGCAGGGGATAGAGGCTGTCCTTCTCTGAACCTCAAAACCACGTGAGACAAATGTTGTCACATCACATCTGCATTAATTTCAGCTCTGCAGTTTTCTTATTTCAAGAGTGAAAACTTTCATTGAATTAACTCTCCATTAGAATAAAAAAGATTCAGTAAATATTTTTTTAAAATGGTTTATGTGTGTTACCCAAGAACTAACATTTTTATAATTTTTTTATATTAATATTCTGTGTCATGTATATGAACATGTTCTGATAAGTTTTAGATAATTGTAAATTAGTGTTGTGCCCCGCACCACAACAAAGTTGTAGTAAAACTTCATAACTGTCTGAAAAGCACTGTAGCCTTAGTATAAAAAATAAATCAAAAACGAATATATAGAGTAAGCCAGAATTTATGGATATCGTACACCATTCCTCTCTTACTTCAGACGTAACGTCTATCAGTACATATGACTGCAGTCTGTGGTCTGTCAGAAGGGAGGGGCATTTACTGCCAAGGAAGCCAGAGCTGATAAGCTCATCTGAAACTGCACACCCAGATAGTGTGAGGCCATCTTTTGCTTCTGTATAGAGGGCGTTTCTTCTGAAACCTATTATTGCAATGCAGGTCAAGAAGAAACCCCAGCACAGACAAGACCCTGGTGCCGTGAAGCTCTTGTGTGTCATGGTCCCACAGTGGCACAGCTGGTCACCTGCCAGTAGAGGGCAGTGCTGTCGGGGACTGGGGTGCCCCGGTTCACAGTTGCTGAAACCCCCGGATTCATCGTGTTATCCCCGCCTAGCGGGAGACCTTAATCCTCTACGACAGGGTCGCTTAGTTTTCAGCTCATGTATATCCAGAACAAACTCACTTTCTTAAGAAGCTGGCAAAGCTCAGTAACTTGCCATAGACAGATCTTATATGGACCAGAGGAAAAGAGTATTGTGGTGTCAAATTGATTCTTATATATTCATTTGAATAACTTTCTAAATTAAGATTATTTGTTGTAGAGGCGTGGAAGAACCAGTCTGGGATAAGCTTATCTACAGGATTGAAGTGCATTCTTCTCATTTCTGGTGTTATTGTGTTGAAGTATGAATTTGTAACACAGGTACAGTATAAGAATGCCTTTTCTGCTGCCATTTGAGTCTCATGCTGATATTGGTAGTAACATTCCTGTTTGAAAAAAACAGAAACATCCTTATAAAACTCTTGTTTTGAGACGCCACCCAGTCACTAGTTAGCATGATGCAATTTTCTGTAAGATGCAGTCCTTCTGGAGCTATTTTAAGGAGTATAAAAGCCATTTTTATTGCTCCCAGCCACAGGTTATTTGCAGCTCTGGACACTGTAGTACACAGCCTTCTTCCTCTGCAGTATCGCTGCTCATCAGAGAAATTCCTGATCTCAGCTCGGAACAGTCGCTGCCCTTACCACAGGCCACATTATTGTCCCCGGAGTATTGACTGGCTTCATATCACTATACAGTATAGTCAGTAATTCCAGAATCACAAGTAATGTGGCAGCAGACAGACCTACAGTGGCTCTCGTAAACAAGAGTTCACCTGTGAAAAGTGTGTTCTGTTAAAGTATTCCAAGGCTTAAAAAACAGAAGTTTGTAATTGTAAAAATTTTATGCAAACATTGGTAGGATAATTATTCATAGACAGTAATTTGCAAACACAAACAAAAACACAGTAAGAGATGTACCTCTCACTGAGGTACAGTAATTTAGTTTACTTCTGTGGGTGGAGTTAACTGTCCATTCCTGTTTTTTCCTCTGCAGTTTGTTGAGGCAGGAGTACCTGTGCAGTGTGTTTACAGCAGGTAGGAATACCTGTGCAGTTTGTTGAGGCAGGAGTACCTGTGCAGTTTGTCGAGGCAGGAGTACCTGTGCAGTGTGTTTACAGCAGGTAGGAATACCTGTGCAGTTTGTCGAGGCAGGAGTACCTGTGCAGTTTGTCGAGGCAGGAGTACCTGTGCAGTGTGTTTACAGCAGGTAGGAATACCTGTGCAGTTTGTCGAGGCAGGAGTACCTGTGCAGTTTGTTGAGGCAGGAGTACCTGTGCAGTTTGTTGAGGCAGGAGTACCTGTGCAGTTTGTTGAGGCAGGAGTAACTGTGCAGTGTGTTTACAGCAGGTAGGAATACCTGTGCAGTTTGTTGAGGCAGGAGTAACTGTGTAGTTTGTTGAGGCAGGAGTACCTGTGCAGTTTGTTGAGGCAGGAGTACCAGTGCAGTTTGCTGAGACAGAAGTACCTGGGCTGTTTGTTGAGGCAGGAGTACCAGTGCAGTTTGTTGAGGCAGGAGTACCAGTGCAGTTTGCTGAGACAGAAGTACCTGGGCTGTTTGTTGAGGGAGGAGTACCTGTGCAGTGTGTTGAGGCAGGAGTACCAGTGCAGTTTGCTGAGACAGAAGTACCTGGGCTGTTTGTTGAGGCAGGAGTACCAGTGCAGTTTGTTTACAGCAGGTAGGAATACCTGTGCAGTTTGTCGAGGCAGAAGTACCTGTGCAGTTTGTTGAGGCAGGAGTACCAGTGCAGTTTGTTGAGGCAGGAGTACCAGTTTAGTTTGTTTACAGCAGGTAGGAATACCTGTGCAGTTTGTTTACAGCAGGTAGGAATACCTGTGCTCGGACATTATGCTCTCAGGATGGAATATTTGTGTCTAAGGTTGCAGGAGGAGCTTCCTCAGATGGAGATCAGGTGGCTTGAATGGCAAAACTAATCAGTTGCTCAGCTGAGTCCAGCTCTCAATCTGGCTGGTACAGTGGCAGTGGATTGAAAATTAAGCAACCACCCAGAGGACCTTCCTGCCACAGCTCCCGACAGATGAGACCTCAGCCCAACGGCAGGCTGACCAAGACGACTCCACTGCTGTGACTCCGGTAGTGTTGCTGCAGGGTCATGAGCAACAGGAAAGGAGTTGGACAGCAGGCTGAGTTTGAACCAGAACTTCTCTGAATCCACATGTCCGCAGGAGGGTATGTTGAGATCTTGGGTTGGTGGAGACTGAGCATGGATCATGCCTGTGTAGCGGAGCTAGTTCGGATACGGTGACGTCATCGCCCTCCCTGCGTGTAGCAGGGACCTCAGCTGCCTGGGCTGAGGGAGGTCTCCTTTAGCTCATGCGGCTGGTTCCCTGTTACGTTATGCCGGAGACCCGGGTTCGTGCCCCAGGTGCTGCGGGACGGAACGGGTGGCGGGGGGCATGACACCGCACAGAACCGCGATGGTCACACCTTTTAGTCAAATAACGTAGTAATACTTGCTTTTGGAGTAAACAAGTGTCTTTAAAAAAAATCATCAGTATGTGATGGTGTGAAGCATAGAAAGAGCTTTCGGATAAGAGATCTAGATCTGTGTTTGCCATGCCCTTTGATACTTTGAGACACAGACCAAGTGACATCATCTGTGGCTCCTAAACCAGGAAATAAGCTTGACATCATTCCCATTGCTCACTGGGAAATGTAGTTTTCTCTGCCCTGACAACAAACTTTAGCAACCAGGGCTACAGAGAGTGAGGTCTTCTTAACACTCTTGTCCCTGAACTCACTTCCTCTATATCCCCATTCTGTCACAATAATGGCAAAAATGTGTTTAAACTTTAACTTCCCTCTGGAATACAGAATATTGCAGCCATGGTATCTTAATTACATCATCACAGTTATCCCAGCCTTGACCTCACAGTCATTCAGAAACAGCAGGGTGTTTGAGTTGAGGAAGTGCTGCACACAGGGATCTGGCACTGGACACACAGTGAGAGAATATGCCTTCAGGTGTTCGTCAGGTGAACCTTATATCTTTATGACATTAATAAAACCAGTAAAACGCAGCGCTGACGTACTAGTAGTGTGAAAGAAGACAAACTCCTGATCCAGCTTTGAGGAATACAATTGCTCCACCTTTCATCACAATCGCACCATTGCCCAGTGTCTTTCCAGAGCCGTGGGTCTAATACTCAGCGAGTGCAGAGATCAGCCACGATCTGAAGGCTCCCCTGCTAGAGCATAATGAACAAAGGCCTCCAGAGCAGTCGAACCCGTGGCTGGGCAGAGAATGTCACCTGTACGAGAATGACAGCCTTGGATTAACAGGTTCCACACACCCACACTTCCAGAAACATTTTTAGAATTCCCTGAATTTATCAAAACTTTTTCCGAAGTGTCAGAAAGCTTGAAGTGTGGTCTTCTGAGCCTCAGGTGAGCTCTTGGTCTTGTCACACAGAGGGGTCAGGCTGAGGTCAATGAGGACATGTGTTAATGTTTCCCTTCCATTGTAATATCCAAGTGCACCATGTCTTTTTCCCAGCAGGGGGCACATTACCCACCTTTCCTGACAGCCTGGAAAGTTTCACTGGGGCCTGGAAGGCTTTTAGGGTCCCACTCTACAGCAGGGGGGTCACACTCACACAGTGCAGGCAGCAGTATGCTCTGACTTTTGTTCCACATTATCTCTCAATTAATTATACGCCTATATACTACTTCTCTTCTGACCTGTTATTTGTTAAGGGTGCTGGTGCTGTACCTGTTTTAAGTTGTGTCTGAGAGCATACAGACACCAGCTGCACAAAGACACAGAGAGGACACAGACAGCACAAAGACACAGACAGCACACAGACACAGACAGCACAGAGTCACAGACAGCACACAGAGACACAGACAGCACACAGACAGCACACAGAGTCACAGACAGCACACAGACAGCACACAGATAGGACACAGACAGTACACAGGCACAGACAGCACACAGAGACAGACAGCACACAGAGTCACAGACAGCACACAGAGACACAGACAGCACACAGACAGCACACAGACACCAGCTGCACAAAGACACAGACAGCACACAGACACAGACAGCACACAGACACAGACAGCACAGAGTCACAGACAGCACACAGAGTCACAGACAGCACACAGAGACACAGACAGCACACAGACAGCACACAGATAGGACACAGATAGGACACAGACAGGACACAGACAGTACACAGACACAGACAGCACACAGAGACAGACAGCACACAGAGACACAGACAGCACACAGAGTCACAGACAGCACACAGTGACAGACAGCACACAGAGTCACAGACAGCACACAGACACAGACAGCACACAGACACAGACAGCACACAGACAGGACACAGACAGCACACAGAGACACAAACAGCACACAGAGTCACAGACAGCACACAGACACAGACAGCACACAGACAGGACGCAGACAGCACACAGAGACACAGACAGCACACAGGGACACAGACAGAAACACAGACAGACCCAGACAGACACAGACACACGGGCATTTCCAAAGACAGGACAGGCCTGGCTCTCAGGTACACTACTGGTGTTGAGCACTAACAGGACAACAGAGGGCTCTCTGTACAGTACACAGGAGAGTCCGGCTGGCAGGGCAGTGGAGTCTGCTCGGTGCTGATGTCTCCACACAGCTCGAGTCAAGTATTTCACTCTCCAGTGTGAGTGTTCTCCTGCCACTCACGTCTCAGCAGCGCAATCTGCACACCCCTGAACACCTCTCAGTCTTCTCTCAGGTAAGGGTGCACTTGCCTGCGCTGATGGAGGTTAACAGGGTAGTCACAAAGCAGCGCAGCCTTCAAAGGGGCTTTTGAACGTTCTTCAATATTGTCTGAACAGTACAGTTTTTTTCATGTGTCATACAGAGGGATATAAACCCCCGTTTCTATTTGTTTTTTCAAGCTGGAAAACGTGCAGACCCAACAAGTCCATTCTTGTCCCAACATAAGGATTTAATTTTCCTTTTTTTTTAACAGCCTTCGCTGGGGCCGGCCTGCGGAGAGCGGAGATAGCCCCGCCCACGGCTGGCCGAAGACGCGCTGATTGACAGGGCGGCTGTCCAGTGAGGCTGGCTGGGGGGCGGGGCTCGGGGACCGGTTTAAGAGCAACTTGACGGGACCCTCCCCGGCGCGACTCTTGCTGCTGCTGCACCGGGGGAGCGAGGCGTTGGGCTCGGCAGTCGCGGTGAGTGTTGTGTGTCTTCACGTTCAGAGCTTCGGCCGGGAGTAAATCGTGGTCTGCGGCTCGTTTGCCAGTGTTTGGGGAAGAGCGGGCGGCGCTGAAGCCGGAGACCCGCCCTGCTGCACCTTCGCCCCCGGGGCAGGGAAACGGAGCCGGCAGGCGTGCAGCCGGGCAGGCGGTGGGTCCAGCATCGCCGCAGCTCGGGCTCAGGGTCGCCGGCGGTTTGCACCGGATGGGCCGGGTGCGGCGTGCGGAGCCCCGGCTTGCCCAGAGGAGCGCAGTGCCGAGCGGGACCCCGGGGCGTCGCGCTGTGGCGGTGCAGAAGGAGGCGCCTCCTCCTTGCTCGCCGGCGGCGTGTTTCTGTCTGTTGCGCCGCTGGAGCCCGCATGTGACTTCGGCTGCCCCGGTTGTTAATTTTAACTAGTGGGACTCGCTGCACCGCTGAGGTATGTCATGCAAAATATGTTTCCTTGGGACATGTAGAGAATGTAGCACTTAGTGCTGCTTTACTTGACGTGTTGTCTGCAGTTGCAGCTGTGAAGTCTCTCTCTCGACTTCAGCTTTAATAAAGTTCCTGGACAGCTCCCAGTACCTACACTGCGTGTGTAGCTTCAGCCTGAAAGCCTACTCGTTAATACTTTTTTTTTTTAGTTCTCGGAGCTTTACAAGTTCATCAAGGAAATCAGTGGCAGAGAAAAGCTGGTAACCAAGATGCAGGCAAGAGCCCTTGGCGACCCCTGGTGTGAAATCATGCCTTTGGCTAATCCGTTCATTCAGGCCTGCGTCTGTGCAGCAGCTGGGAAGCACTTGGCCACAGGTCCTGGGGTCAGTTTTCCTCTCTCGGCTCCAGTTCCCAATGTCAAGGCAGTGGCCCTCTCTGAGCTGGCAGAAAACAGAACCGGAACTGAGAGTGGGGGTGGAGGAAAACAAGCCTGCTCGTTATGTGCCCATCTGGAATGAAGTGTTTGTACTGTGTTGGGTGTATCTGAACTGGACTCATTAGACTAAAGGCATCAGTAAAGAGACACTTCCTGGTGCTGTAGTACCTACAGCAGCTGTGATCCCTTGGGCTGAGGCTGGCAGATTGCCTTGTGAGGGCTTGCGCTGTGCTGTGGGGGTCCTGATGGCTCACCTGTGTTTGAGAGAGTACCGAGGCTGGCTCCGAAGAAGACCGTGCAAGTCAGAGCCAGAAAACCTCAAGTTTTCCTTAAATCTTAAGTCGGAAAGTGTTGCTGAAATATCTCTGAGAGAAGGTCTTTCAGAGCACCGATGTGACGGAGCTGGAGAGGGAATCCTGGAATTGTGTGGTGAATCTCCAGGAGAGCCGGACAGTTCCCTTGCTCCGGTGCCCCTCCCCGTCTCTCGATCGTGTGCCAGCACCAGATCCACCCAGGCTTCGCTCCTCGCTGGTTCCTGGAGTTGGACCTCAAAACGTCCGGGTTTTTGTTGTTGTTTTGTTGTTTTGTTGTTGTTGATCATTTCTCGCAGAGTCTCCTGACTGTGGTAAACAGTCAGGTAAGGTGTTGGCAGCCCTGTGTCGCTGCCTCTGTGGCTGTGGCAGAACAGACGCGATGAGCACGCCTCCTTGTGCGGACCGTCTCTTCCACTGGAAGGACTGGATTGTAAAACTCGGCCGCTCCCTGGCCGACAGGCCTGGTGTTTACAGCAGGTTATTCCCAGTCTGGAAACCCCCCTGCCCACTCAGATAATCGGCAGACCTCCCGGACTGTAAACACTGTTGCTCATTATCAAGACATCCAGCCAACAAATCTGCCTGCAGTTAACGTCCAGTGGGTTTTTTATTGCATGCTTTCTGTGGGCCTCGATTAGGATGTGAACTAGGCCCTGAAACACTGCTGTGCTCTCCTGAGGTCCTGGCTTGCTGGGGTTCAGGAACTGCCATGGATGAGCTCTTCTCCTTCATGTGCTGCTCATCAAACCCCTGTCTGTGGGCCTCGCCTTCGCCACACGGCTCCCACCTGTCGGCACCTCAGCTCTGAAGGAAACGCGACCTGATCTGCGCATTAATTAAACACGCAGCTGACCTGCACCTGCTGCTTCTAGCGTGAGGTTGAAATATTCATGTTAATTGAAGTGATCTTGTGAATGCCAGGGGTACTTTATTCCGGAAAAGGAAACTGAAGTCCTTCCCACGCCTGGATCTTCAGTGGTGTAGAGGGCCGGAGCTGTGCTCGTCATGTGTCATTGTGAAAGGCTGGGCTTCACCAGGCATTCGCCTGGGAGGAACTGGACCGCACACCGTCCACAGCTGCTTGGGGAGAAAAGCCCGTCTGTTAGGGTTCGAGGTCAGGATGTTCGCTCATGAGAGGTGTAACGTTGGTAACCTTAGTATTCATTGGGAATTATAAGAAACGTGCTGTATGTCTTTAGGAATTCTTTCCGCAAAAGGAGAAATGTGATTCTTCTTTCACAGTTCTTCAAAACGGTGGCTACGGTTGTCTAAAGCCAGTGTTAATCTGTCAGCCCTGCAGATATCAAAATGGTCGTGCGGCCTCTCCCATCTTGTCTTGGGGTATTTAACCTCTGTGCCGGGCTCCGCGTCGAGCCGGTCTGTCCCTGATCAGGTGTGCTGCTGGCTGGGGTGTCGGTGTGGCCACCTTGCTGAGGGGAGGAGGAGAGCTGTCAGTCCTGTTGCAGGGCTGGGCGGTGCTCTTGACCCTGGGCTGGGCTGTGTAATGGGGAGCTCACAGGTCACAGGGACGAGGTCGCAGGGATGGAATCAAACCCCAGTATTGGCCAAGTCCGTGTCCAGTTTCTCGCTTCTGGAAAGGAGTGGAGCAGTCCAATTGTTTTGTCTGATTAGGGCAGGATTTCTGCCACTGGTCTTGCGGTGTCTATTTGACTTTCTCGCACGAGGTGTTTTGCTCACTGTCTCTCTCTCTCTACGGTGACTCCTTGAATCGGCACTGCAAGGCGGCTGAGTGGCTGATGAGGGTGTTCTCTCTCCCCGCCAGGCGCGTGTGTCCCTGGAGATGTTTGCGAAAGCCACCAGTAACTTTGTGAAGCAGATCGACTTGGGCGGCTGCCTGATTCCCGTGTCCTGCCTGAACGACTCGGACAAGCTGCAGCCCCTGGCCCTGCTGGTGAAGCGCCGGAGGTTCTGGCTCTGGCAGAAGACGAAGTACATCTCTTCCGACTTCACCCTGGGCGACGTGCTGCATGGAGACCAGCCCCTCGAGCCCGGTACTCTTCCCTGTGACCCTCCACTCGTGCGTCACACCTGTGTGTGCGCGCGTGTGCGTGTGTAGACGTGCGCCAAGCTGCTGTCAGTGCTGAGACACAGCGTGAAGTGGGGAGGTCAGGATTGTGCCGTTTTTTTAACCAGTAACATAAGTGGGGAGCATCATTATCTCATCATAAAAGTTGAAATAGCAGCTTGTCTTAGCGTTCGTCTACTGTGTTTGTGGAAATGTTGAGCCATGGGTAGAAAACAGGAAACCTCCAATTCCAAAACCGGGAGGGTTAGGATTCGCTGCCCATTGTCAGTTCTTGTCTTCTGTCCCTTCCAGTCGTCGTGGAGTCGGATTTCCTCACGTACGAGGGCACCTTCGGGGACAGCGTGTCGGGGAAGGTGGAGACGTCGGTGGGGCAGCTCGGCCTCAACGTGGAGGGCAAGGGCTCGACCAAGCTGCAGTCCAGCTTCGGCAGCCTGCGGAAGCAGGAGGTGGACGTGCATCACCTTCTCCAGCACTCGGAGGGCAGGTGAGCGCCGGTCCGGCCGGGCAAGAGGGGCAGGTGAGGGCCGGTCTGGTCCGGCCGGGCGAGAGGGGCAGGTGAGGGCCGGGCCGGTCCGGTCTGGTCCGGCCGGGCGAGAGGGGCAGGTGAGGGCCGGTCTGGTCCGGCCGGGCGAGAGGGGCAGGTGAGGGCCGGTCTGGTCCGGCCGGGCGAGAGGGGCAGGTGAGGGCCGGTCTGGTCCGGCCGGGCGAGAGGGGCAGGTGAGGGCCGGTCTGGTCCGGCCAGGCGAGAGGGGCAGGTGAGGGCCAGGCCGGTCCGGTCTGGTCCGGCGGGGCGAGAGGGGCAGGTGAGGGCCGGTCTGGTCCGGCCGGGGCGAGAGGGGCAGGTGAGGGCCGGTCTGGTCCAGCCGGGCGAGAGGGGCAGGTGAGGGCCGGTCCGGTCCAGTCCAGCGGGGCGAGAGGGGCAGGTGAGGGCCGGTCCGGTCCAGTCCAGCGGGGCGAGAGGGGCAGGTGAGGGCCGGACTACTGCTCAAGCTTTCTGTTTAAGTTTAATTCTCGCCCCTTAGAAATATATTTCATTACACAAAACTTAGTTTGGGGAAAATCCGTCCTTTGTCCATCCGCCACTTATTCCTGGTGAGTGTCATGGCTACTGTAGGTAAACTGATTTTAAAGAATTGCAGTGTGAGCCTGCCTGTCTGTCTGCGGCTGTCGAGGTGTGGGGTAACAGTATGCTTCTTCCGGTGATAGCGCCTCTCTTCAGTCCTGTTTCAGCTGGCCAGCTCTGGTCCTCTGTTACAACTGTGCTGCGGTGCGCTGGCTGAGAAACCTCTTTGGCCCGATTTGCCTCAGTTTTGGTGATGGTTGCCTGCTTTCCCAGGTGGCTGTGTCATGTTTCTAGAGAGTATTTCTCAACAGTGCGTCTGAACGGAGAGAAGTCTTTGGCCGTGGTTTGCGCGCCAGTCCCATGATGCCCTGCACATCCTTCCCTATTCCTAATAGCCGCACTCCAGTCTGGGAGTCTGGGAATCCCCGCTTTGTCGTCATTCTCGTAGAACTGATTCAGCATATTTTCAGAACGCTTTCTTAGAAGAAGGAAAGAAAATGCTCAGACACTTGGATAAAAACTGACAGGATTGGCAGAGCATTCCCCTGCCTGCGGTAAAATGGTGCAACGGTAATAATATAAATCATTCTGTACACGTTTAAGTACACGTGTAATTAAAAGGAACAAATGGGTAGCTGTGGAGCAGGGGTTGTGGATCTGTACCTGTAACCTCTAACTGAGAGGTTGTGGGTTCGAGTTCCAAGTGAGACACCGTTTCTGCCAAGGCGCCTCACCCAAACTGGTTGAGTAAAGCACACGTGTGCCCACGCGAGTGTCAGCCCACTTAGTAAATGAATGTGCAGCCTGCCCATTCCAACATGACGTGTGCCGCAGCGGGGGGCGCTTCCTCACGCAGGGCCCTGAACATGGAGCACAGCCTGGTGCAGCAGACGCGGGGCCGGAGGGGGGAGGTGTTCTGCCTGCTCAAGGAGAAGGTCTTCACCACGCAGAAGTGCTCCATCGCCGAGCGGGTCCAGGAGCAGGAGAGCTGCGCGGGGCGGCTGAGCTTCGCACCCAGGAGGATCCAGGTACGAGCGGGGCGAGGGCTGCGGGGGGCTCATGCATTCCCTTTCGTTCCCCAGCGTCCCACTCTGTGCCCTGGCTGTTGTAACAGACGTCTGCTGCAGCTTTTCAAGGGCTCTTACCCCGTTCAGCTGCTCGAGATGTTTTACTGAGAAGTTGGCGTTTCAGGTGAAAATAAGAGTGAATTTCCTGTCTCGTCCTTGGTACTCCCATGTGAGGGAGTCTGGATCTCTTTCTCTGGTGCTGCTTATTTCAGCAGACGCATGCCTGCACTTGTGCGAACTCGACCATTATTGTATTATTTTACTCCCCAGTTGTGGGTAATCCCCAGTGTCCTGGCTACACTCTGAGTGTGTACGTTCCGACCTCACTCAATTCCTCCTTAATTCAACTGGAGAGAGTGTTTCTCTCTCCTCCCCGTGGTCCACTGTGCAGTCGGGGATGATGAAGCACCTTGGGATCCTTTGGGATGAAACGCTCTGTATAAACCCAAGGAACTATCATTAAAACGCTCTGTAGTGGTAGGTAACGGCTCACACAGCTCCACACCATGCTGACGCAGTCTGGTTTTCTGTCTGCCAGGTCTCGGTGAATGAGAATGGTAGCCTCCAGCTGGACAGCAACGTCATCCTGGAGATCCCCCCCAAGACCACTCTCGCTTACAGCATCATAGAGCTCGATGTGAAACTGAACGGGGAGTACGGTGAGCAAGCTGTAGTTCAGTGCTCTCTTCCATCTGGAGCTGTGCAGGTCGGGGAGGGTCCGAGCCCAGCGCTCCTCTGCAGCGGGGTGGGGAGGGTCGGAGCCCGGCGCTCCTCGGCGGCCGGGCGGGGAGGGTCGGAGCCCGGCGCTCCTCGGCGGCCGGGCGGGGAGGGTCCGAGCCCAGTGTGCCCAGGGTTATCTTGTGTGGAGCAAGGGGAGCTCCTGTGAGATGAGTGCGCTCCTTCTCTCTTGCTGTGGCAGAGCTCTGCCTGCTGCCGGACACGCATGGCGGGTTTGAAGTGGACGGAGTGAAGAGGCTGCCGCTGTGCGACATGGTGTCCGTGGTGGACGGCCTGACTGACCGCTGGCCTGGCTCTCCGGAGGCTGTCCCGAGCGAGGCTCCACTGACCGTTCTGAGGGAAGGTAGGTCACACTTACCCTTTGCATCATCCTGCAGTGCAGCTGTGTGCTGTTCTCACGCGCCCAGGCCCCCAGTGTTGTTGTGTGACTTGAGTGAGCATGAAGATCGCCCTTGAAGGATCCAAACTGCCTGTGACACTGGGGACTGTCCCACAGGTGTCTGAGATACACTACCCACCCAGAGCTGCTCTTCGTGCGTTAGAGAAGGATTATAGTCAAAATATGTTGATTGGATTCTTTTCCTTTGCTATCCTGAACCTGAAATGGTTCAGGTGCACAAAACTCTCTTAACGGGCACCACAGTGAGGCGAGTGGCCTCCATCTGTGTGCCCCAGTGGGTCATGTGAATTAGGAATAAATTATATTTACATAAGTTTTTGTCTGGTTTATTTACAATGATGTTGGCAGCTATTTTGCAGTTTGTGTAAGAAGTTATCATTTATTTAGCAGATGCCTACATCTAAGGCAACTTACACGGGTTAAACTGTGCACTACACAAAAATATTCACTGTGGCAAAATTATTAGAAAACAGATTATTTCTCTTTCAAAGGACAGAGTTGCCACTTGGACTTGGTAATTATAAAAATCAGTTTTTCTCCACAAGAGTGGGCCTTCAGCTGAGCGCTGAACAGAATGCTCTGTTGCAGTGCAGAGTGTGATTTGAAATAAGTACCGAGGTCCTAGTTACTTTCTGGTTTAGCTGCTGCACTTTGCCTTGGATGAATGTGAAAATTCCCTGACCAGTAATTGATGGATGTCCTTCCTCACCTTTTAGCACAGGTGGTTGAGGTTCAGCCTTCCTAGAGCCATGAGAGTTTTATTTCTAATTGAACATCGACTCCCCAGACGACATGCACTTGTTCTCCGGGGGGTGGGGCCAGCGCCTGCCCTGCATTGTCCCCTGAGCCGTGTGCCGAAGCCTGAGGTCAGCAGCTTGCTTAGCAGGGTCTGACTTGGCTGCACTGGTCCCCTCTGTGTGTGTCCACTCACTCAAGCCCAGCTTGGCACCGCTGGCACAGTGGCACGCCTCAATACTGCTCTGCACAACTCGGCAGCTCCCTGTGCCCTCAGTCGACAGCGCTCACTGTTTCATATGTTGTGTTGGTTCTGGTACTTCAATCGGTAGGGAGGCATATATGTAGAAATAAAAACACTTATGAAAAAAGATGCCAGACATACACCAGTGCAATTTAATGCTCTGTTTATTATGGACCTTGATTTTGTGAGCAAAATGACCAGAAAATAAGATGCAGAGCCATCCTGCTTTTGTGTACCAGATAATGTCATGTCAAGTTCAAAATCAGCCTGCAGTGCCAGAGCATAGTGCAGAATCATTCCCTGAAGTTTAAGATGATCTTTAGTTGAAACTTTTGTCATTTTAAGTAGTTCGTAAGTATGGAACTGCATATAAACACACACTTGCATGCAGTACATACATATAGTCTGGTCTGAGGTGAGGAGGCACCCAGAGCTTGGCAGTGTGTCTGTTTTCTGGTCCAGCAGAGCAGTGAATATACTCTATACACGTGCATGTAGGCTCACAGTCCACACTTCACACGTATTTTTTTCCTCATGTGGCGCTCTCAGTTCTGAGAATTCCACTTCCCGCTCAGTGTCTCATATTTTTAGCTTGTAGGATTGCATTTCCTGAGGTCTGTGGTTTTGAGAGAAAGCCTCCCTGACACGGCTCTTTTAAAATGCAGTGCAAAGCACTGACTTCTGCCACCATCAAAACTGCTTCACAAAGAAATGGCAACGAGTCTCTAAAGCTCTTGCAGACAGTGGTTTCTGGCTCCAGATCTTCTGCCTTAGTTCGGGCCTTGGTGCTTTGCCTGTTTTGGCCTGAATTGTCTTTGCATTCTTCAGAGTATGTAGGGTTTTGTCTTCTGTTTTGCATTCGATTCTTTGCATTGGGTTCGAGTAGAGAATTTGAAGAATTTTTAAGAAGTGATACTTCTGCAAGGCTTTGGGCCAGCATGTGGCCTAGTCCTGGGACAGGAGTGATGTCCCCACAGAGCCCCACCAGCAGTAAGGTACTGTGAGGACCAGGCCAAGCGAAAACCAAGCTTCAGGCTCCTGCCTGTGTGCCGATCAGTCAGGCTCCAACCCTGCGCGGAGCTGCTCTCCCTGCAGCTCGGAGGATCCGAAGTGAAGGAGCTGTGCCGGTTGTTTCTTGTAGACTTGGAGGGGCTGAGCGCGCTGTTCCGGGTGTTCGTGGAGCTGCCGGCGGCGCGGCGCTCGGCGTTGTTCCGGGCCGTGAGCGAGGTCCTGGCGGAGAAGGAGGTGGTGTCCGTGGTGGGGAGCGCGGTAAGGACTCGGGACGGGACAGGCGCAGTGTCTTCAGCTCGGTTCCTGAAACAGCCTGACAGACAGCCCAGACTGCTTCATACGGGAGTTATCTGGGCCGGCTCTGGGTGGGAGTGTGGCTGGAATGTCCTCGGAGTCTACTGGATTCTCTCTAGAACAGGCCGTACTGGCCCTGTATTGGTCTGACATGGAGAAGACCTCAGATTTATGTCCTTTGTTGGCATTCGTTTGGCAAAATAACCCGCACACAGTAAGACCCAGGTGATTCCCGGCACTGCGAGTGTAACAGGGCTCCAGGGGTGTCTGACGTTACTCCTGCTCTCTCTGTCTCTCTGTCTCTCTGTCTCTCTGTCTCTCTGTCTCTCTGTCTCTCTGTCTCTGGCCTGTCCCAGCTCGAGCAGCTGTGCCGAGGGGAGCAGCCCGCGCTGGCAGACCTGGCGGAGCTACAGCCTTCACAGAGACGGAGCGTCCGAGCCCTGCTGGCAGAGATGGGGCACAAGGAGGGGGAGGAGACGGGCGCCCAGCCAGCCCCTCGTCTCCTCTCCGCCACTCACGCGCTGCTCAGCGCGGCCGACGGTGAGACTGCGTCATGGCAGGGATCACCGAGGGAGCAGTCCGTCCGCTCGCGAACGGGGGGGGGCTGGGTTACTGGCATCACTGCCAGGGGAGTGTGGTCCTTTTACCAGCTACAATCTACTCGACTGTCATTTTAGGAAGCTCATCAACAGCTTAATGACAGAATCCTGTAATGTTTTGAAGGTCGTGTTTAAATGAATGTATGAATGTAACCTGTTTTGAAACATCATTAATACTGATCATTGTTCTTTTCAGAGATGCCTGATGCTGGTCTAGCGGCACTGAGCTGCTGCTGTAACCCAGAGACCCTGCTGGCTGTGGAGTGCTTGGTGGGTATTATGCCTAATCCAGAGCCTTGACACTTGCAGCCATTCAGACTGCTAGAGCAGTGCAGGTGAAGTACTGTGCAACAGCAGGGGTACAAGAGCAGTTTCTCGCCTGGGAATTGATCCCACAACCTTCTGGGTGTGAGTCCAGGACCCTGAGCACTGCTCCACGCTGGTGCCCTGTCCTGCTGGGTCCGTGTAGATGGAGAGTTTATTCCTGAGCACTTCAGTGCCGGGAGGTGAGCGAAACCCCACCTGCCCCAGGAAGGAAGTGCAGGCGTGTCGTGGTCCTGCACCGCCCTGCCTCCTCCCTGGCTCATTCCTCGTGACCGAGGGGGCTGCGGCCGAGTTTCACACGCTTTGTATTCGTCAGCGTGTTTCGACACTATTCGAGCCTGAGAGAACTAGAACCCCCCCCGCCAGGCTTGTTTAGTGTAGTGCTCCTGGGAGAGAAACGCCCCAGGCCCGGTGAACCGCAGGGTCAGTTAGAGCAGGCTGGTCACGGCTCGAGGGCCATGGTGCGGGACTGACTGAGCGTCTTCCATCTCTCCGCTGCTCTGCCAGCTCCGCAGCTTCCTGAGCGGAGGGGAGGCCTGCCTGAGTGACGGGGCCTTGTCCGCCCTGACCGACGAGGAGACCCTCCGGGTGGTCGAGCTGCTGTTCTCCTCCTGCAGCGTCGCCCTCCAGAGGGGGCAGGCGGCGCTCACGGCCTTGACTGGGCAGCAGCCGGGCTTCCTGCCTCTGGCCCTGAGCGCCGCCGTGACGGGCCTGGCTGCCCTGGGCACGGAGCGAGGCTGAGCGCTGGGGCTGCTCCGGGTGTGATCAGCTCAGCTGCGCGGGGGTCCCGAGACCCACAGGCTGACCGACAAGAGCCGGCTCCTTCTTGCTGCTGAAACTCGCAGTGCTGACGGGGAGAGTGCTGGCACAAACGGAGCCCTCTGCTGGGCTGGTGTCATATAGCAGCAGCACTAGAATCACTTTCGTTTTCTAACAACTTGTCTTTTTAAGCCGCTTTGTGTGTCCTGTGAAATAACAGTTTGCAGCAGTTCAAGACTCTTCTTACACAAACAGAGAGCACAAAACAGCACTTTTATTTTCTTTCCCAACTGCTTTAGTCCCTCTCCTTAGAATTGCACATTTATTGTTTAAGCAAGCATGTTTTTTTTTAAAAAAGCTTCAGTTTGTATTGACGTGACAAGGCATATCCCAGTATCATTCGGAAGTGTGAAAGCGTCCTGTACAGCGTTGCTGGGGGGGTACACTTCGATTAGTCTTCCCTGCGATCTGGAGATGGGCTGTGGCTGCCCAGAATGGCCTCTGTCTTTTAGCAGAGCTGTACTGGGGGGGAAGGGTGCATTTGTGCAATTATTCCGTAGGTTTCTCTGTAAACCCAGTCTCTTCTTATCGTGTGGGGTTCTGTTGCGAGAAAGTGTTCATGTTGAGTGTAAAAGGTTGAAAGAGTCTTTTCAGAGACACGCATGGCTCTGCGAGTCTGGGAAGTACAGAGACGAGGGAACGTTGTTGTTTGCCAGAGGTACAGTACTGGTGGCTTCTGGAAGTTGCACATGTATTGGTGTCGGGAAATTACTTCAAACAAATGTTATCCAAGCACAACATTTTAAAGTGAATTTTCAAACGATATTCCCTCTTCTGTCATTGCAAAGAATTGGAGTGAGGATTGTGGTGTATTTGATCTGTCGGAGGGACAGTCTTCTAAGACGTGTAACTATGTTTTATGAAGAAATATGCTGCCACATGTACTTGTCTTGAGCAAACATCAAAACAAAACCAGCATTCGTGACTAATATTTCTGTAAGTGCATCATATCGTTTTAAAAATATTCTAAAGATTTTTTTAAATGTTTATTAAGGATATTGTAATGCAAAGAAAATCTAATCTCTAATAATCTAATCGTCTGCTTTCCAATATTGTGATTGCAACTGACAATTTATGTATACATTTATCTGGATTTAATTGACTTAATTAAGTAGATAAAGTGAGCCTCACTTTTAATTTCAATTAGAGGATGTGAATGTTTAAACTTCTGTAAGGAGTTGAAAACTGTTTTATTGTTGAAACATTTGTCTTTAAAAACAAAATGCACGTTGTGCCCTTCAGGCTTGTTACAGATATGGGCTACCAAACCCCAAGCAAGCATGAACTGTAACAGTTCAGCTTCAGCTAATAGGTATGTTTAGAAACATTTCTTCTCTGTAAGTTATATGTATTAATACATGCAGTTAGTAATGTGCTGTTTTTTAAAAATTTTTATAAAAATGTATTTTTTAAACAAACAAAAAAACGTTATGCTCAGTCTTTATCCTGAAAATGATCTTCATATGATTGTTGTTGAAAGATCACAAGTCACAGGACTGTGAGAGGAATAGGCTGGAGCAACAGTGTCATTATGAAGATCATTTAATTTTAGCTCATGCTGGCCGGGTGTCAGTATTTCTAACAATATTTTAATACAGAAAACACAAACTCCAAGTATAAGCCCTTCATCATCCAACATTGAGGACAAAGCTTGTTTAAACCTAAACCACTGTACGTTAGGTAGAGCTGAGATTGGGATCATTTTTAAGGTGCTGTGGAAGACAGGTGACACTAAATGGTTTAAGATCTTTTGTCATATTTACTTGGTTTTAACAGTTTTTCCTAATTGGGAAGGGTTAAGAGGCTGGGATACACTTACCGTGCAGCAAACCTTCCTTAGCCTGGCACAGGACCACCTCCAGAGCACCCAAGAGGAGGAATCAATCTGCAGAAAGATAAGAGCACAGCCCCTCTTCATTGTCATCAGTACTGTAACATGACTTGCCAAATGTCAACACGTAGTTCTGCATTATTGTAGTCGGCATGAGTCAGTTTCTGTAGGATTTTTTCAGACATCCATGCTGGAATGCTGTGCTGGCAGGCTGCTGCTTTTCATCATCTTGGAGAGAGGGTGTGACGTTATGCTGGTGTAATCCGCAGCCTTAGATTCCTGGAATTCCCAGCTCCAGTACTCTAGTGCAGGGATCTTCAGGGTGCTCTCCGTCTCTGGGAGTAACACCCTTGCCACCTCCTCTAGGGGTAGACTGATCACAGCCCCTTCCGTCTGCCCTGCCTTTCCTCCCCCAGCTGTTGTGGAGGGAAGCTTGTGTTCCCCAGGGGTGACCATGCTCTCTCTGCCTGGGATTTCCTTTTCCTCTCCCTATCACGCCGGTGTTCCCAGTGGGTTGGTCATGTCTGGATATCAGCCTCCCAAGAAGAACAAGGAGGCAACGCACGAGCATGGTCGAGAACTCCTCATGACCGGGCGGTGCAGGACATGTAGAGGGATCTCTCCAGCTGACACCTACTCTACCTGCCACAGAGAGCTCGGCACCCGTATTGTCCTCATCAGACTCCAAAAGGATAATGATCAGTCAACCTCCAAATTCTTAAGACATCTGAAGAGGCTGCGGGCTCTCGCTTGGTTTCTCTAACCAGTTATTCAGCGTTTATAGTGTACGCGGACTGCAGCTCTGCTCCTGACCAACTATTAATAAACCCTGTACTAACACCCCCTTTATGTATAGTGTATTATTTAACCTCTATTGCAGTCTCATTGGGCTGTAAGCTGGGATGGGCAGTTTGCTTGCTCCTTGCTCAACACAAGCTTGTACAAGCATGTTTCACTCAGACCTACAGGGAATAAAAAGAGTTTTGATGAACAATATCAAAATTTTTCAGCTTGGACTGCTGAAAAAAAAAATACCCAAGCCCCACAGAAGGAAAACCAGGCAGTATTTATAGATATATAATTTATAGTTTTTATTTTAGTTGTAAATGGCAGTGTTAGAGATCATGGACCAAACCAAACCATGGCCAATTCACAATTTACATAATAATTGATATGGCACAGTGTTTTATATGAAAGTTGAAATAAAATGTTTAATAAAAAATAACCTTGGAAAAGCTTGAATTTCTTGTGTATTTCACAGGAGAGGAGACTTTGATTTTCACTCAAACAGTGCATTAAAAATTGGCAAATGTTTATATGATGGGTTAAATGCTTCTAAATCAGCCAGGCTTCTTGCAGGTAACAAGAAAGCTGACATGGTCCACATCACCAGCATATAATCGGTGCTACTACAAGCACGGAGCTCTTCCCTGTTATACTTACATTTAAATCCAATCGCAAGGCCTGCACTGGGAACTGAGAAGAAGAGTGGAATTGCTGTCCTAGTGTTTGGGCTGTGCTTGTGCTGCTGAAGTTTTAAACCACCTGCTTGTCACACACTCGCTACGCACTGGCCCGAAGCGAAGGGGACTCGGGCCGGCAGTTCTCACAGACACATCTCTGACCGCACTGGTGACGGTGGAGGTGCTGAAGGCCGCTCGCTTGCATGTACCATTCATCTCGCTGCCAACGATCAAAGACCAGGGGAATTTTCTGTCTTGCGACTGAAGTCCTGAGACTTCAGAGTGTTCACTTCTGGATGCCAGATGCTTGCAGGGAATTTGTCACTGCAGAACACTTTGTTAATTATGCTTTACGGTAGGCTGTTCAGCAAAAGTAAGCAAAATCTTTAATTTATTGGGTTTACAAGTGCTCCCAAACATTTTCCTTCTGTAGAACACCTCTGTCTCCAGTCCTGTCCAACCAGGACATGAACGAAGGAAATGACACCACACTAAACGCACAGGACACAGAAAAAAAAAGTACACATGAAAAATAACAGCTCTCTAGAAATTATAACAGTAACTGCATTGGAGGCAGACATTTAAAACAATCAATTCCTTGTTCCATGAAGAACATCATTCCTTTTTTACAACAGCAAAAGCAAAACAATTCAACTAGACTGTCACAAACATTACAATCTAAAGTAGAACACTGAAAAGAAACAAGCTTGTGTCCTAAAACTACAATCAAAAAACAAACAGACACAGAGGGTTTTAATGGAACAGAAGATTCCTTGAAAGTCAATCTAAAACTCCAGTACTGCCTTGGTTTTCACAAAATTCAGAAGCAACGGTTCTGGGTTAGAAAGCAGCTTTGGAACACAGTGGAATTACTGAATTAGGGAAATCCTGGTACAAACATGAGAGATGAATACAACTGGAAAAACTGCCTTCACATCATTCACACGGAGCAGGTAGCCCTGTACCACCGTGACATCGCCCCCCTTTCGGGGAACACATCTGTAATCATTCTTAACACAGAGTAGTGTCCTGTCTTGGTTAAAGCAATTGCATCCGACCACCTTGGACTTTGCAATAAATAGAAAATTAAAATCATTTCAAGTATCGTCTGTGTTTATCTGTTGGTGAGACAAAGGGACAGGCTCACCTGAGCCCAGCCGCAGTACAAAAGCTCTCCAGCCGGTTCGGCGCATTTTTTTTCCATTTTTTGTTTCTTTTTTTTACTTCAACTTGATATGATTAGAAAGATACTCTGTAAAAAGTTAGAAAAATTAAAATAAATAAGTCCGCTTTCCCTTTCGGTGTGTGCAGGAGCTTCAGTAGACCCAGCTGACCGGGACCCACTGCGGCTCTGCGCACAGCCGGTCCACCGCCGCCTGCAGCTTCTCGAAGGCTTTGTCCAGGTTGTCATTGACGATGGTCAGGTCGAAGTAGTGGCTGTAGGCTCTCTGGACCCGTGCGCTCTCGTCCACCGTCTTCTTCAAGTCCGTGTCCTGTGGGAAGCCAAGCGCCGAGTGTGAGAAGACCTTCGCATTGTATCCAGTCTGCAGAGAAGAGCTGGGCTGTGCTAGTCCTCTCTCTCTCGGTCTGCCGGTCCTCTCTCTCTCTCGGTCTGCCGGTCCTCTCTCTCTCTCGGTCTGCCGGTCCTCTCTCTCACAGTCCGGGTGGGACGCCAGCAAACAGGGCCCGGGGTCACCATGCCCGGCCCTCAAGACAGCCCACTCTGCCTGCCCTCAGCCTAGGCTCCTGTCACCGGGCAGCCTCGCTAACCACTGTGAGGAGCAGGAGGAGGCAGGAGGAGAGCAGGAGGGGAGCAGGAGGGGAGCAGGAGGGGAGCAGGGCCTCACCGTCAGCAGCTTGGTGGTGATCCCGGCGTCCACCACGGCCTTGTGCATGGCCCGCAGCGTGTCCAGTTCGGGCGCCGCAATGAACACCACGTAGGGCATGAACTCCGGGGTCTTCAGGACCTTCAGAGCCTGCGGGCAGAGACAAGACCTTGACATCTCTTAACACACAAACCCACTCAGGCTTTTACCACTGCGTGAGGGACCACAGCACCTGGGCTCCTGGGGCCACCCTGCACACAGCCTGGCGAGTCTGGACCAATCCGCCCCCAATTTATTCACTCTCACACACACTCACTCAAACTCTTTACACACACACACAGAAGACACTTTACATACAGCACACACGCATATTAAATGACACATGTTAATATATACTGTAAATACTCTTTAGAACAATGAGCCGGTGCCTATTCTTTTTAGCACCTGTGTGTAAAGGGTGGCCCCCTCACACCCCCAGCCCTCGGCCCCCACTCGCCCCCGAGCCCCAGGCCCCCTGACCTGCGGGTTGACATCGAGGATGCAGGTGCGGCCGGTCTGCACCACCTCGTGGATGGAGTCGATCTTGGTGCCGTACAGGTTGCCCTCGTACTCGCCGTGCTCCAGGTACCGGCTGGCCTTGACGTCCAGCTCCATCTCCGCCCGCGACACGAACCGGTAGGACTGGCCGTCCTTCTCGTCCTCCCGCGGCCGCCGGGACGTGACTGTGGCACGAGACCCGCAATTAACACGATCCACACGAACCCGCAGAGCAGGCCAGCCTGAGACGCACACCGCTGCCGTGCACGCTCTCCTGCTGCACCGCTCGTTTTGACCAGGGTGAGAGCTGTTAACTCCAAACAGCGTTAGTAAAAACCAATCCTGCAGTCTGAGTGAGACAGGAGATCAGCTCAGCAGACGGCGCACGAGCCGACGGGAGGATCGCCCCAAGAAGACTCACATGGGACTGTCGTTCCGAATCTCGTGGGGTTCAGCACCATCAGCCGGTTCTTCAGGCTCCTGCGCCCCACACCCTGGGCCCCGATCAGCACCAGGGTCTTCCTCTGGAAGGGGGGCACTCGGGCCACCTCTTCGTAGACCTGCAGCTCGTGCCGATCGAACTCTGCAGGCGCAAGCACAACAGGACGGGGCTGCCTGCAGTTACAGCAGCCTGCAGGCTCCTCGACAGAGGACACAACCCCCGAACCCCCCAGCACGGCCCACTCCCCCCTGCCTGCCCGGCTGACGCCCCCGCCCCGTGTGCACCTGACCAGCTCTCCAATGACCAGGGACAGAGAGGTCGCGGGGTTTTTTCCCTTCAGTCCCTGTTTGCTTCCACTGAAATGACATGTCCCTCCATTCGAGCCAAACCCCCCACTGGCCGTGCACCCCTCTCCATACCTGCGTTTCGCGCTGTAAGATACATCATCTTCTTTTTCTTCTTCCCGCTTATTGTGCCGCACAGGACTCCTTGGGAGAAACGGAGAAAAGACTGATCAAAATCACCCCTAGATGGCGCACACGGTACGCCTCACACAATTCAGGCTCCCCGCCTGGCTCACACAGCGCTGCTCTTCAAGCGCCGTTCAGACGAAGTACATACCTGAGCCCTCCCAGTCTCTCCTCACGAACGCTTTCCTCTTCTCCTCCAGGAACTGGCTGGGGATGAGCCCCGTGGAGCCCCCGACAACATGGCAAGCCTGTGGGGAACAAAGGGGCTTTTCAGTCACCCGCTGCCGGTGTCAGACCGAGACAGCCACGCCGTTCCTGGGGAAGCATCAACACACTCTCGATATCCTTCCCTCCCCCTCATGACCGCTCGTGGGGGAGCTGGAGCCGACGCGTGCAGGCAGCAGAGGAACGAGGTGGGGTACACCCTGGACGGGACGCCAGTTTATCTCACAGCAGACGGACACACCCACACCTGGACCAATCTTCCCAGAAGCCCACCAGCATGTCTTTGGACTGTGGGAGGAAAGCGGAGCACCCGGAGAAAATGCAAAAATGGGGAGAACATACAAACTCCACACAGACCGCACCCCAGGAATGGAACCCAGGACTCCAGCACTGCGAGGCGACAATGCCGACTACTACCGCCCCACCTTCAGTATATCCAGCAGGATGGTCGATATTTCTTCTCTGTGACTTTTGGGAAGTGTCACTTCTTTACACAAGGAGTTGTAGGAAGTCTGGAACAAGCTACCCAGCTGTATGAGATCTTCATATAAATTAACGACTAATTACCAAACGGGCGTGTTTGTAACTTTTCTCACGTGATAAACTTTAAAACTTGTTCAAAGCGTGTTTTAAAGCTTGCACAGCCAGCATGCTTTATTTTTAGCTTTACAGAAATGATAAAAGAAAATTAAATGAAGATGCACAACATGAACGCAATTGCGAGAATATGTGCAGAGTCCCAGCTGGACGGTTTTCAGCACAGCTGCTCCCCACTCTGCCCCCTGCGAGAGCCCACTGCTCCATGAGCACAGCGGTGAGCGCGCTCCCACCTGCCACCAGTTGGGGTCCTCACGGTTGACGATCTGCAGGACGTCTCCTCGGGAGAAGGACAGGCCCGCCTCTTTACAGGGAATCAGCGTGTCGGTGGCTGGATTGTAGTCGAAGTGAGGCTTCACGTACACCTGAGGGATGCAACGCACACGGACCAGGGTTTTCAAACAGGACAAAGCAGAGCTGTAAAGAGTTCCTCAAAAGCTCAGTGCAAGAGATGTATGTCATTAAAGTTTCACAAATTTGCTCGACAGCTGAAAACTGTGAGAGAGAACAACCAAGCCTGGTGAAGACCTTTTAATAGAGGGGTAAGACTTTGTTTGCCTAACAGCAGATATTGTAGCAAATGATTTGATTTCTTAGCAAACAATTTCAGAAACTGAAATTGCGTTGTAAGAATGTTAATTCTTACCCCTGCAGGGGAGGTGTGAATACAGGCCACACTGTCACAAGCTCTCAGAAGGTGCTAGCAGTAGGCAGGAATGCTGACAGTATTTAAACAGCTTCTCCACACCAGCTACAGTGCAGTTACCCCTGGTGTTTACACCGGCCCCCACTTGCCTGACATGTGCAGCGGACTGGAGCTGCCCCCCCCCCAGCCCGACTGCCCCTGGGGAACAGCGTCAGCTCCTGTAGGAGTCTGTATAAGGATCTGCCACTGTCTCACTGAACAGGCTGGTGACGGGCTGACACCATATATCACTCAAGCTTCCCTGCGTAAGAGATACTTCTAAGGCTTGAGACCTCCGCTGCTACTAGACTTAAAATAATTTACTATAAGGGGAGACCACTGGCCCAGTGACGTATTACACACTGTTTTCAGTGAGCCCGCGTGGTTGTGGGGTACAGTGTGAACGTGGGGTACAGTGTGATCCTTTTGGAAAGCAGGCTCTACCACAGAGAGGACATCCTCACAAACTGAGCTTCGCCTCAGCAGGGCTGTACTGAGACACAAGACAAGTGCTGGTCTTGACAAGCGGAGAAGGCGGGCAGCGAAATGGACACAGTTCTCCTCTCGGAGGACAGAGAACTGCAGTTCGGTTCATTGGCACGGACTGCCACAGGTCCCCTCTGGGACGACACTGACAGCACGTCTGTCTTAAGAAAACACTTGCAGTTCGAGTATAGTACTCAGCGCTATTAATAGTCTGGCTCTGTGTAGAATTACAGGCATGATGGATTCTTAACCCAAATTTAGAGATCATTAGGACATAGTTCGTTAAGACACTTACAGACACGTGGATCTGCTTACTACAGGGAACGATTACATAACCAAGCAGCGAATCAGACAGCACCGGTGAGCCGCGGTAACAGGCCACCTAGAAAGAAACGAGGCGCCTTCTCTCGGGAGACAAGCCAGCGCAGTTTTCAAACAGCATTCGCTAAAGAGGAGGAACATAAACTAGTCTTTTTCCTCTTGCATACAAACCGGTCACTCACCCCACCCAGGTTGACCGCGTTCCTCTACATACTGGGAACCCCAGCTTCTCTGACTCTGTTCCAGTTCAATAAGCACTTCCACAACGACCGCACCTCCTGAGAGCCTTCGCTTCTCTCACCGACTAGGGCTCCTGCTTCCACCCCCTGATGTTAATTCGCATTAACCGCTGTGGTCAACTCTACTAATTCCCTCATAACTCCGAAAGGCCCCTCTCGGCCATCTTCAGCGGAGACTGAAGAGACTGTTTCAGTTGCTCGGGGCGCTGGGGAGAGCTGTGCTGCTGCTTCGTCCGAGCCCCCTGGTGCCTGGAGCCTGTCTGCGGAGCTCCAGAGGGGCTGCGACTGGGCTGCGGTGCAGCTCGACTCCTGTACGTGCCCCAGTGATGGCTCGGGTGGAGGGGGGCGAGGGACTGGGGCTTACCTGCTGAGGAAGCGCGGCGTCCCTGTAGCTGGGGAGGATCTTCAGAGTGATCCCCCCACAGCAGCTCTTCAGCATGTCCTGCAGCTCCTTGGGGTTGCTGCCCACGTCTTTGCCGTTGACCTCCTTGATGATGTCCCCCACGTGCAGGAGGCCCTGGCGGTCGATCATGCCCCCGTGCAGAATGCGGGCGATGACCAGGTCGCTGTTTTCCACTCGGAAGGTCACGCCCTGCGCGGCACGGAGAGGAGCAGCGATCACAGCCTCCGGTCTTTTTAAGGCTTTGTTACTTCCTTCCACTTTAAACCGCGTGGGGCAGTAACCGCTGAGGAGCCGCCAATGTACAGGGCAATAAAGAAGCCATCTGCTCTCCCTCCTCCCCACTTTCTTTCCTAAGCACCTTATTCCTGGTCCCTTTAAGAGAGCCTTCCCTTCGAAAACAAGACTTCTGCAGTTCAGTGAGAATTTAAAGACTACTGCTTTTTTCCTCGAGCGTGCTGTGCAAGGGACATATCAGTGGACTGACACAAGGAAAACTGGCGCCGGGGAACAGGGAGTGCGAAGCGGACACACTTACCAAGGGCTCCCCTGCCTTCTTGCGGATGCCGATCATGCGCACGGCGTCGGCCTGTACCGCCTGGGGCGCGGCTGGCGCGGCGTGGTTCGCTTCCGGTCCCCCCGCCGGCGGCTCGTAGCTTTTCGACGCCACCTTGTCGTGAGCCTCGAGCAGGGACTGCGCAAGAGACGCGTGCTCAGAGCCCAGAGGGGAGAGCGAGCGGGCTGACCGCCCCGGCCACCCGGCCCACAGCGCAGCTCCTCTGCTCTGCCCTGCCCTGCCCATTTCTTTCTGCTGGCCCTGAAGAAACGCCAGTGTTTGCCGTACGAGACAGAGACAAGATCCGTCACCTCACCCACGATTCAGGTGTTGTTTTTGAGAAGAGAACTAATTCCCACTACAGATTTCTTTACTTCTGATCAGTCCTTTCCCCTCTAAATGCCCTGTGAGCGCTGTAAGTCTAATGTGAAAATCGATACTAGACTGCGCAAGCATATGGCACCGCCTCAGTAATCTGTTGTGCTAAGTACTGCAGGGGGATTAAGCATCAGCCTGTTATTTAACCAGAGGAAGACTAGCAACATCACGCCCATGGCTTTCACAGCACAGAGCTCACAGCTCTTCTGTCTGCAGAGCTCGGCACTCCTCCCTCAGCTGATTCCCGCAACGCTGAGCCTCAGAGGAGAGAGAGAGAGAGAGAGAGAGAGAGAGAGAGAGAGAGATCCCCACTGCAGGAGCCTTACTGCTCCCTTTCAGCTCTCTTTCTTGCACTTTAAATAACCAACACATCAGCATTTCTCTCAGTTTTGAGTTAGAACCTTTAATTTAAAATGCTCGTCTTCCGAAGGCGCAGGAAAACACAACAGCCGGTCCCAGGTGGTGGAAGGGACTGTGCGCCAGGGCGCCAGGGCCGATGAGCACTTTGACAGACACCCAGCAGGACCGTGGGCGTGACGAGGGCTCGCAGGTGGCTCACCTGGAAGTGCGGCTCCTTCAGGATGCGCGACAGCTCGGCGGCGCTGTCGTCTTTGCTCGCCAGCGGGCTGATGTCCTCCAGGATCTCGCTCACCAGCTCCACGTTGTTGTCGCGGACGGCCTCCAGCTTGACCTCCTCCAGCCGTTCATGAGCCTGCGGAGAGACACAGCGCTGTAAAGGCCAGCCTGCTGGGGGCGCCAGAGAGGCACGATCGCACCACAGTGCTCAAGAACACGGCCTCCTCATCTCCTACATCCCTCTGTCGCTACAACGCTGTTCTCTGCGCAAGCCGGTGTGGAATATGGGAGGAAACAAATTTAAGTTTTTGAAGGCTAAATTCTGCAGATAAAAAAGTGTTTTTTCTGGCCGCCATCATGCCATGAGTTGTGGTTCTTGAATTTCTTACAGAGGCTGGTGTCACACTGTGAACCTCCAGTGCGCTGCCAAAGAGAAATGCTCACCCACGAACCACACCTGGATCAGACAGCTGCTCAAGGGGCACAGCAGGTGGCGCTGCGACCCGTCACCTCGTCGTGACGAAGAAGCCAGTCAAACTAGTGCCGCCAGGACTGCCCGGACACAGTTCCTCTTACACTGATCAGCTCAGAACGCAGTCAGGCCCTGCGGTCAGCGGTTTGGCACTGAGGTCAGCGGTCAGGCCCTGCGGCTTGGTCCTGCGGCCCTGCGGTCATCTTCCTTTTCATTTACCGGTCCTACCGGTCAGCAGCTTCAGGAGGAGGGTCATCTGGACTCACCATATAGGACAGGGATGAAGCCATTTCCTGCTGGCGCTACCGGACCACCGGGGGCTGTTCCATACACAGACCCCGAGATGCATTATGAGCCCATCAGCAGTAACAGAAAACCGTGAGCATCGATGTCCGTGATTCTCTCACTGATGCTCTCACAAACAACCTGTCCAACTTATTAATTTTTATAGGCAAAATAAAGTGACCGGGAGCTGAGGACAATGGAAATGTGGGGCATATTTAAATCATCCAGACAGGGATCTGGAGTGCAGGAGACATCTGAGCTCAACCCCATCCTGTGTCTCTGTGTAGCTCCGGAGCGACTGCAACAGTCACAGTAAACGACGCTGCCAAACTAGGCGATCAGCAGCCACAGACTGCACCTTGGACTTGCGCCGCACAGTGAAGAGTACTGCCCGGCTGTGGCTGGCACAGCCCGATCACGGGGGGCGGTTACACACAGAGACACAGAGACTCAATGACAAGTTACGAGCCCATTGACAGCAACAGAAAACAGCAAGAGTGAGTGTCAGCGATTCCCCGACTGCTGCTCTGCCACTGCGCCGGGTCAAACACACACAGCGTGAACAGAACTCAAGATACCCCCCTGCCCAGTCATCCTAAGTGGAACTCACTAAAACGGATATTTATGATGCTTGATATTACGTTTCCAACAAAGCATCAGAATCCCACAAACAAACGCCTGTAAAAAAAGGCACATGCTCCTTCTCACAGGTGGGAACCCGGGGCGCTCTGGGCGGCAGTGCTGCTGCGCCCCCTGCAGGTCGGCGTACCTTGGCCAGAGACCTGACGATGGGGCTCTCCATGATCCCGCGCAGGAAGATGAGGTCGATGTCCTTCGCCCCGGTGCAGGTCGGCAGCTCATTCAGGTTATCCAGAACCTGCTGCATTGCTGTCGGAGAGAAAAACACATTTACAGCCCTGGGAGAGATGAGACGGGACAAGCCCAGGAGGATGTGGGTATATCAGGCAAAGCCCACGTTTTAGATCAGTAACTTTCAGAGGACAATGAAACACCACCTCCCAGTATTGCACGGGCATCTGGGAGTTCAGCAGGCCAAAGGAAAGTGGCAAACCTGGCACCTACGAGGCCCACACCAGTACAGGCAGCGATGCCACTGCAGTTTTAAAGTTCGCGGCCATCGTGGATCCAGGGAAGGAGATCTCGCACAAGAAGAGCACATAACTCAAACTCAAAGTTTTAGCTCATGAGGGCGACTCCTGAAAATGGCAGATGAACAATTTTAAAAGCAGAACATCAAATATTTCCCAGACGAGCAATCTACGGTGCAAACGCTATGTAAGCAAGCCCAGAGCATACCAGCAGCACCACGGTCATCCCTGCCCATCTCAGAGGGAGTTTACTCTGGGCATCGTTTTTTTCTTCCTCAGCCTCTAATGATACTCATGCATTGCACTAAGACTAAGCCTTTACATGGCTACTGACACAGTATTGTTCATGTGCAGCTACAGTTCATGTTAGACATGCAGAAGGAAGCACCGACCTATCGAAAGGCATTTTGGGACAGTCTGATAGCCACGCAGAAGATGACACTGTGACCTCTTCTCAGTTCAGTTTAATTTGAGGAGCAATAAGCTCAAAGTTTCTAATCATTAGCACTAACAAAGCACTAGCCTCAGCATTTACCAGTGACTTTTAAAAACATGACTTTCCCCCTAAAAAAATCACATCAGAAGTATCTGAATCTGCTCTGCTCGTGTCAAAAAGACGCAGGGCAGACCACTTTCTATGCCCATTCCCATTCCGATCTCCGTTCCCAGCACACTCCCATCCTTCGGGGAGGGAATCGCACAGGCAGCAGGGAGAGCAGGTAACTGAACGTGTTTCGGAAAACCACTCAGCGCGCCGCAGTACCCCTCCTGAAGAGCAGCTGCAGGCCCGTGGGACGGACAGGGAGGAACAGATGCAACAGGCCCAGCGGGATGCTGATGTGGTGAGGAAGCAGGAGGTTCAAAGGGAAGTCAAATGTGAGCAGTTTTTAAACCCTTTAAATCTGTCACTAAAAGTTTTCTTCTTGGAGAGAGACAAGCTTGCAAACAGGATAGAGAATTCACCAGAAAACATACCTAAAAGCAAAAACTCCTAGAATCTATCCTTCACAAAACCAACTGCAAACTGCTAAGGATTCAGAATTAACCTGGGCCAAAAGACAGAGCTCACCTTTGTGATTTCAGGTGGCTTTTGGATATCACGTTACCAGACGTTTCTCCTTCAGCACATCTTTAAAAAGCAAATAAGCCTTTTTGGATCACAGATAGATCCAAACCCTTATTATTGTCTCTTATTAGTTCAATAATACAGTTTTAGACTCCACATCATAGTCTATTAATTTCACACTGTTTTACGTCAAAGGGTTGTAATTGAAGTGTGCATACTGAAAATGTAATTTTGTCTTGCAGTCTAAAGAACAGATCAATAACTGGCAGTTATGAATTGAACCAATTAAAATTTCTGAGAGCTTGCATATCTGACAGACTTGCGGTGTGAAATTTAAACAGCGCACGTGACTCCTCAGCAGTTCATCCATCGCTCTCTGAACAGAGAAGGTGGTGTTATAGACCGATGTAAGAAGAGATGACATTAACATTAATCTTGAGAGATAATCCCCAATCTCTCAGACATGCTCACAAATCCAAAATCTTACAAATTGCATAGCCAGATAAAATATGTATAAATCTAATGTACATTTAGGAAAAATGTTCACAGTGCTAAGGCAAAAACACAGGTAGTGTCGCTGCCTGTTGCTATGGTTTCTGTAATTCTATCTGCGAGGAAACTGAAGGTGCCCAAGCAGCAGAGCAGAGCACCGGGGAGGAGCACCAGCCCAGCCTCTAGCTGACCGCTCGAAACCAGGAAGAACCTGCTCTGATCTAAAAATGAAGGTGCTGTTTTTTTAAATACTGTATTGGCCTTGTCCCCACAGGTGACCCTGTAGGCCTTTCACAGTGCACAGCTATTAAAAGGCCGGGACTCCCTGCCCTGGCTCTAACTTCGCCTCGTCCTCACAGGGCTCCGGTGCTGCGCAGGAGTCGCATGCTCAAAACAGGTCCCACACACACATCGGCTTAAAATAACTCAGTCACACTGCGCACAGACAAAACTGATGGGTATTCACACCAGCACTTGGTGGGCAGCCCCGGCGAGAACAATTCACATTGGGATTATATCGTTAGCTAAACGAGACTGCGAACCCAATGGTACGGCTGGCCAAATCACACTAGCCGTGACCCCGAGCCCCGCAGCAGTCAGAGCCACAACACCGTCCAGGGACCCCGAGCCCCGCAGCGGTCAGAGCCACAACACCGTCCAGGGACCCCGAGCCCCGCAGCGGTCAGAGCCACAACACCGTCCAGGGACAACGAGCCCCGCAGCGGTCAGAGCCACAACACCGTCCAGTGACCCCGAGCCCCGCAGCGGTCAGAGCCACAACACCGTCCAGGGACCCCGAGCCCCGCAGCGGTCAGAGCCACAACACCATCCAGTGACCCCGAGCCCCGCAGCGGTCAGAGCCACAACACCGTCCAGGGACCCCGAGCCCCGCAGCGGTCAGAGCCACAACACCGTCCAGGGACCCCGAGCCCCGCAGCGGTCAGAGCCACAACACCGTCCAGTGACAACGAGCCCCACAGCGGTCAGAGCCACAACACCGTCCAGGGACCCCGAGCCCCGCAGCGGTCAGAGCCACAACACCGTCCAGTGACCCCGAGCCCCGCAGCGGTCAGAGCCACAACACCGTCCAGGGACCCCGAGCCCCGCAGCGGTCAGAGCCACAACACCGTCCAGTGACAGCGAGTCCCGCAGCGGTCAGAGCCACAACACCGTCCAGGGACCCCGAGCCCCGCAGCGGTCAGAGCCACAACACCGTCCAGTGACAACGAGCCCCGCAGCGGTCAGAGCCACAACACCGTCCTGGGACCCCGAGCCCCGCAGCGGTCAGAGCCACAACACCGTCCAGGGACCCCGAGCCCCACAGCGGTCAGAGCCACAACACCGTCCAGGGACCCCGAGCCCCACAGCGGTCAGAGCCACAACACCGTCCAGGGACCCCGAGCCCCACAGCGGTCAGAGCCACAACACCGTCCAGTGACAACGAGCCCCGCAGCGGTCAGAGCCACAACACCGTCCAGGGACCCCGAGTCCTGCAGCGGTCAGAGCCACAACACCGTCCAGTGACAACGAGCCCCGCAGCGGTCAGAGCCACAACACCGTCCAGTGACAACGAGCCCCGCAGCGGTCAGAGCCACAACACCGTCCTGGGACCCCGAGCCCCACAGCGGTCAGAGCCACAACACCGTCCAGTGACAACGAGCCCCACAGCGGTCAGAGCCACAACACCGTCCAGTGACCCCGAGCCCCGCAGCGGTCAGAGCCACAACACCGTCCAGGGACCCCGAGCCCCGCAGCGGTCAGAGCCACAACACCGTCCAGTGACAACGAGCCCCACAGCGGTCAGAGCCACAACACCGTCCAGGGACCCCGAGCCCCGCAGCGGTCAGAGCCACAACACCGTCCAGGGACCCCGAGCCCCGCAGCGGTCAGAGCCACAACACCGTCCAACCGCTGTGGGGCTCGGGGTCCCTGGACGGTGTTGTGGCTCTGACCGCTGTGGGGCTCGGGGTCCCAGGACGGTGTTGTGGCTCTGACCGCTGCGGGGCTCGGGGTCCCTGGACGGTGTTGTGGCTCTGACCGCTGTGGGGCTCGGGGTCCCAGGACGGTGTTGTGGCTCTGACCGCTGTGGGGCTCGGGGTCCCTGAACGGTGTTGTGGCTCTGACCGCTGTGGGGCTCGGGGTCCCTGGACGGTGTTGTGGCTCTGACCGCTGCGGAGCTCATTGTCACTGGACGGTGTTGTGGCTCTGACCGCTGCGGAGCTCGTTGTCACTGGACGGTGTTGTGGCTCTGACCGCTGCGGGGCTCGGGGTCCCAGGACGGTGTTGTGGCTCTGACCGCTGCGGGGCTCGGGGTCCCTGGACGGTGTTGTGGCTCTGACCGCTGCGGGGCTCGTTGTCACTGGACGGTGTTGTGGCTCTGACTGCTGCGGGGCTCGGGGTCACGGCTAGTGTGATTTGGCCAGCCGTACCATTGGGTTCGCAGTCTCGTTTAGCTAACGATATAATCTCAATGTGAATTGTTCTCGCCGGGGCTGCCCACCAAGTGCTGGTGTGAATGGGCATTTAGAGACTAGATGCGTGAAAACGCGTTGGTTTCCCGAACAAGCACACTTTTCTCAATGAAGAGCACGCTTTCCTCCCAGGCTGGTAAAGAAAGAAAATCAGTTATTCCAAGTTTAAATGTATTTATGCTGACATTTGAACGGGAAGAAAATGTGCTACAAACAGATGCATTTCTGCCAAGATGACAGTGGGTAGGAGCTGCCAGTCCTGTAGCTGGCTCACCTCCTTCATTCCTGGCACTGTACCACCTTCCTGGGTACAGCGTTTGAAGCTGCAACACTAGAACACCAGACACGATTTCTCAGACACGTGTCTCACAGCAAACCAGCTATGTTTTACACACACTGAAACTTACAAGGCACACCAACAGCACAAGGATACATTACTGTACATTACATAACAGACATCTACCCATACAGATTCATTTCACAGCACTCCCACAGGAGTCCACACAACTGCATCCAGATCTGTAAATCTACTCCCCCACAGTTACACATCACCCCTGCACTCTTCTACACAATGCATGGATCGCACTAGTCCATAAACCATTACTCATTTATTGCGAACTCATTTAATTACACAATTAATTTGATTGAGTACGGGATGAAATAGTTCCTCATTTTAAGTCCACACTGAAAACATCTGTTTGAAGACTTCAGGTACTATTCTTCATGCAGAACATGTGAGGGATCAGAGGAGTTACTAACAGCTAGTCTCACCACCCTCTTCAAGTAAGCAGTTTGAAAACTCTGCTCAAGAGACTGGCCGTGTCTTAGAGAACATCCTCAGGTGTCTGGACATCTTAGCATTTTGTTGAACAGAAACACTGTTATATCAGATGGATATTCCATACTGCATGACACTTCATATCAGAGAACTGACAAATATGGACTGGATCTGACTACTGGCACCAAAAAACACCATACAAACCTAACAAACTACAGTTCCTTCAGAACCTAGAACCTCCACAGGCTTCAATCCCCAATGACTAGACGCTTTAAGGATGCCTTACAATAGCTACAGCTACGGAGGACTACAGCTCCCACAATTCTCCTCCTCCCATCAAAGGGCAAAGGTCAGACGGGGGTATAAGAGATCACTTTATTGGCCATATACAATTTCTTGGATTAGGAATTTGTCTTTTTGCATACCCCAGCTTGTTTCTGGAGAGAAGCTTGGGGTCAGAGCACAGGGTAAACCATTATACAGCACCCCTGGAGCAGTTGGGGTGAAGGGCCTTGCTCAGGGGCCCAAAGGAGTAGGATTCCTCTGCCGGCCACGGGATACGAACCGGCAACCTTCCAGCCACAGTGCCACCACCACACCATCCCATAAAAGCAGGAAGGGCCAACCAACTCCTGTGCCAGAGGTACAGGGAGGCCAGGACATCCAGGACCAGGCTGGCTGTGTCTCCCTTCAGGAGCTGACCGACACATTAGACAGATAAGAGAGCCGTGACTATTTTGGTGGTTACGTTGAAATGCAATTGAGAGGACACTTGGGTTGAATTTCGCGGTAGCTCAGAAGCAGTCTAGCTGTCTGACTTGTAGGAAGGGAAACCTGAAACAGTCCAGTTTGTTTTTCAGGCTTTCATCATCGTTCTGCTCATGTGCTGCCCTGGTAGCCCACACAACACCACGGACGGGAGCAAACTAAACACTTTAGACTGGGAACTGCAACAGTGCAGCCCTTTCGTACAGCAGGGCCTCAGCTGCAGCAGCCCGGGCGAAACAACTCACCAGGGGCCACTACAGCTCCACTATCAACACAGGCTATATTCAACTACTCTTTATATGAAACTACTACGGTAAAACTGCATTTATACTTCACTCTCCATGCAGGATCTCTGGAAGATGTTTGAATAATAAAGCTCATAACTTTGTATCTAATTGCTGCTCTCTCTCCTGGGCAAAAAATGATAATTCTGCTTTTACATCAGTCGCATGACACTACATCCCTCAGTTATTTTACATAACGAAATGGTACATGAAGAATTTTAACTCTCGAGTGGTGCATAACTGAAGCTAGTAAGTGAATCCTGGTTTTCAGGTCTGAATATTCCCAGTGTGAGCAGTGATATTCCCCTCAGCTCTCTCTTCACTTTCCCCACGTTTTCAAAAGCCTCAATCAGATCGTTTTTGTCAAGCAAACAGGCTGCTGTGTTTGAAAGCCTGAACGTGCTGAGAAGCCTATTCACACAGCTAGTACTTGTCCGTGGTGGAATCCAGCAGAGAAAGCATTTCAAACCCACTAACAGTCTGTTTTCAAACATGCATAATTTAATTACAGCTGTGAACCCACACAAAAGCTGAGCTTTGCCGCGTTCAATAGATCACGATGTGGAAGTGTGTGGCTTTTACCACCATTACCCTGTTTCAGTTTTAAACCAGACAAACAGTGCTCAGCTCCTTGATGTGCCCAAGCCCTCCTCATCACTGAAGCTCTCCTCTCATTCCCTTTCATTTCAAATTAAGTCACTTCATCAGGAGAATCAGCCTTTAGAGGGCGATTTGAAGGCTTTTCCTTCCTCACTGAGTGAGCCCAGCAGCCACTCCTAGTTCTGCAATGGCATCGCTTTGCAGAGCAGCCCAGACCAACCCGAACGCCTCCGAGGTCTGTGCCACATGACACGGCAAACCTGGACAGAGCGCAAATTACTTTCACTACAACAGGAAGGCACGTCTTTATGACTTTTACATTCAGATTACCTGTAAATTGCAAAGGAAAATTTTGAATCCCTCTGACGGGGATGTACAGCCTGTATGAGTTCCGGTCAGGTGTGGACCAAGCGCGCTCGCTGGGGTGGTTGAAGTGCTCGCATTTCCTGGGCTCCTGTACTTTGCACACAGGAGGGGACCCACTCACCCACCACCGAGCTGCAGCCCCAGGCACACATGGGAGAAAGTGTTTCACTTCAATCCTTCAGTTAGGAGGGCCAGACCATACAGCCCAGAGAGTAATTAAGCCAGGACACTGGGGACACACACCCCTGCTCTAACGAACATCTTTAACGAGCGACTTGTCAGGATCTTGGTTTAACACCTCCTACAGTGTCTCACACCACAGTGTCTCTGGTGACCATACCGGGATACTGGTTTGGAAACTGTGCTCCACCAACACCGGGTTTCCCATCCCAATACTGACCAGGCTCAGGACCTCGCCGGGCTCAACCCGGAGGGTTGCGGTGTCGTCTCAAAGCGGAGTCAGCGGCGAGTGCAGCAGAGCGTTCAGCCTCTGAGCCGGGACCGCCAACGTGCCCACCGCGCAAAACACAAAGCAGCGGCGCGGGGGGGGGGCGTGGGGAACGCCCCGAGGCTCCTCTGGCTGGCACGCCGCTGGGGGCCGAAGTGTTTTAAAGCCTCCAGACCCTCCGTGCTCTCATTCGCAGACTCCCGGTCAGAGCAGTCCTTTAAGGCTGCAGGGAAAGCGGAGAATAGGAGCTCTGCAGCAGCTCACCCAGCTGTCACTGCCAGCACCGAGACAGCCATCTGAAACTGCACAATAAGCTCTCAGATGGGATTAAACAAAGGTTTATGTTTGTCCCTGAGCAATAGGAGAATGAAAAGGCACATTATTTAACAAAACTAATTAATAAAATCTATGCCCATACATAACAGAGCCAATACTATACTGCAAGAAACTTTTGAAAACTGACGCATATTTCAGCAAGAACACCAGCATTGTCCCAGATGCTTTCAAAAGTGAACGCTGTATGTAAAAAAAAAAAGAGGAACGCAAAGGAATGAGGACCTTCTTCAGACATTTCAGAGCTTCATCAGCGCAGGCTTAGCACACTACCAGTCTCACTGCCCGACAGCAACCAACAGCAGGGAGTCCAAATGCCAACTACAGCTGCATGAAGTGGTTTTCTTTTAGAAAGGTTTACAAAGGGTTACTAGAGATTCCCTCCCCTCTGAAGACGAAGGCGTCTGCATGTTTCTAGAGCTGACTTGCAGCATCCAGCCCCCTTGCCCGAGAGCACACAAGCATGGCGCCACGGACAGGGAGCTACAGGGGGACACAGGGGGAGACGCTGGTGTGCAAGCAGCGCTCAGGAGAGAGCCCAGCAGCACAAGAGCCCCAAGCAGAATCCGAGTTCTGCTCTGCTGGACCTCTGGACCATCCCGACAGGAGAGCAGCACGCCGCAGAGCGGGCTCTACCTGTGTGTCTAACCCAGCTCAGGTGATCCCATCCACAGCACTGACACCGTCTCCATGCTTCACAGCAACACGGAACGAACACTCATCTGACCAGAGTGAAGGCACGGCACTGCAGCATCACTGCATCGAAGAGCACGAACACACAACATTCCTACATATTCATGGGTTTCTAAAACGCTGCACAGCACATTTTTCACCTATTAAGTTATCAATTTGAGCTGTTCACAGGGACAGATAAATCTGCAAATATAAGACTTGGACTGGAGGAAAATGCTCACAGGCCAGTGCAAAGTCTGTCTCTAGTGAGGAAACTGGAGATTATGGAGCTTACTACTGTGTCACAACAGAAGTAATCAGGTACTGCAGGGATTTTATTAAGACCCTCTCTCAGGGTGCAAGCTGAAGTGAATCAACATGCACGCTTGCAACAGTGACACTTCAATTCCTCATACGGAGAGATGAGATCGGAGTACAGATCAGGAACCGGCTCCTTCTCTGCAGCTCCCGAATTACATCAATCCCGCCTCTCAACAGCCCGGCAACGCGCCTTGTAACTCTCCTGCCACTGCTGCATCCTGCTGTGCACGTGGGGACTCCCTCTCAGGACAGCTGCTGGCTCTTTTCACACTGCAAACGCGAGAATCCAGAAATAAACCCTGAACTGGCACAGGCTGGAATACTGTTCCTGACAATCAATTTATAGGACAGCCCCCACCGAAACCCCTGATTATACTGATATTTAGCACTCGAGAGACTCAGCATAATAACAGTACAGTACCTCACAGTGAGGAAACAACTTCTCCAGAAGTCCAGACTGAACCCAGCCGCTATTTAATCGAGTAGTAACTGCTTCTTCAGGACCAGTACCCCTGCGATTTAGAGTAAAACCAACAACCAGCTCACCTACAGAAGAATTAGCTTCGCCCCCTGAAGAAGAGCTGTCTCTTTCAGGAGAGGAATCTAAACTGTCTGTATATCCTTCTGCAGCCGAGAACACCATCGCGAGGAACAGAACAGATCCTGCACTCTTCCCTCCGACAGCTTCGTCTCCGCAGATCAATGTGACTAATTGCCGGTGGGAGTCCTCTGGTGCGATCGCCCAGGGCGATGCCAGCCCGCTCCTGGAGGGAGTGATGACACAGGTGACGTGCCCACTGCTCTGTGTGGGCTCCGGCTCCTCGTGGCAGCGACCGAATCAAGACTGTGCGGCTCGGGCGAGCTCTGCCCTCTAATACCAGCTAGAACCTCTAATCCCACAATCCCTTGTTTTCAAGGGCTCTCCACAGTCCCCCTCAGCTGCAGAAGCAATACTCTTATGTAAGTGCTGCTGCGGCTGCTTGGAAATACAGCTCCACTCGCTTTCAGACCCCGCTCTGAGGAGCGCGACAAGCGCTACAGTTTTGATCTCGGAGCTGAACTGCTCCCGTGCTCTCCCTCGTGTCAGGATTCACAAGAACGTGTGGATATTATTTATAGTTAATTTCCCATTACACTCATCGCCTGCCCACATTTCAATCCTAATCCCAAATCTAGAAACAGTTAAAGATTTTTTCTGGTTTATTACACACTTCACCGATGTCGAGGTAAACATTGCTGGAACTGTATGTAAATGCTGTAAGTAGCATGTCCACTCACATTACACCCCTCTGAGAGATCCAGGTTCATGTTGGACATCATATCTCCTCATCATATTTTAGAATAGTAACTGCGCTCTCTGTAGCTGACACTGAACCATTTAAGAAATCGTTAACCTTGCTACGTTTTGTATGAACTATGTTATGTGAAATCTACCAGGTCTGAACTATAAAACATTAAGAATGTTGCTCACCAGATCATTAAAATAATACATTTTTAGAACTTTTTTTAGATGCTCTTCACATACAAAGAGTCTATTACAAAAGCAAAAGGCCAATAAAATTGCGTTTACAACAAATGGGAACTTTAGAGCTCTAGCTACAGTTCAGACCGGCCTGTGGCGCGATTCCCTGACCACAATCTGAAATAATTTCACGACAAGTGATAAAAGCTGAAGTTCTAACGATGTAACAATGTGTGGTGTATAAATCAACAAATTAACTCGGAAGACTTAGAAAGACAATTTCTTCAAAATCTATCTTTTTCTAGTTTCCAAAGGTATCTTCCAGGACATCTTGCAAAGGTCGCAAGGCTTGCACGATGCCCAGTGTGTTGCGTCGTCTCGGGAGGCAGCAAGCACCACCGAGCAGCCGCCTCCTGCTCCAGACCTGAAGCTCTGCGAGCACTGTACAATCACAACATCCCTGAAATTAAATTCTACTCCCTGTGCTGCTCTGCATGTTTTATATTAAATGTCATCTGCAGTGGTTTGTCCAGTCTTAAATACTATCTAAATATCTCTGAATTTCCTTGAATTTCCATGTTCTGCAGTGTTTGCCAATCCTCATCTGAGAGCTACACTAGTTTACATTTATAAACTTAACCATTTATATTATTATATTAATTAGAAAGAGCACTGGACCTCATTCAGATCCCTGTGGTACTCCACTAATTACTGTACATCTCCCAATCTGGGCAATCACTTCTTATCTGTACTGTTTCTATCTATTGACCAGTTTTCAATCCAAAAGATATATTCTTTCTTTTTTTTTAAAGACTTATGAAATTCTGAAGACTGCACGCTCTCAGCTTGTTTTCAAGGGATATTGTCAATAGCCCTTCAGGTAGTTGCACTCACGTCTTGGAACGCTAAAAGTCTGCCCATCAAGAGCTTACCTGTACAGGAATTAGAACTGGCCACAGTCATTTCCCTATACCCAGCATGAGCTGACAGGCTCACCCCACCAATGTGCTTTTTGATGGCCTTCAATCACACTGTGTAGCCTCAGTACAGAAGACCTGCAGAGCTAGAAAAGGCAAAAATTAGTTAAAGTCATGTCTGTTTACTTTGGGCAAACTAATAAAACCCTTTTTCAGAACCATTATGAAAAGGCCCCTATCTCACACATCCCAATCCATTTCATAATAAAAAAATGATGACAAACCAATACATTAATGAATATTTCACAATACTATAAAAGGTCAGTGAGTTTTATTTATGGCAAATACTTGGTCTAAACTGCATTACAGGAAGGTAAAGCTTAAAGCACAGTAAAAGTGCAAACAACAACAGTAAAAGAGGGATTGGATAAGTTCGCAGCACGTTTGCTGACTGGAGGGACTGCAGCAAGCCTGTAGAAGCCCGAATTCTGTGACTACCAATTCCGGATACCAATGGATAATGAAAATCGGGTTGCACCATGTTGTAAGGGGGACTGGAATCAAGACAAGAGCACTAAGACCATCCTGCTTGCCTCCTTCTGTCTAGTAGCCCTTTCTAAGAAACATTGTGTCACAACAACAGGACGCAGAAGATTGTTAAATCACAAATCACCCTCCTAACTGCACAATGATAAAGTTCATTTAATCAAAAACGATGTTTAATGTTTGCATGGCTGTGCGCAGCACATTGCAAGCAGAGACGTTTTGTGAAAGGCATCGAGTAAAACGTGAGCCTTTGTCATCACAAGCCACGCGTCACAAGCTGGGGGCTGTGTTCAGCAAAGCAGAGTCCTGCATGACCGCCGCACTCACAGCACCGCTGTGCATCTGTGCCCCGAGGGATGGGCACACTCTGCCCCTCCTAATCCCCAGCCCTGGGCTGCACTCCCTCTGATCGCAGTTAATCCACAGACAGAAACACCGGATTAGGAAATCTGTTTTTTAGGATTTGTCCATCGCCACTCAGCTCCCAACTAGGATTTGATGTTTATGACAGACTGACTGATGGGCGTTAAAAACCAAAAGAAGCAGAAGAAGGGTCAGGATCCCCAGAGGCCGCTGCCGTGGGCTGGATGTTGTCCTGGTATTTGCCAAGGACACGGAGCAATTCATGCCTGAAAGACAGGGCAAACAGCTCCCTTCCATGCAACCGCGCTCACCGGTCGCCCCCGCTGACCACCGGCCTAACGTTCAAGACAACAAGAGAAGCGTGCTGAGTGTCCACCCCAGGCATAAGGGGGGCGAGTCCTCCTCGGGTGGCCTGCTGTTCCGAAAGGCTCCCCTTTCTTGTCCTTCCCACTGGGGCGCAGAGGGGTTTGGATGATTCAGCTGTGCAGCATTGGTTGTTATTCCTTAGGACATCTCTGAACTCAGAGAAACCTTTTAGAGGGGATTGCTATTGACTCAAACAGAGCGTGGCTCTGGACTACACGCTGCACAGAGCACAGGGCACACTGCACACAGGACACACTGCACACAGGACACAGCACAGAGCCACACTGCACTGGACACAGGGCCACACTGGACACAGGGCACACTGCACAGAGCACAGAGCCACACTGCACTGGACACAGGGCCACACTGCACACAGCACACTGCACTGGACACAGGGCACACTGCACACAGGACACACTGCACACAGGACACAGGACACACTGCACAGAGCACAGGGCACTGAACACAGGGCACTGAACACAGGGCACAGAGCCACACTGCATTGGACACAGGGCCACAGTGCACTGAACACAGGGCACACTGCACAGAGCACACTGCACTGAACACAGGGCACACTGCACTGAACACAGGGCACACTGCACACAGCACACTGCTCTGGACACAGGGCACTGAACACAGGGCACAGAGCCACACTGCACTGGACACAGGGCCACACTGCACAGAGCACAGGGCCACACTGCACAGAGCACAGGGCCACACTGCAGAGATACACATGCTGCAGCACTAACACTGACACAAAATGAACTCAGCAGCAGTACAGTACATTGTAACCATACATACTGCACATGCACTGTGTGTGAGCGATATGCCCAACACACCAACGGTGAGCTTTCTGACCATTTTTACAGTGTATTTTAAAATAATAAAACAATTCCAGTCTGTATTTGCCAGCTAAAATACCTGTCAACAGCTTGTAAAACCCCTGCTTTGACAAATCCAAGGTCACAGGCCAAAAGAATAAAACCAAACAGAAGCACAAAACAATAAAAACAAATGACTAATGGTGAGTTCACTCTCAGATGCCACAAGCACAACCTGAAAAACTCAACAGTGGCAAAAGCACCCACCTACAGTAAAGAGAGTCTTAACCACTGCTGAGTCACCAGGACTATTAAAAAAGCCAGCTTCTCCTGCTGAGGTGTGAAAATATTGCAGCTCTTACTTAAAAACAAGAAAAACAAACCATTTTAAAGTAGCATGTTCAGCATCACTGAAGATGCATAATTTGCTTTGAACAGCTTTATAAGTATCCTCCGTTGGCATAGCAACCAAGCCCTCTGTGCACCTGAAAGGGTTTTGAGGTGCGGTCCAGGGCGGGGCCTCCAGTACACAGCTGTGTTCCTAAACTACAGCACGTTACTGCGTGGGGGACTCCGAAATCAGATGCGTGCTGTGAAAAGCTGCATTGTCTGGTCAAATGTTTGTTCCATTGAAAGAAAAACTGGTAAGAATGAAGAACAGGAAACATTTAACACACATAGGCAAACCCATTATGTCTACCATGATCACGTTTTCTTTGCAATAGGGAGAATATGGCAGATGTAGTTTACAACATTCTGATCACCTCATATTTACACTTGCACGTGGTCACCCCTTAATGGTTAAGTCAAGATTTTAAAAGACAATTTGATACTTTTATAATCATGGATTTTTTTATTTTTGCATAAAGTATCTGCACAGGGCTGGCCACCTACTGCGTGCTTTATCATGCAAATATTTTACTGTATTACATCTCATTTGAATACAATGGAATCAACGAGACATTAGACATACAGCAATTTTTAGCAAAACTTCCAGGTCCACCAGCTGCTGGGTCCAGGGAACTGGGAGGAAGGATAGTTTCCTGCTCGACTTCATGAAGGATAGGAAACCCTTTCCACACCTGATTCGGGTCAGAGAGCAGGATTGATTCCAGATTTGATTTTCAAGACTTCACTCATCTCATCCAGCTACGTATTACAAGAATAAATCTCTGGGTTCGAGGTGGACAGTTTTTTCTTACGCAGTGCACGCTGTTCATCACTCCCCGCCCCTGGGACACCGAGCCAGGTCTGAGCCAGGGCGTACGAGATGCACAGCCTCTGTGCTGCACTGCAGGCGGAGCCGGCGTGCTGTGAAACGGGAGCCGGTGGCCTGTTATTCCAGCAGTGACACACATTCCCTGCCCGTGAGTCTGCGGCCACAACACAGCGGGCAATGACAATGAGAAGGTCACGCGTGTTCGGATAACATTCGCGCGTGCCTTTTCAGCTGCAGTACTTTCCAAGTCCCGAATGTTTTTATCTTCTCAAGGACTCCCAGTACCCAGAGTCAAGAACGCATGCTGGGTAAAAACAAAACCCAGCGAACTCCGGAGCGTCTCGGAGCTCCCCGAGCATCAGAGGATGCAAATCTCAGACCTCCCACAGAATCTCCCTTCTCAGCCCGACTGCCAGTCAGCTATACACTGGATTTCTGAGGAAGATTTCATGACCACTGTGCCAAGTCGGCTCTGGGAATGCGGCATCTTAAGAGCATCGTTCACAGCGCTGCAGGACAAACCCGGGTCACAGCTGAGCGCTCCTAGACGTCACCTGCCCCTCCTCCATGCCCAGCTGGTAAACTCCCAGGCACCGCCGTCCGCAGAGCGCAGGGGACACTCTTCCAGCTCCACAGGAAGAGGGATCCACGTGCACCTATCCAACACTGCGGCCCAGCACTCTCCTCCTCGTCCCCCCTGGGCACAGAACCCTGTCCACTCAAGTCCACCTGACTGAGGAAGCGGGTCCCTGCTTTAATCCCCTGTACCTTTGATCTTTAACCCTCCGAGTGGTTTACAGTTCATGAAATATCACAGCTGTGGAATATTCCTCTCCCGAGGCTGACAGGGAGATTAAGATGCCTAGATTTCTTCATCCTTCGAAGCAGAAAAATGCACGAAGATAAAAAGATACTTAAGCTCGACTCCTCCGCCAATTAAACAGCTTTCACATCTCACAATCAATTTCAGAAACAGCGGGTTCAGTGAAAATCAACACAGGAAATTAAAGCGCCTTGAGTTTGACCGATCTGTGTCGAGGGGAGAGGAGGGGTCACTGGCTTCTGATCTCTCAACATCTACGCTAACAAAAGCACGTTTGATCCGCTACAGACACTTGGTTCTGTAAAAAAGATCACATTAAAAGCATTTGTCTGCAACAGAAACGTACCTGTTATAGTTTTATATTATCATCTAATACGCAAACGGAAAACAAAAGGGTAAATAATGGGGCCATTTACATTGGGTGATGTTCCAAGTGATGGACATTTCTGAACGTTAATAAATTATCACTACAATTATATGTATCCAAGGCAATGAATGCAAAACAACTATGGATGCGTAAATATATATATATGTTCTGGAAGTCAATAAGTAGCATATCATGAATTCATGGAAAAAACTACTGCCTGGTACACTGAGAGACACCATCCTGAAACAGAGGGGTGAGCGTTGCTGCCTACATCACCTCACACCAAAACACACCCGAGCGATTTTGGAGTTAAACACTAGAGTGGTTTTAGCGTGCATCTAATTAGTGAGAAAGCTGCAAGAATAGCATTTTACAAATGACAAGCTGGTGATGAAGCAGTAGTTTGGATTAGGATGATTTTATAGTAACTGTTAATGGCAGCAATAATCAAGATTGCTCTATACCTGTAACCATGTCTGATGTGTGGCCAGGGATCTGCAGTGAAGACAATATAACAGACAACACACATGAGGTTTTGGTTGAGGTCTAGAACACGCCAGTGCAACGACAGAGGAGAGAGTCTGCCATCAAACCTCGCCCGGTTCAACCTTTGAAGAAGTCTTCCATTGCTGAATAGCTTCTCAAAACGAACAAGACCACAAGAAACCCGCTCTCCACAGACACTCCGAGCACAGAGCAGTCTAGTGAACTCTAAGCAGGTAAGAGGCCTGCAGCCCTGCCAAGGACACACTCTGTTCTGGCCAGGGCTCGCGATGTCCTCGCACCGCACTGGAGACAAGATGAGCTCCGACACAGAAGCCTTGTCTGAAGTCCCACCTCCTTCAAGAAAGGATCTGCAGCTCCAGACGGCAGCCCTGTGCTGTCAGTGTCACCAGGAGTGACAGAGGACGAAGGCGTGCCCGGACAGGGGCACCAGCCACAAGTCCTGAAGATCTGAAGGCGTGAGCTAGAGGCTGATCAGATTCCTGGTGTGCAAACTCAGAAATCCCCCAGGGAAGGGTCAGAGATGAGCACACTATTGAATGATGCTTTGGTATTTCAAGCCAGTCAACTTCCATGTCTTCTTCAGAGCATGGGAAAGAGCCCACCACCCAGGACGAGCAGGAGTGCTCTAATTGCCTTTTAAAAGCCAGTGCACATGTTAACATCTGGAGGTAAGGCCAGGCCAGTCATCATAACAGAAAACGAGATCCAGTTAGTTGGAACGCAAACATCCTCCTCCGTATGAAAAGCAATGAGTGCAGTGATAATTGGCTTGTACCAGCTTGACAGAAATGTGAGGCTTTGAACTTCCTCCTCGTTGCTCATGTGCCTCACAAGCCCTGGACAGAAAAGAAGGCTGCTACTAGTCCCTGCAGAGTCTTAGGAAATGTATTGTTTGCACTGTGTATTAACAAGCCCCCTTATAAATCAGACTGCAGGTGCAGACAGATTCTGTTTTCTGAAGTTAGGATCTCTAACAGTTATGTTGGATCAGAGGAATGGAAAAATCAAAAATGAGCTGGAGAACAAGAATTTGTCCCCAGTCGTAAATACCACAACCGGTAACTTCACAAACTTCTCATTCTGAGGCAGTGCAGATCATTTTCACCCACATTATCGAATCTTTGCTTTTTTGGGCAGGGCAATCTATGACCTAAAGTCTCCATCTCAGCTCAGAATGACTCACAAGTAAATCAGTTACCTGCAAGAACTGAAAATGAACAAAATTTTAGAATTTCAGAAGAAAAGGGACAGGAATTCCCGGATGTAAAGAGTGGTCTCTCACCCCCAGGATAGCTCCAGGCAGGATCTCCCCTCAGTACAGCTGCCGGCTTCCACTTAGCACTGCTCGGCCCTTCTCATTTGTTACAGCAAACTGACAGCAGAGAACCTGCGGGACAGACAACGCTGTTAAAAAAGCAACTGCATAATTAAAAACATACCACAGCTAATGAGGCCAAGATCACCAAAAAAAAGCACAAAATCCAAGAAGCTGAATAAATCTCTCCATGCCCTCGTCCCAGCTCTCATGTGAGGTGGTGGAAAGGTGTCCCCCGAGCGCCTCTCACAGATTTCAATAATGTGCGGACAAGCGTCGGGAAGGGCGCTGGGCTGGCTGTCCGCTCGGGGGGGAGAGAGCGTCCTTCATTCCCCCCCGCCAGCACGAACACCGCTGCACAGAACGAGAGAAGGAGCTGGGAGAAGTCGGACCGCTGGAGAAAAGGTCCCGTATACACGGAGGGAGTGGAGCCAGAAGACGAGGAGAAACCTGCTTGAAACCTTACTTCCCTGACACTGCCCAGCGACTTGAGAACAGAACACAAGAGTTTCGGCCCATGTGACCCATTCGGTCCTGAGCAGCTAACCGGTCCAAGGCTCTCGTTAGACTGCTCCTTGACGGAAGCCCAAGTTTCAGCTTCAGCCACATACAGAAGCTGGGCAGCTTGTTCCAGACTCCCACAACCCCAGAGCCCCCTATTGACCAAGTGCTCTTTGACTGCGTATGACCCAGCACTGCTACAAGGAGCTCCCACTTCAAACACACGTTCATTCATCCCTTAAGTAGCGAGTACTTCCTGTACTCCGAGCTCCTACCTTAACTGGAACCTCCCTGTGTGGTCCAGAGCTGGACTGCTCTCTTAATTCCCCTCTCCTTGCTCAGTATGCCTGGGAGGTGTCGAGTCAAAGAAGCTACCTTCCTCTCTCTCGGAATCAGAGGAGAGCTCCTCCAAGGCCCTGTGGGCAGGCTGAGGCTAACCAAGACGAGAGCCTCTGAAAGGGTTTAAAAAGGCCGTAACTGCCCTGACTGCGGTATAGTCGCTTAAACTAGGAGGACTCATGCAGCAGTTCACCAGGTTTGATCATTTGATTATATTCCACAGGCCACAAATGTTGCAAAACAGCAAGCCTATGGCACAGCAGTAACAAACTGCAGGGCAGCTCAAGAGCATCAGCTGTAGCAATCACCACTCGCACGCACACACGCAGCCAGATCGACTCCCTTGAACGGTTTGGCTTCACACAAAATGACAGGGGATCCATCCACCTAGTGATTCAGACTGTATGACGTCCGGACCTACTGCCTGAAAAGGGTCAGACCAGGGCTAAGAACCCCTGAGTGTCTGTAGGCTTTTCTGTCCTGTGAAATATTAAGAACCGAGACCCTGTATGAACTTTACTCTCACTGTACACATCTGCCCAGCTGTTGTCTCACACATTGCTTCATACCATTTGCTTGAGTTGCACAACTCGGCTTCATAAACCGAGCGCAGTGAAGTTGAAAATGTTTGCCAAAATACTGGCCAGATTAGCATTTAAAATGACCTTCGCAAGGCACCAAAAACACTCCTGCTCACTTGCTCAAGAGCCGCCACCTGTCTACCAGGACTCCTTGATCTCCATCTTGTTGGGGTGAGAGTTTACACTGAAAGCTAAGCGTCTCTAAACCACAGTCTTTCTCAGTCTCACTATTGCCCCTTAAGGTATAAGAGACACCAGAGGCTGCTTCCTTCCCCAAAAGCAACTGTGGTTTTAAATCAAAAGGCTTAATTAAGACGATGCATGCAGTGGAAACACTGAGGAATTCTGTGACTCCTGCATCTCCGTCTGGCTCCGATTTCCAGTGTCATGTTGCGGGACAAGCTGGAACTCCTGCAGCAGGAGCTTCCCGAAACAGCTCCAGCGGGAGAGACGTTGTCGAAAAGAACAGCTGAGACACGCAGCCAGCACAAAGCCACGGCCAACCCTGCAAGACTTCACGGGACACGCAGCAATTACACACGCGCTGTAATTACAGGCTCTTTCATCACATCGCCAGCCCACAGTGGCATTCTCTTTTCTAATGAGACTAATTCTCCCAGCCACAGATTTTTTCCACCCAAACTTTCCCTCGACTAAATTAAGCTTTTCAAAACGACACCGAAATGCGAGTTTCAGAAAACCGCACAGTGCAGAGTGCCAGACAGATTCCCAACATGCTTCAGAGGAAGATAAAAACACAAATTATTTAATTCTGCTTGAAATGCCTTGTACTCATTGCTCATTTTTCACAGCTGTGTGCCTCTTGCTCTCAGCCGTGAAGCGGACAGCAGCGCCGTACTCGCACTCCCACAACGCAGCGGTCTGAGACGTCCCACCGAGGGTCACCAGTGGGCAATCCCCCGCAGGAGCTCGTGAGAATAACCCACAGGCTCCTTCCACAGTGAGACACAGCGGCGCCGTTCTGTCCAAAATATTTGACTTTACTGTACACTTAAGCGTGAAAAATGTCATCAGCAGCACAGATTGCAAGCTTTCCTCTGAGAACAACACCGCTAAAAATAATGCAGAAAATAAAATAATTGCTTTTTTTTACACAGAAGAGCTTTCACTGGGTAGCATGTTGTAGAAATTTACAGAACAGTGAAGCACAGTTTTTATTTATATATTTTAATATATTTATATTTTATTTTATATATTATAATTTTTCCAGTAAGACTTTCACTGCACGTGCCAATGGAAGTACCAATGGCATTCAGGCACTTGGTGCCCCTGGGATGGCATGTCCCACGAGCCCACACCCACCCAGAAGACCCAGCACGGTGCCTGACTGCAGCTACAGACTACAAGCGCTCAACAACGGTTTGCGAGGCCCATACCGACGGCCGCTTTTCTGTAAGCAGTATCGGCCGATACCAAAACGATCCGGGGGGGGGGAGTTACTATCCAGCCAAAGACACCAAAAACGGCATGAGCTAAAACTGTCTTATTAAGGAGTAAGACAACGATTGTTGCAACCAGCTCACATGAAGCAACAAGCTGCAGTTCTTCAGTTCTTTTATTTAATGAAGATGACCAACTGGCATAGAGAAACTCTAGGCGAGATGTCAGAATCCTACATCTTCAACAACCGAAAACGGTGGGTTATCTAGTGCAATAAATTCCATTATTTTGGTCTTGATTCCTTTTGCTTTCAGGCTATTGCTTCTGTACTTTTGGGATCTCTCCAATGTTGCCTGCACTGACGGCTGTCTTAATGCCGGTGTAGCTTTATCCGCCTTGCGAGTTTCCGATACTCCCTGTACTCGGACGGGTGATGTGTTCTTAAGTGTCGTTTCAGGTTAGTTGTATTAAAATGATTTGTGTTGTGCCCCCGACAAGACACATTATTTTAGAAACATTCCAAATAGCCCTGGCTTGATTTGGATCAGACATTTTAAAAATCGTCCGATCGCCGCCGATCACATATTCAGAATGGAAATCGGCCGATTCTTATCTATAGCCGATCGATCCTTCCACCCCTAACGAGCACCACGGCCCAGGTCGTGCACCAGCTCCCAGATCCGCTTGTGCTGCCAGCACAGTGTGCACTAGAGCAGAAGTCAAGCTCAAGCCTTCCTACACAGTTCATTAAAGGGCATTTTAATGAGCTTGGAATGAACTCAAAACAGCTAGGGTGCAACTGCTGTGTGTGTTTCTAATTAAATCATAACTTAAAAGAAGCACAGCTGTAACACAAGTAGACAAATTCTGAGGAATAATAATTCAGTACAAGTCTGAAAGAAATCACACCTGCCAGACCGGAGCTTTCAGCTGTAATGTTACAGCATGTTCTTCAGCGTGAACCCCACTGCCTGTCTTTTGTTCTTCCTGATATTAATATTAAAACCGCTGAGTGCAGGTGAAGAGTCGGCACAAGCATGCCTCCGTGAAGCTCTCTGACCGCAGGCGAAGATGAAACTCAGCCCTGCAGCGTGAGGGCAAGCAAGAAAAAAGCACCTTCTCTGCAGATTCAGCCCTGGATCAGATCTCTTTCCAACATTAAGAGCAAGGCGTGCAGTTCAAAATATCAATTGTCCACTCTCCTGCTCTATGGTGCCCGAAACGTCATGGACAAAGACTTGATTCTGTTTGAAACAGAAACAGAAAACCCACTGCAGCGACTGTGACAGATCTCACGGGGCGGCAAAATCACAAATAAGTTGGCACTGACCATAAAAGAGCTGGGCGCAAAGACACGCTGGCCAGGCTCTCAGGCTCCGGTTTTCCCTGTTGACTGCTTACTGTCTCAGCAGTGACGCACCTTGTCCCTCCAGGTCTCTGCTGCCTCCTTTCGAAAGCAAAGTTCTGGAGTAAATATTACGTTCCAGTGGAGGTGCACTATATTCATGGGGTTATGTAACGCAGAGTACAATTATCACACTCTCAGCTATTATTCGAGCTGAAAGGCAAGGGGAAAAATGTTAATGGTTAAAAAAAACTATTACTGCAATTCTTCAGCAAATTACATGCACTGCAGCACATAATTCCCTAAAGGCTACTAGACTCTAAATAAACTGTGTACAAAGTGTACAGCTGAGCTTTTTCGCTGGTTAGTGAACCATCCAGACAAAAATACACTAACTGTAATAATAATTTTCTTTAAATGTTTTTTTTTTAAAAACAAAGCCCTGCACATACAGTAGCACACAATTTTACAAACAGGTAAAATTAAATGAAAAGTACAGCAGACCCCAAAATCCAACAGTAAAAGTAAAAATTATAAATTAAAAGATTTAACTAACAATATCTGTCTAGGATAACAACCAATCTGAACAAGAGGCATCATAAATATTAATTTGTACCACCCTGTGGAACTCTAAATGTGAGTGGGACAACATCTGACATTACCCAGAGTTCCTAGTGGCCAAACGTGAGTTGAACCTGCAGAATACGAGCGATCCCTAGCCTAGAGGTCTCCAGCACTGGCCCCGGAGAGCCCCAGGCCAGGGGTCTCCAACACCGGTCCTGGACAGCCCCAGTCCAGCCAGTCCAGGGGTCTCCAACCCTCTTCTTAGAGAGCTCCAAAACTGTCAATCTTATACCGTATGTCATGTTTTTAAAATAGTCTACATCTGTAAGCCACTGTTGAACCAAGCAACTGATCTGTTCAATTAAAAGAACTCTGCTCCTTGTGGCCCAAAGACTAGATAGACAGCAAATTACCTCCTTATCTGAGCACTATGGAATTGTCTATTTAGACATTTGTGATTTAATGGTGACCCTGGAGATCCCAGCTCTAGACAGTCTCCCATGAGCTGCCACAGGATGTCATGTCTGAAATTATCAACCCTACAGGCCCAGAAGGAAGAGAATAGTAAGAGACCCATCAGCAAATCAATAGCTTAACGAGGGCTATTTCAGTGCTGTGTCTCTGTCTAAATTTAGATTGAAAATGTTCAAAGAGCTCATCAGATGCAAGATGAGTCTGTAATTGAGCTGCCACTGCCTGTTCAACAATTTTAGGGAGAAAAGGCCAATTGGAAAAAGGGAAATAGTTGGTTAGACAGCTGGGGGTTCAGACTACTTTATCAACACAGCTGTGCAGATACAGAACTGCCCGAGGCGGACCTGCGCCCGTCCAAACTGCCCGCACTGTCCGGGCTGCGGCAGACCTGAGTCCAGGCAGCAGTATTGTCACGAACCTGGGGGAGGTTAGCATTCTGCAGCTGAGAGAATGCATAAAGTCAAAGATGAATATGAAATATATAGCTGTTAAGTTTTTGTTTAAAAAAACTGTCCTTTGACACCCCCACAGAGCAGCAGAGAGAGACCCCAGCACCCCGACACCCCCACACCCCCACAGACTATTTCAGCACAGCCGTGGAGAGCAGCGAGAGGGGGCAGCTTGCTGGTCTGCTCGCGGGACCCTGAGCAGGGCTCTGTCCACAGGCGCAGCACAGGGCCCCTCCTGCCTCGGCCCCTGCTCTCCCCCCGACCCGCACAGCAGGACACCAGCTGCCTCCTGACTCTCTTCCCCGAACGCCCAAGTCAGCGCTGCAAAAAGAAACTGAACAAACCTGTTTTTTTGCAGAAGTCAAACCTAAAGTGGAATTTAGTCAGCGGCGGCCCTTCCTCTATTATATTCAGCAAAATCAATAAACAAGGTCTAAAAAAACGGCACTAAACCCTGCAGCACCAACATCATGGACCCTTCAGGACAATGCTACCTTTTTCCCCACGTGCTCAGTCACAAGCCTCAAGAGCAGTCTGTCAGTGACAACTGCCCTCGTCATTACTGGAGCAGTCCATTCGTCTGCGAGCGGCACGCGGACTCTGGAGTTACTCCAGCCTGCAGCAAGCAGGGGCGACTGCCGGGCTCATCACGAACAAGAGCAAGCAGTAAGATCCCGCGGGCCTTCCGTGTGGAGTGCACATGTTCTCCCCGTGTCCACGGGCTCGGGTTTCCTCGTGCGGCCGAGGTCTGGCCGTGCGTGTAATACTCCCCTCCTCCGGCATACAGTATGTAGGTCACAGCGGACAGCTCACGCACTGCACCCTAAGAGGATTACTCCGTTTATGGTGGGATAAGGATTCAATACGTGCACTACAATTTCAGATCAGAAAAAAAATCATGGAATATTAATTTCCTGCCATCTGTTCACAACACACACAATCTCTTCCCATTTCAGGGCTCTGACACTTCAGGGGCGAGTGACCCCTTGCATTCTTATCACCATTCCCACCGAGAGCAAGTCGCAGTTTCACGCCTGACTGGCCTTGCCTCCCTGCTCTGCTCCACGGACAGCCTGAAGAGGCCCTGAGGCTGAGACGCGCCCCGGCGCTCCCACACCTTCACCCCAGCCACATCTTTCTTCTTTCAAGTTCATTTACAAGTCAGGAAGAATGGCCATTAACCATAACATTAAAAGATGGTACCATTCGTTTTTAACAAATCGTACACAAGTACGTCAGGGTCAATAAAACTCTTTTGGAGTCACGATCTATGAGCACAGGTGCCCCTCAGGGCTGTGTGAGCTCTCCAGTTCTGTTCACACTTTATACAAATGATTGTACAAGCAGTAGTCAAAGCAACTTCATTTTCATATTCTCAGATGATACAGCTGTTCTTGGCTTAATGCATAGAGTTAGCAGCTGAGCTGTATACATGTCAGAAATCCAAAGGTTTGTGCAATGGTGTGACAATAGCCTAATTCTCAATGTTAAAAAAACAAAATAAATAATTTTTCGATTCCAGAGCAGTTGGTGATCACTCACATGTAGTATTCCACAACGAATTTATCACTCAGGTCAATTCATATAAGTACTCAGGAGTATACACAGACAGTAACCTGTGCTGGACTACTCATGTTGAGAGTGTTTGCTCCAAAGTTCAGCAGCGCTTACATTTCCTGCGAAGACTCAGAGTGTTTGGGGTTCGACAGGAAGTAATGCTACTCTTCTCCCGTGCTGTAATCGAGAGCATTATCAGGTATGGTATTACAGTGTGGTTTGGTCATCTATCAGTTCATTTAAAATCGCAAATTACCACCTCTTCCAGGCAGCTTTGAAGGTCATGGGAGTGAAACGGCATCCCTCCCTGCAGACAATCTTTGAAAAGTCTCTCATCAAACAGGCAGGAAAAATTATATCAGATCCTTCCCACATCCTCAACTCTGAATATCAACTTCTTCCTTCCGGCAAACGTTTCAGGGTTCCCAAATGTAAGTCAAACAGATACAAACATTCCTGTGTTCCACTATCCATTAAAGCTGTCAACGCAAATGTCAAGGATAAACACAATTTTGACTCTTACCGCCCACTTGAGTGCAATATGTTTTGTGATGTGTTATAAATCTTACATGTTGTTATGTGTTATACTGTACATGTGCAATAGAATAGATGTGAATGTTTTTCTTCTTTTTTTTTGTTTGCAATCTATTTAAATGTACAGGAGTGCTGGGTGTCCATAAAAAATTTCCCTCAGGGGACAATAAAATCTTATGTTAAGAAATGCTACATAAATTCAAAAACAGATGAGTAGATAAAAACATTTTAAATAATGTTTCATGCACCGCGTCATCTCCCTCTTGCAACAATCTGGGTCATGCTCTAAATATTAAACTTAGGGAAACTCTTGACACTGTTGCACCAGCCAAATGGAAGAAAATCCCACTCACTCATAACACTCCTTGGATGAATGAGGAGATACTTCAGCTTAAGAGAAATTGTCGCAAATCAGAGCGCTTATAGAGAAAACCTAAACTGCAGGTTCATTATGACATTCTGAGAGAGCAGATTTCCAGCTACAATACTTCCATACAAAGGGCAAGAAAGTTGGACTTCTCTAGTGTAATTGACAAACACAAAGATAATACTAAAGTACTTTTTTCCCCACTATAGACAGTTTAATAAACCCTACTTTTTCCTCGTAATTTTTTTTGATGTATCTTCTACAAATGTGAAGATGTTTGCAATTCATTTCCAAGATAAAATAACTTTGATTAGACAGAATATACAGTAGCTCAGGCAACCACAATGAGATTGTCCTGATCAGCCACCTACATCCATTATGACATCTTTCTCTGTTATTAATCTTCAGACACTTAAAACTGTTACAGACAAATTAATGTCTTCCAGATGTGACCCTGTTCCTACAACTCTTTTTAAGAAGGTTTTTGACTGCGTGCAAGATAATGTTTTAACTATTGTAAATTTCTCTCTGTCAACTGGAGTTTTTCCAAATGCTTTCAAGACTGCTTTGGTGAAGCCTTCACTAAAAAAAGACTAATATGGATCCTGCTGTTGTTAGCAATTTTAGACCCATTTTGAATTTTCCTTTTTTAATGAATATCTGTTTTCTAACAATTTGTTTGAGAAATTTCAGTCAGGTTTTGGTTTTAACCGTAGTACAGAGACGATGTTGGTCCACATTGTGAATGAGCTGAGACTGATTGCCGATAAACATAATCCCTCTGTTTTGGTTTTACTGAATCTCAGTGCAGCTTTTGATACAGTAGATCACAAGATTCTGATCCACCGACTTGAAAACTAGGTAGGACTTTCAGGGATGGTTTCAGAATGGCTTAAATCTTATTTGATGAATAGACAGTTTTTTGTTGCTTTGGGAAATCAATCACCAAAAAATTGACATTTCCTGTGGAGTTCCGCAGGGTCCCATTTTAGGACCTCTGCTCTTTTCATTATATATGAAGATCCATCTGAAGATTAAAACTCCGTCAACAGACATACCGGGTGTGTGTTAGATATTTCTCAGTGGATGTCCCAAAACTTTCTACAGTTAAATCAAGACAAGACTGAAATATTGATATTGGGTACTAAAATTCAGAAAGAACTCTTGCAGGATAAATTGGGCTCTTTTGCTTCATGTGTTAAATCTGAAGTATTAAACCTGGGTATAACTCTAATTCTGATCTTTGTTTTGTCCCTCACATAAATAAGGTTATTATATCATTTAAGAAACATTGTGAAAGTTAGGCCTTTTTTATCCCAGGGCGATGCAGACAAAATTGTCCATGTCCAGTTTGTTACTAGTAGAATCAATTATTGTAATGCTCTGTCTAGTGGGCTTCCCAAGAAAACAATAAATCCCTTAAAACGTGTTCAAAATGCAGCAGCACAGATCCTAACAAAAACAAGAAAGAGAACACATATCACTCCTGTTTTGAAAGAATTTCACTGGTTACCTGTATTATCTAGGATAGATTTTAAAGTTCTTTTACTTGTTTTTAAAGCTCTAACTGGCCTAGCACCTGTGTACCTTACTGAATGTCTGTCTTTTTATGTTCCTATACGTGACCTGAGATCTGCAAATACTGGCCTTCTGCAGACACCACATGTGAAATACAGAAAGAGTGCAGAGACTGCTTTTTGTTTTTATGCTTCTAAATTATGGAACTCACCACTTTTTATTAGGCAGTCAAGCTCGGAACATTGTTTTAAAAAACATTTGAAAACATCTTTTTAAATTAACTTTTAGTTAAAATTGTTATTTATTCTTTCTATTTATCTTTCTTTTTATTTATCTTTTATTGTTCTTATTTTATAATGACTTTCCTAATTTTTATTTATTTTTCAAGCATAAATTGACATTTATGCTTTACTGTATTACTGTGTTTTCCTTTAGAACTGAAAGTATATCTCTTAATTTTAAGATTTTATTTTTACACTTGGTTTGTAAAGCACTTTGAGCTGCTATCTGTATGAAAGGTGCTCTATAAATATTATTATTATTATTATCATTATTATTAATAATAATAATAATAAAGTTCATTTTTTTATTATTATTATTCTCAAACAGCCACCAATGTGGGAGATCAGGCAAAGGAAAAGGGCTGGTCTCTGCACTCATAAGTGAGTAAGGAAAAGTTGTGTCAATTCAGTCACCTACAATTTGGTAGGATTTACCGGAGCTCACAAGACTCTTCCAAGTCCGCGTGCGAACAACATCTTTCTGCCTCAGCACAGCAGGGCAGGGATGCCGTTAGGAGCGCTTCTGCACCGAGCGTCACGCGAACCAGCCCTTGGCTTTCCTCTCCATCAGCCTCTGCTGCAGAGCCCACCACATAGGCCCATCAGCACTTTGTCTATCAGCACTTCACGCCTCAGGTCTTTTAAAGGCAACTGAAGAAAAACTTGCAAATTTGCATTTTTGAATTCAAAGGTGTGCAGCACTTATCTGCCAATCCTTCTCGAGATGAACAAATGTTACACGACACCTCCACAGATATATTGTGTGCTCTGGACCTGTCTACTTGCTGTTCCCCTGGCTCGACCCTCCTAACAGTGAACGATTAGGAAGTTTTCATGGAGCCTAGTTAAGAGTGACAGGATATTAACACAACAGAAGTGATCAGAAACAAACTGCTGCAGTGTAGATCAAATCAAAGCTGACAGCTCGACTCTTTCTCACAAGCTCCAGGGTAAAACATTTATCCGTCTGAAGCCGAACAGACGGAGAGCGTGTCCTCTACAGCTGCTGGGGGAAGGAAGCGCTCAGACGTCCAGCCGAGACTCCAGAGCCTCGTCCGGGCTGGCTCCGCGCGTGCACACAGGTGCCTCGGCGCCTTCATCACGCGCACCGCACAGGACACCGAGAGCCAAGAGCGCCAGCCCTCCCTGCTCAGTGGCACGGCGCCCCTCTTCACACAGATGGCGCGGGGAGACGCTTGGCGCTGCCGTCACCCGGCCCCACCAGCAGGGCGTGGGCACTCGTCCAGGCCGGGGCCAGCGCCACACGGGAACAGAGCACAATCGGAAGGCAAGAACCAGGGTCCGTGCTCTGTGCGATCGCCCGAGCCACTGTGCAGCACGGCACACACACCCAGGACTCGCTGCCCGGGTCTTGTGCTCGACTCACACCAAGATCTGAAGACTTGAGACTGACAGTGGCACAGGGGAGTGGAGTGGCAGTGAGCGCTGTTTATCTGGCCCCAGGTTCGAGTCCAGCCTGGGGAGCCCTCTGTGTGGAGCCTGCATGTTCCCCCGTTCCCCTGGTCCCCTGGCGCTCCCCCCACTGCCCAGCGGCTGGCTGGCTGGGTTAGATGTGTGCTCCAACTGGAGTCCTGTTGTTCCCGAACAGGCTCCGCATTGCCCACCAGGACAGGCGGCTCCCTGACAAGGAAAGGATGGAGAGGAAAAGCATCCCTCCATCCTTTTCCGAACGGATTAATCCAGTTCAGGGCTGCGGGGAAGCCAGAGCCTATCTGGGCAAGCAACAGGCACAGGGCAGGGTACGCCAGTCACGGACAGACCCACGGCAGGGCCCACTCTCCCAGAAGCATGTTTTTGTGCCGTAGGGGAAACCAGAGCACTCGCAGGAAACCCACATGCACATGGGGAGAACATACAGACTCCACACAGGCAGCATCCCAGGTCTGGATTTGAACCCAGAACCCCAGCACAGAGAGCTACAGCAATGCTCAGCACCGCACAACTGCGCCACACGTTTATCAAAATGAATTCTGTCCCCCAAAGCTTCACAAAAAGTTGACTAAATCTAGCAGAGGCTGAAGCAGCCTACATCTGAAGAGCCTGGGGAACCGAAGAATGCTAATTTCTCATTAAAACTGAGATCAATGGAAATCCTGACTCATGGAAAACAAAGTAAACTTTTATTTGTATATCTTCGGGGCGTCATTTTTCAGCATCTTAAGAACAAATCAAAACGCAGGCTATGAGCTTCAGGAAAGAATTTTACGCAAAAATTTGAAAAACAGTTTTGAAACTGCAGACCACACCTCTCATAAACGTGACCAGCTCAGGATTTCAGCCGTTTTAAGTTGAAAGCTTTCGCTTCTGTTTACGGGAAAAAAGAACAGAAAAAAATCTCACAAACATGCCAAAGGTTTTTTCCCCTCTTTTTTACAACGAGAAAGTCTTCCGTCACATCCCGTTAACTTGTTCCCACTCCATGCCGGACGGCTGGAGCGCTGACCCCACACTCTCCCCCTGAGCAAGGCCCTTCACCCCAACTGCTCCAGGGGCGCCGTACAATGGCTGCCCCTGCGCTCTGACCCCCAGCTTCTCTCCCTGTCTGTGTGTCTGTGTCTCATGGAGAGCAAGCTGGGGTATGCGAAAAGATAATTCCTAATGCAAGAAATTGTAAAGGGTTAATAAAGTAATTTTATTAGTATAAAAAAAAAGATGGCTCATTAGCTCTGCCTGGATAAGGCTGCTGTGCCGAGGCCTGAGCAGCTGCCCCTCCCCACCAGATGACCACGGGAGTCGGGGTAACGCAACCCCTCTCCAGGACACGGGGACACAGGGTCACCCCGAGCCCCCCTGAGCCGAGCGGAGCCGGGTGACTGGGCGTCCCTGCAGGGACGGGTGTGGGGGGAACAATCCCGGAGAGCCTCGTCTCCCGACACGTCGCCAGGGGGCCGAGTCCCATGGGCAGCAGGGCCGGGCGGCACGAGCGCAGACGTGCAGGACACGCGGGGGCCCGGGTGTGGAACCGTGGGTGTGAGCAGTTCACGCACAGGGCCGGCTTCACCGGGACACAGGAACGCAAGAGGGGGACAAGCGGCCCAGCCAGCCTGTCTGGTACTTCACCGATCCGCAGAGCTCACTCCACACTCCCGCCACCCTGCAGGTAAAGAGGTGCGTTCTGGTCGCTCTGCCCCCACACTGAGAGCAACACGCAGAGACCAGCAGCTCAGAGGGGGGCTGTCCGCCCCTGTGGCATCGACACAGCAGGTCCCGCGGGAGGAGAGGCCCCGAGACCCTCTTTCACGCCAGGACACCCCGACTCCACAGCCCCCCTGCCTCTCCCTGCTCGGTGCCCCCCGGTGCGCCTCTGTACAGCGCCCTGTGACCATCCAGCACTAGGGAAAGAGCAGCTATATCACCGGCTGGCGGGTCGATCAGCACCGCCCCGAGCCCAGCGGGTCTCATCATCATCAGCGCCGCCAGCACAGCCCATTCGCCACATCGAGCCCGGTCACTCGTTGGCACGTCATTGATCCCAGGATCTCATCCTGCTCTTCCTGGAGGACTCCGTGGCAGGGGCGGCCGGATCCCCACTCCCACCTGCCCTTCCCTGGAGTTCCCGGCCCGCGGCCCCTGGCTCCTGCTCTGTCTCTCCCCGAGACCATGAGACCCCCTTCCTTCAGGCTGTTAGTGTGGGGCGTCCCTTGGACCCCAGGGGCTGATCAGAGACCCCAACACGCTCAGGCTGGGTCAAGGCTGCTGCTGCTGCTGATCTGCGGCCAGACTCGCCGCTGCGCTCTGGGAGCCTCAGGGTCACTGTGTCACGGACAGCCCGCGGCAGCACGGGGCTGCGTGTCAGTGGGAGTGGGGGGTGGGGGTCCTGTCACTTTCCTGCGCGTGGTGAGCAGAACGCGCCCGGACCCCTCTGCACGCGTGAAGCCCTGGAAATGACTGCGAAGCGCACGAAAGTTTTCTCTTTCTTTCTCTTCCGTTGAGAAATACGACCCAACGGGGCCGAGAAGGAACAATGCCGGAATATCAGCTCAGCTCCAGTTTGCACCGCCCGAACCCACAAACGCACACCAGGCGGAAAACCAGGGGGTCTGTGACACAGACACCGGCTGCGCCCCCCGGAGGGCCCGGGCACCAGCCCGGCAGGACCCGCACCAGGACCCGCACCAGTCCCGGGCACGGCGTGGAGCCGCCAGAGAAGCAAGCGACTTGCGTGCAGCACTCGCCCCACGCACACGCGCCGCAGCCGTGGCGAGTACAGGCCACGCACAGGAGGCACCCGGCACGGCTCCCGCACGACTTACTCAGCGGTGGGGTTCTTTCCCCCTCCCCACCTCCAAAAACAATTATTTTAACTACACGTGCGGCCATTTTTATTCCCCACTCCAGCCGGCGCAAACACATGGAGAGAGCACTTCCGAGCGCCCCACCACCACCACCACGCAGCCGTCCCGTCGCGCTTCGGCACGGCGCCCCCCGGGAGAGGGGCGCTCCGCTCCCGCACGGCCGGCCGGCCGGACCAGGCGACTCCTGCCGGACTCCCGGCGCAGGGCGAGTTAGTTCAGCCCGGAGCAGGGAAACTGCCCCCTCTCCCTGCGCACACCGCCGGACAGCCAGCGCTCCGGGCGCGGCGAGGGGAACTGGCAGAACCGTCATACCTGCAGATCTGGGAGAAATAAAGACAGACTTACCCCCGCCGATACCCTCCTGCCGTCCAATTCGCCGTCCCGGCTAGAAATTCAAACCCCCCTCAGCTGCTGTGGACGCGCAGCTCCCCATCCGCGCTCCCGGCGTCAATCTCGCTGCCGAAGCCCCGCCCCCCCCTGCGTCAGGCACGAGCAAGGACCAATCAGATTCCGGAGGCGCTCAGGACCCCGCCCCCAGTGTCAGTTCAGAGTACAGGGTCGTATTAACACTGTAGCTGTAGCAGGATATTAGGGACAGATAGTTGTAACACACACTGTAGCTAGACAGAGATACATTAACACACACTGTATCAGGATATTAGGGACAGAGATACACACTGTGGCTGGACAGCAGGAGCACAGGTACTTTAACATACACTGTATCAGGATATTAGGGACAGAGAAACTTTAACATACACTGTAGCTGGATAGAGATACATTAACACACACTGTATCAGGATATTAGGGACAGAGATACACACTGTAGCTGGACAGTGGTGACAGAGATACATTAACATACTGTAGTTGGACAGTGGGGGCAGAGATACAGTAACACTGTAGCTGGACAGTAGAGACAGAGATACTTTTACACAGGAACACTTTTCTCATTTTTATTAATTTTTATTAATTATGTTTGTAGCGCTCAAGTGAGGGTCAAGTAGATGTGTCTTTCTTCAGAATATGGGCGCTTGAGAAAGAATACAATATAGGTCAGTCAACCCGTCTGGCCTATTTGGTAGTCAATAGTTAATTGATCCCAGGATCTCATCCGTTTTTTTCATCAAATACGTCAAGCTATCGGCTTCAGCATCTAGGCATTTAATCCCTGATTCCCACAACCCTTTGTGTCATAAAATGCCTCTGGTCTCAGTTTTCTCGCATAGGGACAACTTATTTTCAGTCAATCCAACTTTATTTTATATAGCTCCTTTTAAGGAAAACAACCTCTATAAAATGCTGTACATTAAAAATTCAAGTACAAGCCCTCATTCCTATCATAAATGTGAAGGAGACAAAGCCAGTCCTGTCGTGTCAAAGGAAGTGGCTATATGCCCCAGGTGCTAGTTGTCCCTTCAGTGAAAGACAATATGCCCAGCAGCCGAGCAGGGCAAAGAGCTGCATTGTTTCTGTTTATATACAGGACTTTAACTCATTAACAGGTGGGCACAGTTTACATGTATATTTAGGCCTATATTATACTGTAAATAACTCACTACAGTGTTTGCCCTTATTGCTGGGTAAACAGACATTATATTTATATAAATCTTCCTCACCAACAGCTGGGTGAAAATTGTCATCATAAAAATAAACAAACATAAAAACTAAAAGCTTACTATAGGCAGTTACTTCTATTGATATAACTTCTACTGTCTAAAGTAACAGGAACGTCCAATGAAAGACTTTTGTTTACTTATTCAAACACTTGAAACCAATATGCTGTTTAATTTAACTGACAGCATCATTGCAGCCTTCATGGCCCTTGATGACCACCCTCCTGTTTTTTACAGCGAAACACTCGGACACGTCGACACGTTTCAGCCCTGCAGTGCCCATGCTTTAAAAGAATAAAACATTGACAGAGTCATATTCTTTCAGCCGGGGCTCATTCTGGGTTATTTCCTCCCCATGCTTTCACAGGATCTAGCTCCTGGGTCCCGGATAATGGCACTGCCTGCAGAGAGGGAGAAACCGCTGTCTTCCCTTGAGCAAGGCAGGCTGCATCTCTCAGACTGAATGCCCGGCTTTATAAATGGGCACTCTCCTGAAATCTGTTTGCAGTTGCCTCATCTAGTTAAATGCACATATAAAAGGTAAAAGACAGTGAGGGAGGAAATTCACTGTGACAGTTTCTTTTCAGTCTTCCCGAAGCTCTGCAAGCCTTTGCAGAGAGACACAATGAAACTCCACGCTGGAGTGTGTCCTGAACACCACTGAGCCCTGCCTGCTCCCGCACCCCATCACAAGAGTGATCGCGTGCAGCTCCTACTGTGTTCCTTTCAGAAATATCGGGTCTGCCTGTTCTGCCTTCAAGAAAGAACATTGTCTGAGTGCAATAGTGCCTTCTAAAATTGCTCATTGCTTTAATTCTTGTGTATTTATTTCTCTCAATTCACAAGAGAGCAGAAAAAAACAAAGTCAAATTATGAAACACCTGTCAAACCGCATGATTCTGAGGAAAGATACCATTAATGGCGGTGATTATTTTTTTTCCATTGTCCCACAGTATCTTAGAAATACAGTACATTACATACTTCGATTACCAGTTTCCTTCACAGCCTGGTTTTTAATTCCCCGAAAGTGCTCTCAACACCTCCAGATAGCTGTACTTGTGACATTTTTCATTTTCTTTCCAGGGAACTCTCTGTTCTGACCTCACAGTTGTTCTCTAATCAGATAACCGCTCCTCTTCGGAGCTCTGCTGTCGCACCTGTAAGTGTTTTTACAGTAAACAGCACAACTCTTCTCTCTCACTGGTTCACTCAACCTGTAAAACTCACTCAACTGCTCTGAAGTGGCCAATCAACCATTCAACTTTAGGAAAAAGCTGCTTGTGAACGGCTCTCACAGACAAACTGAAAGGGAGCTGTGAGCTAAGACACAGTTGTAGATCAAAATCACGACTGAATTAACTATCATAGTTACTCAGTGTGTCGCTTGTTAAAGTGTTTACAAAATACAGCTGAGCTTAACAGAGGAGATAGTGACATCTGGTCTGTGCACTGGATATACACTAAGCCTGTCTGACTCCAGTAGTTTGGTGTAGTCAGATTTCAAGGATTAAAGTGTGAACGTACAGTACAATGTCTACAACAACATTTTAAGGAGCTGACAGATATCTGAACAAGATCCTGGATCAATTACTGTAGCTTCTCGTGTCCAGGTGGACTAGACAGACCTCTGAGTGTGTATGCTGGAAACTCCAAAAACAAAATGTTCACACCTGAATTTTCTACGCCGGGTTGAAAGCAGTGTGATATAGAAGTCTGAGCCCCGGACGTGTGGCAGGGAGCTTGTGGGTTCACATCTTGGACAAGGTCCAGCTGCTCTGCCCCTCTGCCAGGTACGTCACCCAGAGCGCCACAGTACAGCGCTCAGCCGTGTAGATGGGCACGGCAGCCTGTCAGGTTGCGTCACCGTCTAGAATCCTTCAAGAGTCAGGAAGACGCTGTTCTAGTAGCATTAAAGGATGTTGGAGCACTCTGATTGGCTCAAGCGATTTTCTCTTCTCACTTCCTGATGTTTTTGTAACTTTAATATGGAACAAGAAATTATTTGGCCGAACTGACAATGCTACTTTGGTCACTGAGATAAAGCAACTCAAAACATGTGAAGCAATTTAATGTTATATGTAATATATATAATTCAGATATTTGTAGCGTACAAATAAAAAAGGTCCAGAGTCTGTGGCATAAAGTAATACTGGAATACTCCTTCTTGAAAAAGTACAGTTTCAGCCCTGGGAGGTCAGCTGCTGTTTGCTTTGATGACTAACTTGTTACGAAAGAGCAGAAACAGAACAAGACCTTTCAGTGACTACTGGCTCAGGGGCGTGAACTTGTGCGCTTACGTAAAGTGTAACCTTAGCCCAGCCTATTGCAGAAACGTAACTATTTTTAACCTGCTGCGATTTCCCGTGAAAATTCAGACACGGTGCTTGTCTGCTGCAGGGCTCTGCAGCTCATTCCACGTTTCTCCCTGCATCCGACTGGTGAATCCCAAGCCTGCTCTTTGCGGACTCTGGAGATCTGTTCCAAGTCCAGCTCTCAAAATCACTGCAAAGAGTCCGGCTTGACTTTCCCGGGAGAGAGAGCCGTGTGGCGGTAAATCTGTTCCCTGACAAGCCACACCACTGTCTGGCAGGAGAGACCTGTGCTGCCACCTGTGCAAAGAAGCCTGTTCTAAGTGAAGGCTCGTTTCGGAGCAGGAAGCTGACACCATCGCAGCCAGCGAGGTCGCTCCAGAGAACTGGGCTTGCCTGCCAAGCATCTCCTCGCGGGGAATCTGCAAGTCTGCTCTGAGCCTCTGGAGGCCTTACAGAGAGTCGCTTTCACAAGGCCCAGACCCTCGACCTGCTTTCAGCCACATTGTCCACACAGCCCGCAGGCGGCGGCTCAGTGTTCCCAGAGGGAGAGAGGGGTCAGTGCCTGTCCAGCCCAGTCCTGGTCCGGCACCACAGGGAGAGAGGAGTCAGTGCCTGTCCAGCCCAGTCCTGGTCTGGCACCACAGGGAGAGAGGGGTCAGTGCCTCTGCAGCCCCGTCCTGGTCCATGGGGGCTGCTGTGTCTACAGGTTTCTATCCAGCTGGGCTCCTAATGACCAGAGTCCACTAATTATGGGCTTCATTAGACCAGTTTAGAAGCTTTTTTTCAGCTCTGCAGGTGCTGGTGCAGAAGCCCTGAACCCCACACACAGTGCCCCTGCTGACCAGGCCCGGGGATGCCTGCCGCAGACAGAGACACTGGCGTTGTTAACGTACCGTTGAAAAGCCTGCGATTTCGACAATGAGACCAGGCTCACGCAGAGCCTGCATTTCTAAACATGAGCAAAACCCAGATTCCTGGAGTCTGATGGAGCTGAACCATTCTGGATCTCAGGCTGTACTTGTTAATTGTCCTTTATCGATGGGTTACCAGAGGTGGGTTGCAGTTTAAAAAATAGGCCCAATGTAAAAATGAACAAGTAAAGGTTAATCCCATGCTGAAAAGAGAAGAAAAGAAACACAATGTTTTGGCTGTGGAGCCTACGCATGCTGATGCAGCTGCCTACTCGAACTACAAATGTAAAACTGCCTTGTAAATACAGTACTGTATGTGGAGTGCATTTTACTCATATGGCCCTATTACCTTAATATTTTAGGTAAGGTGCACAAACCTGGCAAGTCGATGCTCTTATGACTTTGGACATTTCATTTTCTCTTTCACAACCTGCTCCACTTGTTCTCCTCTGCAGACTGTGATTCCAACAGTAGTAGAGGAGTTTCCTGCCATATGAACGCGTACCTTCTTCATCGCGCTGATCTCTCGGGACACACGCACTGCAACAGCGCCGCACACTGCAGGCGACAGGAACTATCAACATGTTGTGGAAAAATAAATAAATATGTAGTAGTGAGACCCAGAAAAAGCGGAAGACCGTGTAAAAAGTGCAGAGTGCAGATGTGTATTGAGGCTCTGCGCTTAGCTGCTGAGGATGCGTACGGCAGTGGGATAGAGGCTGTTCTTGAGTCCGCTGGTCTGCGCTTTTCAGACCAGAGGCAACAGCTGAAACTGGAAATCCTTTGCGGTCTTTCGCTGGTGTGTAAACCCCAGTAGTAGCAATCCTTCAGGAAAGCCTACAGCTGGACTCATAGGGATTTACATCAGCTGTCCGTGAGAACCAAGCCAGCCCTCTGCTCACGATTTCAGGGAAGCTGTCTGAAAGAAAGCAAAGTACTTGGAGCATCGCACATTTCTCACTTTCAGACCTTCTTACTGAGCCGTAACAGAGCTTCTGCTCCAATAATCACGTATATCTTTTGTTTTTCCCTCATGCTATATAATATCATCCAGAAACAAAACGCAGTTGCCCTGGCTAACGAGAGATTGAGTGTTGGAAATCTCTCCGACCCCGCGCCACCCCGTGCGTGCAGAGGAGGCACAACGCCAGTCTCGCCACTAGGCGGCAGCACTCCACCAGCAGTGAGGGAAAGGTGCTGGTCGCCGAGCGCTGATGGCTTTTCTCCGGACTTTCCGCTGATCAGGCCTTGAGCTTCTTCACCCCGAAACCTGAGGTGCTTCTCCGCCCAGACGTCTCAGCGCTGAAGTACCACAACCGCCCTGCCTGCTCCCAGGCTTGTGCAACTTCGAATCTGTCTCATATTTAACTCCCTGCTGTGAAAGCCAAGATTTTAGGACAGAGGGTCTCTTCCCTTACCTTTTAATAGCAACAACACGGTGTCCAGTCAGATTCCAGCGTCCTGGCAGGGACACTCAGTTGGAACCATTCTCCACGCAGACCCATCATCTTAATGATGGGTCTGCTTCAAGGGTTGTAGCTCTTACTGACACGCCTTACATGATAAGGCTTCCACCTGTCCTGTACGGTTCACTTTTAGTGAACACAATGTTCAACTGCAAAAACAGCTTTAGCTTATTCCCTCAATTGTTAAGAACTAAAATAAAATGCCTTGGAGAACTGGTCATTTAAGAAAACTGTTGCCTGCTGGTACATCTGTACAGAATATTAAAACTGTACTGTGGCTAAAATAAGGTGCACGGAGATGTTACCAATAAGAGCAGGTCAGTCAGTCAACCCAGTTTGTGGGATAAAAGCGCACATTGCAGCCAGTCTGCCGGTGTGGGGACCCTCGGTTTTGGAACAACCGCTTCTCATTGTCTCTTTCAGTGATAATAAATAATATCCTGCATTCATGGAGAATGCACAGCTATTTATACGCGGTAAGGAGCCCAGTCTGTCCTGCACTTAAGCGCACTGCTGCCATCTAGGAAACCAATCCCCGAGTTATCTGGGAGTTTTGAGACAGAACCGGTCGTGTACTGTCTGAACAACCTGTCACGCTGTGCAATGACACGACCCGCAAGCTACCGACAGCTGTGTTTAGTGTTCCTGGCAAGGTGCGGCCCTGCAACAACTGCGCCTCGGGGTTTATTCATCATGAAATGTCCCAGTTTGCACCTCATATGGACAGGTCTAACCCTAGAATCGATCCCACAGCTTACGACCGGGAGTCAGTTCGGGAGTTAATGATGATGTAGGTGTTGTGCGACAGTGGTGCTATCGCGTGATGATCTCGTCATTACGAGATAGTCTGAGATTTTCGGGAATATTCCCGAAATTCGGGATTTTTTTTTTTCCTTGATGGCAGCAATGCTCTTCCGTGTTCCCGCACGTGTTTGTAGTCTTCCTTGTGCTCTTCATGAAGAGCAGCCTCCTTCACATCAGCAATGGAGTGCGCATCAGATACCATCAGAAGCCCAAGAGCCGACCTCGGTCATGGTTAGCCTCTCGTTAGTTACACCTGCTTTCATTATTGACAACTCCGTAAGCGCTCTCCCACCTTGAAACGTTTAATACCCGATCTTCCGTCCTGCAGGAGAATGATACCATTTTAATTTGGCTCCCTTAGCCTCGCAGGAAAATGCCACCAGCCCCCACCCCGCTGCGCAGAAATGGAGCTTGTTGGTTCGGGCTGTGATGAGAGTAAGAGACTGCAAGATCACCCGAGGAAGCTCAGCGTGCGGGGACTCAGCCGGTGACCCCTGCGGTAGGGTGTCCTCAAACAGGACGGTACAAATACAGTTCCGGGACAACGCTCGCTGAACGTTAATTGGCGGCTATACAGCGTCTGAACGACGGCCTGTAAGCTGGAACTGGACCGCGGAGAGTCGGGCTGCGTCAGTCAGACTGCGGACTGCGGAGGAGCCAGCGGAGATGAAGAAAGACTAACAAAGGCCCAGGCTGTGGGGTCTGTTCAAGTGTGGGATTACGGATTTTGTTTAATGTTTTTTTTTTTTAGACTCCAGACAGCACATTCGTATTTGCGGTTTGTGTGTGGCTCCTGTCGGAGCATTGTAGAAATCATGTCTTGGAAGAGATAACGAAGACGCGAGTCCCTTTCCCTCCTGAGGTCCGTGAAAACAATCGACAGCGTAGACGCGTGTACGGCTCAGCAGACCTCATTATGGATCAACGGGCACGCCGTGCATCCACATAACAGCTAATGAAGGGAATCAGGTGTAAGCGTAGCAACAGGGTCTGGAGATAGAGCGCGCCTGGAGCGAGCCGTCAAGGCTATACTCGAATGAGCCGCTAGGGGGCCGTTCCTCCCAGACACCAGAGCGGCCGTGTCAACGAGTGGGCTGGAAAACAGGTTTACTGCAAGACAAGTACGCACGACACAAAAACATTTTTTTAAAAAAAGTGCTTTTCTGAAGAAGAAGAAGAAGAAGTATATAATTTAAACGATTTTTCGTCAAAAAATTTCGTCTTCTCTTATCTTTTGTTTCGACTCTGAGTTCATTTAAAGGTTAATGTTTCTGTGATACAGGGATTAGCAGCCGGCACGGTTTTATAGGCTGAAAACGACCGAGGGCACGACTGAGGAAACATAATATTTCACCGGACGTTCAACCTCTGTCCAGGTGGGCTGGAAGGGCCCGTTCCTATATAGACGGCTTTGGGCTCCTTTGGAGTGATATATCTAAGAACAATTGTTAGCAGAACTAATGAGACGCTGAGGGTTCTGGAGTCGTAACTGGAAGGAAAGACTCTGTTGTGCAAAATGCCTCATTCAAACCCCTCCAGAAAATGACCCGGCTGCGTAAGGGGAGCGATTGTGCGCTGCTGTGGATGAAAGCGTCAGTTAGTCACGAGAGCTGTGTTGTCTTCTGTAGTCCAATAGCTGTCTTACCCTCTCTGCAAAATCAGATGCCGGGACTCTACTTTCCCGTATTCAGACATGAGCGAGTGATTCTCGCTCCCTTGCAAGGGTCCGAGCTCTTGAGCAGGCGCTTGACTCGCTCCGGGGACGCAGGCAAGAAAGGGCTTTAGCCACAGGGGGGTAGAAAGACCGCAGCCAGTCCCCGCGTGGGAGTGGGGTGAAAGGGAGGGAGTGACATATTTTGGCAGCTTAGTTGAATGATGTCCTTTAAAGTTTCTGCCATGCCTTAAACCTGCTCTAGATAAGCAGTGCTGAAAGAGTACAGGTCGCAGGACAGGACGCTTTGTTCCTGCGACTGCACCAAGATAAGAAAGGGTAGCACTTTCAAAGGAGTAGCTCGATTGGAGCGATGAAGTCCTAGCATGCTGAAGAGATCTGTGCATGTAATGAGTCAGGAACTGAAGCAATAGCTATGAAAGTTATGGATAACTACCCTGAAATATACGAGCCTTATCTCTTCTGCAAGTTGAACGTTACCTGCACATGTGACCGAAGCGGTTCCGCGCGGGCTCCTGCCCTCTGCCACCCGTTGCATAACGCAACAGAGAACCAGCCACATGTGCTAAAGGAGACCTCCCTCAGCACAGGCAGCTGAGCTCCCTGCTACGCGCAGGGAGGGTGATGACGTCACCGTATCCGAACTAGCTCCACTACACACACAGAACATGAAAGTTCATAGACTGTGACCGAGCTATCTTCACTTCCATCATACAGAATGAAAAAGCCACGTGAGGAAACAATGACACTGAGTTAGTGCACCTCAGATTTGATGCCCTGATGATACTGTACCTCCCTATTATCAACTGAAACATATCTGCAGGAGACCAAACCCAGGGACCTCCTGGTCAGGCACACAGCGGTGTCCCTGTGTCTCTGCCTTCCAAGCTCACTGGGATGAACAGGATTCCCATTCCACTCCACACGGGACACCTGGACTCCGGAGATCAGCCTGTCCCAGGATCTGGACAGGAGTGTTGTGGAAAGTGTGCCCTGACCTGTCCTCTTCAGTCCTGCCCACAGAGGTCTTCAGTGATACAATTGCTGAAGAGAGACTTGTGTCTCACCATGTGTGCTGGTGACATGGTTAAGGTCAAGGTGTCGGTTCATTAAAAAGGCAATTAAGTTTTTAAAGGATCAGTAGAAGCATTGCAGATATGAGTCACAGGCAGCTCATGGCACCAATCTGCCAGGTGGAACATGTATTCTGTGTTGAACTATGCTACTTACTACTTGCCAAAGAGCAATTACTTCTCCGTGCAAGAGCAAGGAGAAGCAAGAAGAATAAAATGTCTGTAAGCTGATGAAGAGGAGAGAAGAACTTCAAAAGTTTTGTTTCTGAAAGACAGAATATATGAGTGATTGCAATTCCATGAGATTTCCCAGTTTGAGGTTCCACAACCATGGATGTACTCTGATGTATGAATGAGAAGAAAGTGAAGGGCAATGACTAAATCTGTCTCCACTGGGAGCTCTGAGCCGACACACAGAAGAAATAAGATATTGCTGTTTCCTGTGTTCAGCAGATGATTCTTTATCACCATTGTGAGTTATTTAGTGGAGCTGCGATTATGACGAATTCAGAAATATAAATAGAATAGGAATTGAAGTTTAACTTAGACGAAATAAAATCTATTATAATTCATTTCATGTGAGGTAATTACTATATTTGGGATAAATTGGTTCTTGTGCAGCTTTTAAAATTTGACGTCTACAGTTAAGACATGAAACGTTAGTCAGACCCATTGTCACTTAATAAACCTCCATTACAGAGCAGGGCTGGAAAAATGTATTTTATACCTCCCTGTAAAATGCATTTTGATGGTAAATAACTAACTTAACAAAGGAAAATGAACTGTAAAGAATAGATGGAAAAAAATAAATTGAGACAGCAGGAAAAGAATGGCAAAACACCAAAGGCTTTTTGGACAACAATACAATTGCTAGAAGTTTTGAATTTGATTCAATGGCTAGATTTCATATCTAAAACTTGTGCATTCTCTTTCCCCACATTTTTCATTCATCTCCTTTTATTTATTCAACACTTGCTATAAACACTTCTATAAATGTTTGCACAATTGCAGGCTCCTTTTTAAGATTTCGTGCAATCTGTTCAAGCAAAAACCAACAGTGTTGGTGCAGGAGTGAACTCTGTATCTCAAGACAATTCCCTCGGCCAAACAGCTACAGTACATAGATAAGAAGCTGGTAGAAATGCAGAGATAGCAGAACAGCGGCTGCAGGAAGAGTTGGGTTTTGTCGTTGCCTCCTGCATGGATCAGTAAGTGTTATTTCAGAACCTGTGGATCTTGTTTACAGCAGAAGTCTGCGGAGATCAGCGTGAGAGAGACTTGGCATGGCCAATTATTTTGTGGGGAAAGGACAAGTCCCCAAACAAAGCTGCCTGTTTCCTCCGTCTACAGAAAGCACATTGACTAAAAGACGAGGACTGCTAGAAGACGAATTATACTATTGGTGAAAAGGGGTATTTTTTGGATAATAGAAGTTTTCTAGTGTGAAGTTAAAAGGGTTATGGGATTATTGTGATCTTGAATGTGAAATGCTTACATTATCTAGGTTTAATTATGCAAAGTGCCATTGTGTTAACTGTAAAGTCAGTATAATGGGATACAGACATTACATACAGTTGTCGTGCATATACTTCATAGTTTAATGTATTTTTAGACAGATACAAAAATGAAAATTGAGAAAAAATGACGCATCAACATAAGAAAATCACTTCACTGACTATGATATTTTTAAATGAATTTTAATAGCACAATTTTACTATACAAATAATATTTTTTTTCCCACTATTATAATTGCAATGCACAAATATATTGCTTACATAAATGTATATACAGTATGATGCAAGAGTTCTTTCTACACGGTTGGATGGAGATGGTGGCATGCAGCATCTGTCTTTGGGAACCTGGCGGAGTCGGGGTGTCGGTGTGTCGGCAATGCGAGACATGAGGGGACACACATATCGGAGAGCACTGCTCCCATCACCACAGGGTAGGGTCTTCGAATCTAAAAATATAAAAGAACAGATTTTAAAGGACTTGGTTTCCGCAACTAAAAGATTAAAAAAGTTAATAGGAGAACCGTTTCAGGCGTGTTTTGTTTTGGTATCACGATGCATGTTCATAATCCGCTGGAGTTTGGCCTCGTCTCTTTGCTCTGTGTAGTTCTGTTTGTACACAGCACAGGGAGTGCGTCTGAGAGCAGTGACGGGCCGACCTCCAGGAGTGCTGCCTGGGAGGACTTCAAGCTTTCTAATGAATCAACACAGAGGACGTGTGTGCATGGAGCGAGGCATCACTGACACAAATGACAACAATAATAATAACGACGGCAAAGAAAAATAATTTGTTTCTACTGAAGGATCTCAGTACGACACGGGTGGAAATATCTGGAGATGTGTCCCGAGAACTTCCTCAGCCATGACTACAGAATGACATTAACATGAAAGTGAAATTCTGTCATTTCTATGAATTGACTTTGACAGAAGGAGTTTCTAAATGTGAGAAAGGACACAAAAATAAATACGCTGAGGTAAACGAAGCATCAGGAATTACTTTTCCCATCAGCTTCAGTGGAAAAGGCTCCCTATTGAAGAAAGGGGACAGCGATGTGGCGCTGGAACGCAGCGTGCAGTGTCAAGAAAAGGCACTGTTTGTTAGAAAACAAGTGTGAATTCTGTCAGAGGGCCGTTCTCACGTAACGTTTGAATTCAAGTGCCCACTAGAAGACAATTCTCCTATTTTGTAATAAACCTTGCAATAAAACTTAAATGCCTGCGCTGTCCCTGCGATTCTCACTCAGCTTCTCTTACAGTGTGCCACTGCGGGGCCCTCCCGGCAGGAGGAGAGAAATTCGGAACTGCGCTAGGGTTGTTAAAGAGGATACGACATTCACAGACATTTCAAATCTGCCAAACGCACTCGGTACTGGGTGGAAGTGAACGGGCCTTTGTACCAGGTCGTCTGCCACCTGTTTGCGCCCTACCTGGTCCTGGGAATGCTCTCTGTGCTCTCTCTCAACAGCAGGTCTGAGAACAAGGAGTCGGGGCTGGACCGCTTCCCATACCTGTGGAAGGACACCGACAGGGTCTTCAGCAACGCATCCTTTGCTGAAGCCGTCAGACGTGCGCAGCGCAGAGACCATTAGAAACACTCGCGTCTGGCGCGTCCCGCCGCTTCATCGCGCGGAATCGCTGATCTTAAACCCCGGCTTTAATATCTAAGCCCTCGGGCTGCTGATGAGAACGGTCCGATCTCACAGGCGGCTGTGAGCTTCGAGCCGCTCGGGAAAACTTCCGCGGCCCCGGCTAATGGGGCTCCGCTCCGGGCTCGGCGGAGCGATCCTGCAGCGCCGGGGGGAGGACTGTCGACACGCAGCGAACCAGCGAGCAATCAGGGAGTTAACTACACCAGAGTCCGTGTGCGGTCACTTTACACGCGTAAAATACATCTCAAATTGAACGTTGAGCGTCTGAAAGCTCTCCCTGTACTCTCTAATGGTAGCAAACGGGTCGGTGAGAATGATGACGTCTTCAGAACACCACAGAAGGTGTTGGTTTACGCCGAATTCGATTTCCACCCGTCATCCGGAAGCCGCGTGATGTCGACAAAACGTGTATTTCGGAGCCCACAGAACTGCTGCAGCTCTCGCCTCCAGACTCGACCGCCTGACCTGGCCGGCACGTCGCACCCGGGCGGGAAATACGGACTCCGGCCCGGATTCGAACCCGTGTCCCGAGACAGCTGTGGATGAATATTTTCCCTTGAATTCTCTTGCTAGCCACGGTCTGTCCTGATAACTTTATCCGTGTCTTGGAAGATCCGCAAAAAAGGGAAATTTACCTCTTAGCTTTGCGAAACATCCCGTTCTATTATTACAGGAGAGGAGGAAGTAAACGAGTTTAGTTTTTCTCACAAGTAAAAAGGTCTGGAAAAGCACAGGCTAGTAATGTCACTTTTGGAAATGTTTTAAAACATTTTAAAATACATTATTAGAACTAAGAGGCAGCCCGGTGGCGGCTGACGCTCATCTCAGTGTTATTTGTATCTATTTCCCACTCGCTGCGAGCCAGACGCAGCGCTAAACAGCTTGGCGATCTCACTGCGCTGCTGAAATTGACTCCAGTTGGGAAAAACGCACGAATACATGTTTCACATCGCCCTACAAAATACGACTGACAGAGACTTTAACAAAGGCTCTCTTCCACTATTTATTACAATCACAACTTTAAGATGACGGAGAGGCTACAACAAGAGTTCTGTGCCCTGACAATCCTGAACACTTTTCCGAAAGTGCTTGTGGCACCTCGGGGTTTTAACAAAACAAAATGTATCGAACTCAGCGAATTCCCTCCGCTCGACACCTGTTAATGAGCTATTATGTTTATACCATGGAATTAATCCAAATAACATCAACACAAAAAAACAAACTATATAATTTATTTGTAATCGAAGGGGCCGGTAGAGACATTGATCCGTATCTGTGAGCGGAAAGAAGTCTTTTCCAGACTGCAGTCGCGCCCTTACCGCTGCCGGGTGATGAGGTTGATGTAGTGCCTCAGGGCCGAGTAGTATCTGGCCAAGTCCTCCGCCGGCGCGTCCTCGCCCGGGTTGTCGGGTTTGGGGGGGTACGCCTCGGCCGGCGTGCCGGCGCAGATCAGGGTGCAGAAGGCGACGGCCAGCACGCCCGCCCACAGGCCCAGTGTCGACTGCATCTGCGGGGACAGCAGGGCAAGAAGTCACAGGGAGACGGGACCTACCCTGACACAGGCTGTTCAAAAAAGCGTTTCAGCGACACTTGCCACTAAATCGCCATCATAATTAGAAGGGTTCTATTTAGCAGAATGGATAACTGTTTACACAAGTATGCAGACCTGTACGGAAACAAAAGGAATATGGTTTTAGCACGACTAATCTGTAGCGTTATAAAAGATGCTATCTGGTCAAACGTTGCGCTTTCGTCTTTGGACAGCTGTGTGTATTGTACAGCGTGCCACACCGTTTCCCACTGCATGAATGACTTCTAGAGCAGTCGAGTTTCTGCCCGTATCTAAATATGGTCCTTAATACGGAAAGGTGTTCCATAAAAAAAGTCTGAAATATACATCCACAATTATGTAATGTAAGCTTTATAGACAGCAATTGTTTTTTTAAAATAAAATTGAGTTACCTTCCAAAACTTTGAGCAAGTATTTTTATTCTGACCGTGAGAGGGAGATGACTGTAAACCCAGTAAATCAGTGTCCACTCGGCGTGTTACTCTGTACGTCCGACATACCGACGCTGACGCTCCTGTCTGTAAAGGCACCAGACCTGCAGATCGAGCCCAGTACCTGGGATACGGCCTGTTAGTAGGAGCTACCTAAGCAAGGCTTGGCTAGTGCTCGCATTACCACGAAAACAGCGTGGAGAAGCGGTTAGGATTGCCGTCTAAGTGCGAGGTGAGGTGAAGTTTGACACGGCTGTGTCTTCCCGGCACATGATCTGCTCAAGCGAAACGTAAGGTTACCACGATACACCTAGATCCTCCAGTGAGAAATTGGATATGTGACCTAGGTATCGAAACACAGCGGATTAAAGTGGCTAAAGCAATTAAAGAGAATCCCACAGTTCCAGCTCGGATAATTGTGTCGTTAAGCGTTTAGGTGAAAGAACCGAAGAGCCCTGCGTGTTTCGGGGAAGCTTTGGAGAAGCAAAACATCGCTTTATAACTTCTTACATGTATCAATTCAAAAAAGGGGCAGTTTTGCAACAAAAATAAATGACAGTTTACAATACCCTCATAGAATGGACTGAATTACCCCCCGTGCGCCATGCGAAGGCGCTCAGTAGTGATACAGCAGTCTTGCATGAATACGAGCGAGCGGCGGGCGGTGTACTCACATTAAGCTCTGGAACAGGTGGTCTCAACGCGGCGACAGGGGTCCAGGCGCGCTCACAGATGCTCTCTGGTCGCGATCTGCCATTCGGGGGATTTTATACAAAGCGCCATTCGCCACTGGAGGAGGGGTCTGGGTTCAACCACGCACCGCTGAGCACAATTCTCTTATCGCACCTTTGCAAAAGGAAAGCACACGTCAGTACATGAGCTGTCATCGCTCGTTAAAAACAACTCCAGATAAAAATGATTGCTTTCCGTCGGAAATAGGGAAGAGAAAAAAGATTTCCCCTAAACACTTTATTTCTTTTTTTTTTAAATTCAACTCAAGAAATGAACTAGGAGAAAAAAAAGGCGAACTACACAAAGTAAGAGTGAACTGAAATAGCATTCGAAGATGCGACAGGTGCAGGTGTAATGACTGCAGTGACGGTCCTTATCTTTAACGATAGAGCGCAGTGACAACGTGCGCGGATGAAACGTGGGCAGCCTCGCCGATCGCCGCTGCACCGCCGAGAGGAGTGCGGACCCGTCAGCTCCGAATCTGGGCTCCTGCCAAAGTTCCAGTTCGCTTGCGAGCTGGGACTGAGGGCTGAGACTGTCGCTTTGATTCTAGCAGTTTTTCAGGGTCACGAATTCAAGTGTTCACTGTTCATAAATTCAGCCAGCTGCCCTGTCGGTTCATTTTTTAAATATTATTTAATAACCTATTACCTTTTTGTTGTTTTGCACATTGCCTGTTGTTGTTTTTTTGCACATCGTCTGTTGTTGTTTTTTGCACACTGCCTGTTGTCTCTGTCTTTCTTTTGCTACACAATTGTATTGTTGTTGTTGTTGTTTTTTCTCTTTGTACTACTTATGTCCGAGAGCTAGCTAAATAGCATTTCGTTATACCATATACCATGTATATGAGTGTAATGACAATAAACTTGAACTTGAACTTGATAAGTCCTTTATTAAAACATGGATAAGGCGAATATGTTGACTAATGAAGTGAATCATGACATCAAACAGGTTATTTAAGTAAAGAAGAAGACACTGGGGCACTGTGGGGTTTTTACATCTGGCGTGCTCTGTTTCTCTCGTTTTCTCCTTTAACGACACACAGATCAAACAGCGACACACGGACCACGGGACACACGAGGAAAGCTCGTGGAAGAGCCCGGAGCCCCGAGAGACCAAGGGGTGCCGGAGTGTGGAGCGGCCATGTTGCCGAAACCGATACCCTGGCTTCTTTCAGCTCTCTCATGAGTTTATAATTCAGGTATAATCCTTTTTAGAAATAAAGAAACAGGCGCGGAGTTCACAGGCGAGATAAATATATTCGTGGCACAGATAATTCTAAATTCACACCAGCCGCTCAGCGCTCATTTCTGTCCTCAGTCAGAACTCATCCAGACCTCTGACTTTATTTTCTCCTGATGAAGACTTCACGAGTCGCCGCCACGGTGCACGGTCCTTCTCCCAGTGAGCAGTTTACTCCTGCGGTTGAAGAGAGCTGGGCTTTGTGAGGAAAGACAGCAAAACTTATGACAGAAATTCAAATTGAAGGAGTCCTCAATATGGTGCCGGACATCATTTGGGTCCCACGGCTGCGGCAGGCGTTTCAAGAAACGGCATCCCTTCAGAATAAAATGTCTAACATAAACGCAAGAATGCAGGTACCCATGAGTCTTCTTAATCTCATCTTAAAATATATTGGCTTAACATATAGTTCAACTTCTGAGCTCATGGCCCTTGTAAGCGGTTTTATTACAGCGTGTCCTGAAGATCACTGTCCAGGATGTACTGTCTGCCCAACGGGGGGTTTTGGGGATGAGGACTCTGTGCTCTGGCAGTCCAGCCTTGTACCAGGATGGGCAGATGCATTGTGGCCTCTCCTCATATGACAACATACAGTACAGTGCTTGGGCTGCGGGTTAGAGTCCCTGCTGCAGGCACTGCTGTTGTAACCTTGAGAGCGCCAGTCACCCAGGTGTGTGAATGGAGACCAGTATTGCTGGGGTTTGCTCCCAGTGGTGGACTGGTTTCCTGCCCAGGGAGGAGTGAATGGCTCTCGGATCGCGTCACACCTGAGCACCAGGGTGAGCTACGGGCCAGCGGGCTCCCAGGGCTCCGGTTTGGAACGATGATAAAGCAAGATTCGCCATCAAAAGCCACAAGCTGTCTGAGCCCTTGGAAAAGAAGCGAGGTTGAAGGAACTTTCTTTGCGCCTGTGAACAATTTAAGTGTCATTCCAAGTGGAAAGGTTCTCTGCGCTGGAGTGACAGGTCTCCAGGGAGAACAGGGGCAGGCTGTCTCTTAATTAAACAGAATGAGAGACGCGAGGGGGGTTATTGGAATATGGGCTCTGTCCAGAGCTTCCTGAACCGAATATTGTGATACACGCCCAGCCCCCCTGGGAGCTGACAGGCCAGGGGCTGAGGGGAAGTAGTACGTTCCTGCAGAGCGAAACTCGTTTCGATCAATCACTTTCCACCCTGACGCCAGAGGGAGGGGAGAGGAACACGCCAGGACTGTGTGATACTGATCGAAAACACAGCTATCCCCCCGGAGACGGGCAGTCTGAGGGCATGTGTGGACACTGTGGAAGCATCTGTCCACATGTCTGTCCCCCGATGATGTTCTGGGACCCCTGTCTGACAGTGTAAATGTGAATTATGTGTGTGTGTAGCTGTGTGAGCGTGTGTAGCTGTGTGAGACCCTCTCCTTTAGCCACACACATTGACACTCATACACACACTATTACACACTCACACACACAAACTCACTACAGTCACACAATTACACCACACACACTCACACACCACTCCAGCGCCCGGAGCCACCAGCTCATTTTCCCCTCACTGACTGGAGCTTCACAGCCTGATGGCTCTTCACACTTACAGTACATGAAGGCAAAACAGCTGCTGAGAAAGTGAGGCTGTTTAAAAACCAAACCTCATCTGTTCAATCAATTCTTATAAATAAACAATCAAGTGACTAACAAGTCATTTACCTTTCACGTTATTCCATTTCATCTTCAGATTTCTGACCCGGCTTGACCTCTGTGGATTCCTGTCACAGAAATAGCTCAGGAGTGTACCTGAGAAAAACATCTGTAGTTTTCCTGCATTGGAAGAGCAGAAGTATCTTATTGAAATTAAATCAAAAAGATGTCTCAAGGAATGGCTTTGGAAAAGTAAAGACACTGTTAATACAACAATGAAAAACACGTGTTGACCAATTTATTTGAGAAATTTAGGCCTCTGATTATATAGTAATTTAAAGACATAAATGAAGAATTCAATATGCATTTCTTCTGTGAGTGTAGCTGTGTATGTGTGCAAGGGTGTGTGGAGTGTAGCTGTGTGAAAAAGCTTTCTTTTATTAAAAATGTGTCAAGTTACTTTTAATTTACAGTAATTCTACTTGAAGCTTTCTAGACAGAGGACATAATCTTTCATTTTGAAATTGTTCTTAATACTTCAAGTGAAAACAGTTAATTTAAATACTGCTAAGCACAGTGAATATGAAACAAAAAAGCTTGAACTTTTAGCTTTAGTGTCATAAAAATGGTATTTTAATTTGCAGAAGGTAAGATGATTAAAATGTCTCTTCAAAGAAAAACGATGAGAGCTTTCTGCTAGCAGATTAAAGGAGAAGGTAAACACAACATTATCAGCTGCGCGTCCTCATTCACAGGCGCAGACGAGTGCTCTCACACCGCGTATCAAATGAGTCTCTGTCACAGGCAAAGCCGAGCCGTATCTTTGGCACTGAAATATCCACATTCTGCAGTCTCCAGAAGTTTCTTTAGTGATATCTATGGCTTCTCAAGTTACTTGCCAGCCATGCATACTAAATGCTGTACATAATTCTTATTTTTAGCGTTTCGCAAAGGGTTTTTAATTATCATTTCAATTATCTTTTCAATGACTGAAGACGACGGTTCCTTAGAGTGTGGTCGTTCATCACGCACACCGGCCTCTTGATTCCTCTTGATTTCACAGACTGCGCAGACGCCACTCAGACTCACAACCTGCCTCAGCTGCCTCTCGATTCCCGCTATGGGGAAAAACGCAGAAGACCAGCTCCACCTAGACTGTGACTGATCAGGACACCCTGCACGAGCTACTGCTGGAGGGGAGATGCCAAGAAGGAAACGTTCACTTTTACAGTTCAAGCTTGTCAAAAACGTCAGTGAAATCCTTTTCCGTTGCTTCAAAAAGTCAAAACACAACTTTAAGTCGCAGTCAACAATTTGCCCTGACATTTATAGAAAGACTTAGAGAGGAAGATTATTCCAGTCTTTCCAGATGTGCTGTAGTGCCCAGCACACCAGTCTGCCACAGGCAGGTTTCCAGTAACAATATCATGACAATATAATAATCACTTCCTCACTGTCTCACCACAGCTGGACTGATAAACCAACACCAGGCGCTTTAGCAGGCATGAAATAAGAAAAACTGGAAACAGTATAACATTAGCTACAGTCCACAAGTTAACGACTGAAAATGCCCAAATGTTTTAATTTTGCCTTTCAGATGCGTTGTGCCCTCTGTGTGCCCTGTGCCAGGTACTGTAGCCCTTGAGTACGATACGTAAGCAAACTCTACAGGAAGGCACATCAGGAGAGCAGACATGGCGTCTCTGATTCATTTCTCTGCTGTATCCTCGTATCTAGCTGACATTTGCAGAGGTCACTGACAAGAAACCAGGGCCACGGTCAGCCTCAGAAGCCACAGGATTAACCTTTCCCATGAGTCAATGGCTTTCCAAATTCCAAGACACCACATAAATTAGGGCACCTCCAGACATCAAGCAGGGCAAGCGCGAGCACATGACACACCACATCTGTCTAAAACTTTGATGCTTCCTCACACAGCTCCCTTATCACCGGTCACATCATGCTGAACGGCGATTGATCCACCTTTAAACCTGTTCAATACTCAATATCTGGCAGAAACAGCTACTGGCCAGGCTTACTGTGATTAAAAATCACTGACAATTCTTCAGTTAAAAAGGGTTAAAATGTTAGTACTTGTGTTGTGTTATGTGGTCCACCTAAGATTAATTGTGTTCAAAGATGTACCCTGGAAATACAAGTCTCCAGAAAATGTTTTTGGGGGACAGAAGAAATGGTGGCTAGCAGCTAATTGACCTGAAGATCACAGACAACTCTTTCTTTAACAATAAACAGGGTATCGGTTTCAGCAAAATGGCTGAAAGCTGATCCACGCTTCCACGTGACACTTGATTAGAGAAGTGCCTCCTGTTCTCAGATTTAAATAGACTTGCGCACTGTTTCCACGTGTGGTTCACTGTTCACTATTGATACTGAAGAGGTTTGTGACTATCTAGAGCAGAGCCCTCATTGTCTTCTCTGTCTGAGGCTACGGTTCAGTTTCTCCAGCCTGGCAGTGTGGGACTTTCCCTCAAGCTATGTATTTCATCTGGCTGCTCTTCTCAGCAGTGGCTGCAGAGCAACAATATATTTTCGACATGAGGTGACTTTACGATACCAATATCTAGACCATTTATTTAAATTAAGAAGGGCAGTGGGCTGGCTACAGATCCCTGTGGCACTCCTCTAATTTCATCAGTCCAATCTGGGCGTTTCTCCTTTACCTGTACTGTTTTCTATCTTTTTGCCCGTTCAAACCCTCAGTCTTTAATTTTCAATCAATCATCAGTCTCTTTTTAAAGTTCACTTGTCTTTGCCCTGTTCTGCACCACTTAGTCTGTTATCCCAGAAGCACAAAAGCCTCCCTGCTATTTCAGAGGTTGTCTGCCCATGAAATATCAATCAATCAATCAATCAAAGTTTATTTATCAAATGCACAACAATACAGCGTGCAGCAGTAATTGCTGGCAATGAAATGTCTTTTCTACGAGCTCACCAAATATCTGTATATTCCTGAATGCACATTCAGAGATGGTTAGAATATCCTACATATCCTACATCAGGATGCTTTCAGTGTTATGGGAAAGAGAACAGCAGCCCTCAGTTCCCTGTGTTACTGCAGACAGAAGTAATGAGTCTTCACAGGGATAATCCTGGCAAGACTGACCCTCATTTACAGTATATTTACAGTATATGCGCTGGGCTAATAACCAGGGGTACAACACTGTCTATAGTGAGGAGTCTAACCCACCACCTTACAGTCTGGAGTGCTGAGCCCCCAAGCAGCACTCCACACTGTGTTAGGACAGTTTATTGAACACAAACAGCACAGAATATGTGTATCCCTGCCTGTGCCTCTGGCCTCCCAGTCACACCCTGGGACAATGTCCTCACATGTCCTCAACACGATGAGCAGTGACAGGAGCCACAGAGCGGAACCTTAGCTGACAGCTGTGCTCCTCTGTGAGCTGCTTCAGGAGTCAGCAGGTGCTGGTGGTGACACTTCAGGAGCCCTGTGTCACAGTGCTAAAACTAACACAAGCAGACTGTACAGCTTTTCACTCCCTTCTGGAGAAAAGTTATAAAATTACTGGTACTAAATGTCTTTGTGGTTATACCTTTGGGGTTTTCTCATAAGCACAGTAAATGTGATTGCCTGAAACCACCGGGCCTTTCAAGTCAAAGACCATAGCAGTCGCTCAATGCCTTTATAGTCCAGCCTTTACTGAGCTTAACCTCACTTCTCCTTTGACCTGAGCCGCTCCCACAGGATAGAGCCTGTATGAGCACCAAGCAAGTACCTTTCCTGAACAAAGCTTCTTGTGTCATGGGAGTCAAACCTTATCTTTAAAAAAAACACTGGTACAACCCCCCGATGGTATTACTGTTATACAATCTTTGGAATTAACAAACAAACTTTGGGTATTTTCATCATACCCAATATTTAACTCTACACTCTAAGGGAACCACTGTTATTAACAGAACAGTGTGGAAGAGCCGCTAGTTTGAAGCTGGAGGGGTGAGGATCACACCAGGGCTCCTCGGACAGGGCACGCAGCACGATGTTTATTCCCACAGACACGAGTGGTCTTATTCTTCCTTCTGTCCTCGGTGTTTAGTTAATGCCGTATCGGGATAGCGATCTGGACAGCGTTGCTCAGCTCACTTACATCCATCATTTCAGTAATGGAAAACTCACCGTTTCGGTGGAGGCCTGTGATGAGGCTCACATACAGTACTGGGATTGAAAAGCAAAATAAATTCAGGAACAAGACAGCACAGACAGCAATGAATCTCCCTGAAAGTAAAAACACAAACACAGGCCGTCCCAAGTCTGCACCTGCCCAGAGTGACGCCTGTGGATAATCTAACGGTGCAGAGTTGACTTCATTCCAGAGGTCTGGGCCATTCTGCTGGAGCTCCTGGAGATGAATTGAATTATTCCTGATTCCTGAATTGGAATTCATAGGAATGGTGTCTAATTCTTTGCCTGTTTTTATTTTGTCACACTGGCTGGAGAGTGGGCTCTAGGTCTCTCGTTGAAGTCCATTTCATTAATATGTGTTAGTGACAGACATAGCAAATGCACAATTTAACTGAGGTCGCCCAGAACCAAAATGATTAATCTCCCCTGTCTGAACTACTCTCCAGTTTTTCTTACATGGCTGCCTTTGTGAAAGAATTCTTCCAATTCAAAGATATACATTTACACACACAACAAAAAGTATTTCCAATCAATATTTTCAAATCCAGCTTTAGACTTGGTTTAGTAACAACTTGGGGTGTCAGATAGCAGACAAAATTGTAAGTTCACATTTTTTCCTGGATTTCTTTGATCTACTATACAGTTTCCAAATAAAGGAATTAACATTTCTCTTTTAGACATTTAAAGAAAGCCTTTCCTCAGCCTGTGATTCCAGTGGTCATGTTATATGATGTAATTTGCCTTAAATTGTGATTTTCCGTCAACGTACTGCAACACACTGTCCCAACTTCTCTGTCCCACTGCCTGGCTGGTCCTGGGGCTGTGATCCCACAGCGAGCACAGTCTGCATGAGGGCAGGAGTCTCACTCACACCACCCTGACGACAGTCCCAGGACCTCAGGGTACCAACCCTGGACGTGGCAGAAACTGATCACGATTTGTAAAAATGAACGCACCACAAACCCCCTGACACAGGAGGGCGATCGCTGAGACTGGGACTGGGACTCACAGAGGCTTCTTTCCTCCTCCTGCAAGTCTGTGTTTTCCTTTCCTCCCTGCCCACATGGTCCGCCATTATTATATTGTCATGATATTGTTACTGGAAACCTGCCTGTGGCAGACTGGTGTGCTGGGCACTACAGCACATCAAGTCATTCTATAAAGGTCAGGCCAAATTGTTGACTGCGATTTAAAATTGCGTTTGGACTTTTTGAAGCAACGGAAAAGGATTTCACTGATGTTGAAATTAATGCACCACAAACCCGCTGCCTGGAGGAGGTCAGTCGTTGAGCCAGACCTTCAGAGGATTTGTTCCTCCTGCTCAGAAAAGTCATAAAGTCAACTGTTATAATTTTGTTCACAGCAGTAGCAATTTGTAAAGCACTCTGCGGCAAAGTACTGCAAGAGGCACTAAACCTAATGAAATTATTGATTTGGAATAGCTAGTTGTGAGGTTTCCACGTTGCAGTTTAGAGCTCCAAACCCTGCAACCGCACACAGGAGAGAATGAGGAAGTGAGGGCAGACTCCTCCCACCGATTGTTGAGTACCGCCCCATACTGGACTGTCAGCTCTGATTGGTGAGAGGCGTGACCCTCAACAGCAGTTCTGGGGGTCTATGGGGTAACTGTGTCACTGAAAGCCCTGAGTGCCCACACTGTCTGTGTCACTCTGGAGCCCCCTTGCTTGCAGCAGTTTGTAACTGCATGCAAAATGAGATTGAATGTGGTATAACCCAATGGAATAAACCCATTACTTGTTCCTTTGCAGCCTACGCATACTGACGCAGCTGCCCACCTGAAATATTTATATATCTACAGTAATTAGATTAAAAAACTATAAAATACCAACAGATTCTGTTATCACACAAAAATGTGGCCAGTCCTGTAGGATCAGTATACTGTATCTAGATCTACATTTTAACTGTTATTTTTCCTGTGATGTCTAACCAAGACACAATGTATGAGCGCAAGAGAAAATGGTGCTAAAAAGATTGATCATATTTTTTACTTCCCGTTTGACACAAATTGGTCTTTGAACAATTTAGTTTCATCATAAAAGACATAAATTGCCTTTCAAAATAACTTACTGTCAAAACCAACTTATTTAATGCTTATTAAAATGTATTCAATAATGTGCATTTGTAAACATAGCACTTCATGTGCAAATAATATTTTTTAAAGAATTTAATTATTCCATTTACCACAATGTGAAGTATTTGTTTAAAAATACAGAACTATGAGTTCTTTTAAGAACTTTTAAGTTAGTCAGATGAAGCGTTTTTCAAGAATAAGGTTGAGCAGAACAGAAATATCTGTTTGCCCCTGCAGTTCAAAGTCTTGTCCCCTCACGTGGTGCAGGAGGTGATGACTGACCTCCTGTCTGTCCAGCAGCTCTTTTCTTCTCCTCTTCAGACACTCAGGATCACCCGCCTGGAAGACCCACCGACAGCTCCGTCTTCAACAGGGAGTGACGGACTTTTAAAGAACAGACTTTCTTGCAATCAGACAAATCCCTTTCTTTACCATTTCAAGTGTGGAACATCTCATGAAGTCAGTGCTGTTTACAGCTTGAATGTATTCCTAAAACTATACCTCCAGTAACTGAATCAAATTTATTTCAGGTCACAAGTGACTCAAGTGTTCCCTGCTTTTTTTCCGCCTACTAACATCATTTAATATGTATGATTATCATTGATATGTTCTTCATCATTAAAGAATAGTCCAGAGCCTCCTGAGCAGTTCACCCTGTGTAGACATGTGCCCGAGTGCATCCTGGGATGTGTGGGCAGGGGTCTGAGCCCGGACTGTGCTGCAGGCTGGCTGTGACTGGCGTTGAACTCTACAGAGCATGTGGTGACCACAGCGCCCCCTGTGGTTTCCCGGGTCCTTGCAGGCTTGCAATGCTGCTGGGGAGGGATGTGCAGAACCGCTAATTCCAGATTAGCTGGGTAGAACACAATTAATTATTTCTTAAAATAAGGTCTTCAGTACATTCCTTTTCTTCCACGGTTTCTATTTCTCTATCAGCTCTATAAATTAGTTCCATGACAGAATAGTGAAGGAGTCCAAGTAAACCAGTTTCAACAGAGTGGCCTGTTTCCATCTGAAAACCATCCATGTTGTATATAAAACACGTTTCCCGTTTTCTTAATCTCCTCTCACCTTCCGCTGGAAACGAAGGGCGACAGAGCCACACGGATCCGCGGCTGTGCGGCAGTCTGAACTGGACTCACCTGCGCGGGTCTCCGCTGACTGAAGAAGCTCCAGCTGTGGCCACAGACAGCAACAGCAGGATGGCGGCAGCTCCAAGGAACGGCCAGTCAGCGCTCCAGCTGTACAAAGTGCTTGCAGCTTGTTGCGTTATATTTTTTAAACTTCTAGATGACAGGTGGGGGGTCATGCGCCCATCCCTCATCTACCCTCTCCATCCAGGACAGGGTCCTGGGGCAGCCGGGGTCTGTCCCTGCAAGCAGCGGGCGTGAGGCAGGAAGGTGGGGTTGAGAATGTCCGGAGTCAGACGCGCAGGAGGGAGGAGGGCAGAGTTTGTAGAGAAGAGTTCGAAAACACCGCCGGTTTGTGCCATCTGTACCGCTGTCCACTGGGAGCAGCAGCTGCTCAGACTGGCCTGACCGCACACACTCTCCCGCCCCTCGGTCCAGACTCCAGCTGCAGTGTGCCACGCCGCAATTGTATTCTTGCAGCGTTTCATAATCATCTCCTGAAGTTTATCATGAACGTCTCTCTGTACTGAGTGTGTACCCAACAGATTCATCACAGCAGGCATCTCAGGCCGTACTGGTGCAGACTACAGATGTCTGAGAAAGAGGACGTCTAGGGTCTTAAAGTGACATTTTTTTTTTTCATTCTTCCATGCTAATATCATTAAGAACATGGGAAAAACTACAAACAAAAGAAGGTCACTAGTCATCTAAGAGCTCATTTAGCTACCAGTTTAACCAAATTTAACCCAAAATCCAGCTCTTTCTCAAATGAAATCAAGGTATCAGCTTTGATACCTTGGCTGGGTAGCTCAACCCCCTACAACACTTTGTGTAAAGAAGTGCCACCTGTTTTCAGTTTCAAAAAACGAATGGACTTAGTTTTTACACTTAGTCCATTCAGTGTCCTGTAGTCCGTGTTTTATATTTGATTCTGAAGAGTCCAATGCATTCATTTTGACAGCGTCTTGGAGAATTTTGAATACTTGAATCACGTCTCCTCTTTGTCTTCTATGTTCAAGACAACAAGAATACAGTTCTTGACGTCTTTGTGGGCGGGACGTCCTGTGAACCTGGCTGCTCTTCTTTGAGCTGATGTCCTGTAGTATGGTGACCACAAATAATACACAAAAGTGCATTGTTCAATTAATATAACATCCTTTAATTTAAACCCTACTCTACACCATTTAGCTATACATTCTAACATTGTCTTTTTTACAGATACCCCCACATGACTAGAAGATATAAATGGCAAGCTAAATACCTTTGTCGTATTTGGAAGCTGCTTCTGCAATGTCAGTGTTTCATATTTTATTGTTTATGTTTTTGCTCCTTATGTTTCTATAGCAGGGTGTTTCCCTATCGTCCTGGCCAAATTTCCCCCTGCCCTCCTAATAACCCCCATCTCTGAACTGGCTTCATCACTCTGCTCTCCTCCCCACTGAGAGCTGGATTGTGGGGAGAGGACTGGAGCATCATCCAGGTGGGGCTGCACACTGGTGGGGGTGGAGGGGATCCCCATGACTTGTAAAGCGCTTTGAGTGGAGTGCCCAGGAAAGCGCTATACAAGTGTAAGATTTATTTTTACTTCTAAGTAACACACTGCATTTGCCTACAGTAAAATGTACCTGCCAGGGTTTGCCCAGTCATTTTCAAGAAATGTTTATTTTCTTTAAAAATCTTTTCACGTGGAATCTAATTAACAACTTCTAATAATAATCCCAATATGCCATGTGATGACCCAAGGAGTAAGTCAACACCATGGCCACATTCTGCACAGTATTAACCGTGCAGATCTGACACAAGGACTGTGGAAGAGAACCTGCCAGCATCCAGGTAGCACCACTGATTCATTCAGTCCCTGGTCAGCTGGGAGCTGAGCAAGATGAGTGGAGCCAAAACGGAAAACTGCTGGCTTTCACTCCCTGCAGAACAAATGGTTTCTATAGGAGCAGAAGCGATCAATGCGCGAAGAACACCCACAGGAGTTGATGAGTCACAAACCCTCCAGTCTGATGGCAGTTTCTGCTCGGGAATAATTAGCTGAACGCATGCTGAACTCGTATGATGCAGGGAACTCTTGCACCCAGCCGCCTTCTGGAGTCCGAGCTCATCGACACTCGGGACACTGACGAGCGCAGTACCGGTCAGATTCACGTGCCGCGCTTGAGAAGACACTAGACTCTCCAGTCCTGGAAAGATTATGGACCTGACAGCAACAATTGGGAAAATAATTTCAGTGATTTTACTCGGTTGACGGACAAATTGCTGTTCTCTGACAATACCCTGTGCTTTTCCTGGAATAGGTGAAAAAACTTCAGATATCCCACATTTTGCCTTTTTTTATACAATTTTAAGGGACACTGGTAAAATGTATTCAGTGAGCGCGGGCATTGAACTAAAAGTGTTTTAGTGATTATTTTTTAAAGCTGTCTATAAATCATTGTAAAACATACGGTACTACTTTTAATATGATCCTTTTAAAATACCTAAATATATAGTATGTTTTACTCATCTTTGTATAAATGTTATTTAATTTGCTATCACTGAGTCACTTATGAAGACCTCTTGTCATATTTCAGTTAAAAAGTGTATGTTTATAACCACAGAGGGGCACCTTCTGCTGAGAACGTGCTGAAATAATTTAAGACATAAGATGGTAAAGTCTGCAAACATCAGCAGAACTGAAATACAATTTAAACATAAAGATGATCTAAGACCTTTAGATATATAATCTATAGTGTACTAAGAAATTGGATTTTGATTATGCCATAATCAAAGTTTCATTCTTTGCAATTGCAGTCTTCATTGTGTTCTGAGGTCCAGTGTACTGTGTAGTAGATTATAAATCAAAGTTTAATAATAGTGTTCAGTTCTCATGGATTCATACTTAACTCTACCCATTTTATAATAAAATATAATTACTGTTTAGAAACACTTTTTAAAATTAAATGATTGTAACAACTTTGACAACTGTAAATTAAGTTTAACTAACTTGCTCAAATTCTTTGAAAAAGCATCAAACATGGTTGCTAACTAACGGTAGAGAACATGACTTGATATACTGTGTCTACATTTCCAGAAGGCTTGTGCTGAAAGGTTAACTCTTAATAAATGAACGTATGCACATGACTGAAGAACTGGCTAATGTACAAGAGACAGTAAACAACCTTAAAGCACACAAGCTGTAGCTGGCCTGGTGGGAGCAGGGGTGTTCCGCAGAGAGCAGTATTTAGGCCCGGTGCTCTTCCTGTTGAATACAGCAAACAGATCCTGGTTTAGTCAGTGAACTAATTGAAGTGGCAGATGAGTTAAAAACAGGGGAAAGCAGAAACAGCAGCAAGGGAATTAGAAAAACACTATCAGAACAAAAACACATCAAAATCACCGGCAAACACTTGGCAACTGAAAGATAATCAAGACATACTGTACTTGATGCCTGAGTGATTTACAGCTGTAGGCAGCTATGCACGAACTTTTAAACAAGTATTGTAATAAAAACTTCAAAAGCATCTGTAACCTTACCGTGACATAAACTCACATTCACAGTGCTACTGTAGGTAGGATCACTTGCTGCTAGACCTTACTTCACATTTATATGCATAAGTAGCATCACACTTTGTGCAATTCATGCCGAGCTCCTTGACAGATGACTTGTGTGTATTTACAGCTCACAGTGGACGCTGAGCTGAAAAAACAATGTCACAACGATACTGCAAGGCACAAGCACAAAGTTAAACCCGACAGAGAAAACCTTCTCTGAAAACCAATATTCTGTCACTCAATTCCCCGTGAGTGTGCAAACAGGAGCAAGGAAGTTGCTCACACCTTGGAGAGCACTCCCCCGTGCTGGCCAGGACTCTGTTGTCATCTCCAGAGGCGCGAGGAGACTCCTATTCAGGTGAATCAATGAATTTGAAAGAAGCAGAAGCTTTACTGGCGGACGCAGAGATAAGAGAGAATCAACAGCCGCCTTAATCCGCCATTTCCTCCCTATAATGAGCCTGTCTATATGAATATTGCACTCCTGGTATTCTCAGCTCGTTATCTGCCACACGAAAATGCAAACCCTCTTTAATGACAGAATTCCTTCTCTCTTAATCTTTGTGCCGGAACTACAAGAGCATGCCTTCCAATTCCACAGGCAGCCGTGACGGTAATGTGCGGTAAATTTAGCTTCACGTCTTTAACAATTGTATTAGGTCTTCTGACGGGCTTTTGTTATGTTCTTAAAAACACACAGTGCGACAAAAGAGCTTTAATTTTCTGACTAAATCAGACACTTAAATGAGATGCAGGCTGCTGTCCTCTGGAAAGAAAGGCCTCCGTGAGGACCTGATCAATATTGAATGAAACTGTCTCATTGCGAGTGCGCGGCTGAGACAGTGCGGTCAGCAGGGCAGGTGGGCTCTCTTTGAGCCCGTCTTCATGAAAGACCGCTGACCCTCCAGGGCTGAAGCCCTTGCAAAAACACATAATAAGCTTTATAAAAAATTGAAAACAGACTTGGTTGTGACATTTAGAGTAAAGCAGGCAGTTATATTGTTTTCATGCCTTTTGATGTAGCAATCACCATTTTAAGGTGGGTTAAAATAATAGCCTAAGAGACTCGGCTCAGAAGAATTTTTGAAAAGGTGGAGGAGCAAGCATGGAAATAAAATGCTTTCGCTTGGCATTTAGAGCCCAACAGGTAACATGCCCAGCTCAGCCTCAGCAGCACTCAGATCATTGTCTGCATTAACTCAACCACCTGATAAAGGTCAAGTGTGCTCTTAAAAAACCCCTTTGCTGTTAACAGCCTTTTTATCGCCTGGCAATTAAACTGTGCATACTGCTTTTACTTGAGGCTGTAATTCACCCTCTCTCATCAAAAGTTTCCACTGCAAACTCTCCAGCGCTGCGCTGAAGGGATGGGAGGGAGGCGTAATCAGGAGCTGGTTGTGCCCATGTGAACGCAGGGCACTAATTGTCTTACACCAATGATTATCATCACCAGCTGGGAGGACCGCAGGGCACTGGGGCACATGGAATGGAACAGCAGGATGTTTCCAAGCTCCTCAGTGATTTATTCAAATTGCGGTTACTGTTTTGTGTCGCTACTGTACTGTACTGTCGGATCGCTGTTTGTAACTGTCATTTTTTCCAGATTTTAAACTGAAAACGTTTCCATGTTTAACATGGAATTAAAGAGGATCGAAGCCCGGAAACTGGACTGGGAAGTCACAGGCAGAGGAGCATTTTGAAAGTTCGAATGAGCCCGGAGAGAGAGTCTCCAATCCAGCTGTTCCTGCTGCTCAAGGTCAACAACAGAAAAAGGCAGCTGAAGACATGAGGAAGTTTATTGGTGACCGTCTCGATTCTATCAAGACCAACTTATTATCCCTTCCAACGGCACAGCATGAGCCAAGTGGGCTGATGGACACAGCGGACGGGTGAGGCCCTGACTGCCTGCGACAAGCGTGCACAGACGCTCAAGAAAATCTACCAGGACCTGCGGCCCGCTAACAACTCTCTCTAAGTAAGTGTGATTGATCCGCAGGGGTGATTACGCCGGCAAAATATCCAGATATTGGGCACCCCTGAAGGAGAGGAGAAGGGGTGGTCCACAGACTTTATAACAGACTGAATTCCCCAAACTGCTAGGGTGAGAAATGTCCGAGACCGCAGGGATCTTTGCTCCCTTTGTCCAAAGTCATGGGAAAGGTGAGGAATGGAAGGCCAGGCTGCTACTGACCGGGGAATTGGAATGATCACAGACAAACTCCAGCCCATTCCTCTCGCTCTTCCTGCAGGGCAGTCTGAGGACAGCGATGGGCAGAGGGGGCGCTCTTGAGCCCTCAGAGCCCGCGGCACCTGGCGGGGCCAGAGCAGGTGTCGGCAGACCCCTGTTTCAGAACCACGGGCCTCTGCCCCCACAGAGCAGGGAAGCTCCCCCCTTCGTCTGCCCGCACGGCTGGGCTTAACGGGAGCTGACAAGCAGGGCCCCGGAGATGCAAACTAAATAGACACGTCCTCTTGCATTTGTTTCTTCTGTGTAATACAGTCAGCGCGGCTCTCATTACACACCGCAGACAAGAGCGCTCCAACTCTGGACACAACACACAACCAAGAAAATGAGAATTTCGTGGGAACACCAATTACAATACACACACCATCACGAAGCAAGGCATTCGTTCTTAATTGGTAATAAAGCCCAAGGACTAGACCGAGGGTATTGCACTTCAAAATAATTATTTTTTGGGGTTTTTTTTGCACTAGATAGACATAAGACTGTCAGACAAACAAAAGCATTTTGTGTTCCTTTCACATAATTTAAAATCTCTTCAGACAGTAAAAATCAGAAGCTGTGCAGCCTGTAGAGAGAGGTAATCAACACTGAACAGCATTTCTAGCTGGCGAAGAAGATGCAATATTTATTGACATTTAAATTCACAGTTTTCAGTTCCCTGAATAAAACTGACAAAACAGCTGTGCCAAATAAAGACAGCCTGCCATATTATCATCTGCACAGAGTGCCTTCCTGTCGGTGAGGATGTTCACCGGTCAAAGAATGGTTACCAAATACAGTACACTTCTATTATGTAGCAGCTGATCAGGTTTTGAAAAATGTCTAATTATTTAACTCACTTTCATGTAAAACACATGTACAGCACAAAATCTAGACTTTCCCCTTCACACCTGCTCAGCAGCCATAGATGGAAAGGAGCTCACAGCTGAACGCTGGTGCAAAATATCTTGTGATGTTACAGACAGGCCCCGTCATGCACAACCAGCCAGGCTCCTGGCACTGGATCCTCACAGGACAGGGAGCTGCTGACAGCTCGGGGCCTGAGGAGCGCTTCTGCTCCCGCGCGCCCCCCAGTCTTCCTCGGAGCGGGGTCCCTGCCTGCACTGACCTCTTCGTGACCCATGCCCGGAGTCGCTAGCCCTGAGCACCAGGAGGAGCTCCTGCTCTCGGGGGGTCGGATGGATCATGCTGGAATTCTGCGCCTGGGCCTTCGCTCCTGATGCCTCCACGGCCGCCCCCTGCTGTGAACGGTGAACAGAACAGTTTAACCAAACAGCCCGTAGAGAGATGACAAGTCTACCGCCTTGAAGACGGCGCGCATCTCCGGGGATGCTCAGCGGACTCAGGAGCAGGAAACTCCGGTTTGTGGCTCCACTATTATTTTTCCTCCAGGTGTCGGTGTTATTGATTTAGTCAACTGCTGACCCACAATCCAAGGGGATCACTTGCATAGGAGGCCAAACCGTTTTTACCTGATTTCAAGAACCTGCCAGCTGCCATACAGAAGCCGAGCTCCGGGGTTTTCTCGTGTCCAGTAAGCGCTCATACGGATCATCCATAACAGCTGAAGCCTAAAGCCTTCAGATTCAAAAACTCGAACTAGAACTCTTCTCCTCTTAGGCTCCTCACAGAGCGGGGTGCAGACACAGTTACAGACAAGCAGAACTACAGAGCTTTGCCAGAAGATGAGAAATTTTAACAGACTAAGAAGGCGAAAAATAAGAAAAGGCTTCATAAACCAAGGAGATCATACATGTAATATAGACAGTGTAATATACAAATATACACACAAGAACCACTTACCAAAGAGAAATGTTTTGACTTGCTGACTAGCAGCTGTTTTGATTGCATCTAGCTGTTAGAATCTGCTCATTTTTTAAATACCAGTGATGTACAATGTGTACTTTTTCTTCAGTCTACTGTAATTATTCATAAGATTGTCTCTAGTAGGTTATTAGAATACATTTCAAAACCTTCTGCTAAATTTCCTTTTCATCTCAAATTGATTTTAGCCTTGCAAATGAAAATCTGTTGTCGTGCTGTCATGCCCTTTTCTAAACAGTGCAAAAGGAAGACATGCTAATTTTCAAGTGACACAAATGTCCTTTTTATTTAGAAGCTGCTAGCTTTTTTAAAAATGCATTACTATATACTGTGCTGAGCGCAGCAGTAGAATAAAAAGAGAGGTGTATTTGGAGGTTTTTATTAAAAGAAAATGAAAACCAAATGACAAACCCTTTCATAACTAAGCTGGTATTTATGTCTCACCTTCAGAGTTCTGTTTGTTATTATTTGCAAATGAGTCAAGAGAAATGCCCACAGAACTCAGGACTCTATGGAGCTGAGGTAATAAAAGAAATCAACCTGAGCTCAAACAATCTAAATGTCATTCGCTGGCAATTACCTTTGTAGGAAGCATGGAGTTACTGTGACTAAGCAATTAGCTTTGACTTCAAACTAATTGCTCCTTATTTCTTTCATTTTCCAACATTTGTTAATGGCTCCTATTAGAGGTGTCAGGAAACCAAGAGTATGAAGAGGATGTAAGAGCAAAATCCTGACGAGGTTTAGAGAATAAATAAACTTGTTCCTAAAGCGGCACAAACATGAAAACCAATAAACCATTAAACATTTTAACAGTAGCGAGCTCACCATGAAAAGTAAAAGATACTAATATAAATTCTGCAGCAGATAAGATAGAGTATAACCATCTTAAATTAAACACTTTCAGTGGTTTAAGGAAATGGGATGCAATCTGACAAAAGAGGTAATAAAAATGCACACTCATGTTTAAAAAGTACAAGAGTGGGACACAGTTCTTGTCTACAGCAGTAAAACCAGCACATCTTTCTGAAGAGGAAGAAATGTGCAAGGATGAAGGGACAATATTTCCTCCTAGAAATTCAAGCTGAGATAAGAAAATGAAAAAGAATTTTATCAAGAGGACTTTTTAACTCCCATGGATAAGAGGAAAATCCTGCAGGCGGGCACAAAGCCAGACTGACCTCACATGGCCTGTTCCCCTTCTGTCCATCTTCCACCTCTACACTGACCACAATGGGCACGGGACACAGTGACCCTCACACTGACCACACTGGGCACAGTGACCCTCACACTGACCACACTGGGCACAGGGCACATTGACCCTCACACTGACCACACTGGGCACGGGACACAGTGACCCTCACACTGACCACACTGGGCACGGGGAGCAGTGACCCTCACACTGACCACACTGGGTACAGGGCACAGTGACCCTCACACTGACCACACTGGGCACGGGACACAGTGACCCTCACCCTGACCACACTGGGCACAGGGCACAGTGACCCTCACACTGACCACACTGGGTACAGGACACAGTGACCCTCACACTGACCACACTGGGCACAGTGACCCTCACACTGACCACACTGGGCACGGGACACAGTGACCCTCACCCTGACCACACTGGGTACAGGGCACAGTGACCTCACACTGACCACACTGGGCACGGGACACAGTGACCCTCACCCTGACCACACTGGGTACAGGGCACAGTGACCCTCACACTGACCACACTGGGCACAGTGACCCTCACACTGACCACACTGGGCACAGGGCACAGTGACCCTCACCCTGACCACACTGGGCACAGGGCACAGTGACCCTCACACTGACCACACTGGGTACAGGGCACAGTGACCCTCACACTGACCACACTGGGCACAGTGACCCTCACACTGACCACACTGGGCACGGGACACAGTGACCCTCACCCTGACCACACTGGGCACAGGGCACAGTGACCCTCACACTGACCACACTGGGCACAGTGACCCTCACCCTGACCACACTGGGCACGGGACACAGTGACCCTCACCCTGACCACACTGGGCACAGGGCACAGTGACCCTCACACTGACCACACTGGGCACAGGGCACAGTGACCCTCACACTGACCACGCTGGGTAGAGGAAGAGGGTTCCTCTAGTCTTGACTGTCACTCCTGGTGGCAGTGTACAGTGTGCTGCGCAGCGCAGCGTGACTCATCAGACTCGGGGTTTCTTCCTCTCCACCCCACACCCAGGACGTCCGAGATATCCAACAGACCTGTCACCGGCTGCTTCAGTCACAGTGACCGATGTACAGAATGTTTGGAACTGCTCTGGTGTGCAAAGTGAAGAGCTCAGAAAGAAAACAATTGAGTTGTTTAACTGAAACACCAGCGTCTTCAGTCTCACGAATCTTCATCCGTCCATCACCAGAGAGCCACTCGATCACAAATTCACAATTAAAGCCCCGTTATCATTCTGATTAGAGGTGCAAGCTAATTTAATAAAGCATTATTTTCTCAGGTTCAAACAGCTGTGAACCTATGGTCCCATTACCTTAACCACACAGCACAGCATCCTCACATATCAAACCATCAAACCTCCTCCTCTCGTTCTTCACAGCCCTGTCTGGCACACAGCTAAAGCCACTCAAATTGGCCCGATCACTGGGAGACACTAAACTGAAATGTCACCTTTCAAATCCTTACCTGCCAAGCACTTCTGAATTGCATTCTTGAGCGACACCGATTTCTGACTCAGGAGCAGGTGCACAGTGTGCTCCTAATAAATTGTTCACCCTAATTTGAGACGAACCACCTCTTCGAATGCAGTTAGCCATGACAGGCTGTAATAAATGACCTGTGAACCAGCTGTCACATCCCCACTGGCTCTGCAGGTTAACCTCTTTCTCGCTAGATTAGTCAGCTTTGCCTGACCTCGCTGAAGAACACAGATCTCTCGTTTCCTAAGAGGGCCTTTGAAGTATTGAACCAAGTATCCTAGAATTCCCTTTGAACTGCTCTGAATAATAACATACTAGGTTTTGTTTTCAGCTTCATCCAGCCATTCCAAAAATTAAGTCTGCACTGAGTGCTTTTCCTCGATTGGGGGAAATTAAAAGGCTTGGCTGGTCACTGGTCCCAGAGCTGATGAGTTTCAGTTTCAACAAGCATCCAGTTGCACATTTAACCTGCTGTTGGGACGTCCTGTTCAACAGCTGGAAATGAAGTGTACAACAATCGAAGCTACAATATTTAAAAGAAATGTCCGTTAATTATAAAAAGACATCCCATTTTTGGGGCAAAGAATAAATAGCTTATCAAGGGATATATGTTGCTCTAGTATAAGCAGACAACACAAAAGCACAGAGAAAACTGAAATGTTTGAGCTTGTTTTCAAAATGTTGCTCCGCTGGTTTTCTGAATGGTCCCCAACTGGTGCCCATTAGCAATATACAGGCGGAGGTGGGAATGACATTGTGCCAAACAACACTTTAACAAGCACTCAGAGCTGCAGGGGCTCGTTAGTTAAATTCTACAAAGACATAGAAACGATGAACGAAGGCGAGAGATATTTTTCTGTTGCCCCCTGAGCAAGCTGCTTGACTCAGAGTGCTAAATACCAGTTGTGGATAAAACTGTCAACCATGTCCATGAACGAGCAGGTAAACTGTTATTCAGCATTATTGCGACTGTGCTTCAGGACGTGATCCCTGGCCGACAGGCTGATCACTCTGAAGATGTATGACTCTCCCGCTACAGATCATGATCATGACATGAGATGTATTCTCACATCCCAGTGTCGGCGCCCAGCTGGTGTGTGCGGCGCTCGCTACAGGAAAGGCCCAGACAGCGGCTCTCCGCACTGTCCTGCCACTGAGCTCCGCCGCGGCCCAGAGCCCCCTGCACTCCACCTTTCCCCACGCAATACAAGCGGAAAAATAAGTAACATGGTCGCAACTAGGTAAGGTCATTTTACAGCTCCTTACTACTCACAAAGATGGGAGTGGTGATTCAGGTTCAACAGCTGCAGAACACAGAGTCCCTGGTGCGCAAGCCTGGGGAAACAGCCTGCAGCCTGCTGGCGATTTCAAAAACTACTACCAGAACAAGCTCCGCTGCTTTCCATACAGCATTCTTCTTTTAATGGTAGTCACTATTTGATCAGCCTTGATAAAGTTGTCAGTTAGTTCATGCTTGTTTAGTATTTAAAAAAAACACTTATAATACACATGGAGCCCATAGGTCTTCAGAGACAGAGGAGACTGGACATAAAACTGCCAGACTTTTAATCTAATAACGGAACTTTAGAGATCTAATGATACCATTTTTCTTTAAAGAACATTTTTCCATCAGGGAATTTTACAAGATGTGACAAGCGCTAGAGGCTAGCAATTTACACTTTGTCAAATGGCTCACTGCAAATCGCGTTTGAAAGGTAAAGTACAGGGTTATCACAGAGCACAGCACTTGGAAGAGCCTACGATTAAAACATCTCTGTCACTGCTACCTTAAGAGTTTTACCTACACAGAATCGTGCATGAGCACTTAAGGATGTTTATGAACAACTTTGAATAATAACTACTTTAAAATGACTTTTGTTTGTACATCCGAGTGCTAGAACAACACTACCTTGATTTAATGCAGAATTGTGGAACTGAAGATTTTAAGCACTCTCCACTATGGATCCAAGTTCCTTTACTGTCGGGCTCCGGTACAGTATTTTAACAAAGTACCGCTGCTTTCATCTCTGTCAGCTTGTACCTTGAACTACTGGTGGGAGTGCAAAATTCACAGCCCCCCCCCTTCCAGCAGACAGAGAAACAACATTGCAGACATTTGACATTCGTACCCACTCTTCTATAGAGCGCTTGAACTTCCCAGACGGGCTTGCTGGAGGTCAAAGTCGCTGTACATGATCACGTGATCACCCGAAAAGGAAGGCGCTATATCTCGGGAACAAAACCAGCTGGGAAGCTACTTTTAACAGTACAAATGCAGCACTAACAAATGGGACCAGTTAGGGTCCCCTACGAAGCTGTAGGGGGGCTGAGTGACACCACATCCCCAAAAGAGAAGGCGGTATATCTTGGGAACAAAAGCAGCACAAACACGACTTTCAACGGCACAAACGTAGCACTAACGAATGAGGTGGGTTTCATCGTTTGTGCTGTTTGTAGGGGAGGCAGCTTCACAGAGCTGTGTCCCACGCGTGTCACACACCCATCCCAGCCTGGGGGGCAACTTTTCCACTAATTCCCCTGCTACACGCATGCTCCCCCGAGAAGGGTGCTCACAAACACCCCTGGTCGGGTTAGCCAGGACAGGAGGCGTGCTTCACTGCTTTCTCCTGCTGGCTCTGCTGAAGCTCGTTCACGTACTCGGGCCCGGAGTCCTGTCCTAGTGACGCATCCCGGCCTCCTCCCATCTCTCCCTCTCGAGCACCTCCGCCCCTGCACGACCTCCTCGAAGATCTCCTCCCGGTTTTACCTCAGCTCCGGTTCTCCTTCACATGCTGCTCCCTGTCGGGACGGACACCCCCGACTCCCCCACTCCACCGCCCTCCCCATCTTCCTACACATTGGCACCTCAGACCTCTACACCTCCAACCCGTCTATAACCAGAGATCAGCAGCTAGACAAGACCTTTTTTCCAACCCATCCTGCGGACTTCTAGATGGAGGGCCCCTCCATTACACCCCTGCTCTCTGGTTCACTCACTGCCAGAAGCCAGGGGGCAGAGATACCTTCCCACCACCTCCAACATCCTATTCTGAGAGTGAGTCTCCCTCAAGTTCCACCTCTCCCAGAACCTCTCCGAGACTGTCGTTAACTCTTCCCCTCTCGGGGCAGACACGCACACACAACACTGGATAAAGAGATGCAGGTTAATCAGCTGCCAGGCTTCTGATGTGCAGGCTGCTGTACTCACACGCACTGCACCAAGATGGCACATAGACACTTAGACACTTAACAAAAAGCCACCCTCTCCCACAGCTTCAGCACAGCCTCTCTCACTGTCGGGCTTCAGGCTGCTAGGCAGCTCACTCACTCTGCTCGGCTCGCCCTTCTGCGTGCATGTGCCTGGTATACAGAACTTCACACAAATGCTGCGTGTAACACGCTCAAGGGAGGTACAGTATGCAGCTGGAGATTACAAGACGGCTCCTAGCTGCTGCTCATTAGATCAAGACTCCACAGGTGTGGTCGCTTAGGAACCCTGTTTCCCCACCAGTTCTCTGCATTCTTCACCTTTTGTTCTGTCACACCTGAAAATGTGACTTCTCGAACATAAACCTTTACGCAAGAACAGCAACTCAAAGAAATGCAGTAACACAGAACAGACATGGGAACAACAGTCACCTTTCAGCTTCGGTTTCCTCCAAATCTTTTCGTTTTTAATTTTGCAGACAAAAAGGATCCTGAACACTACATGCACAAAAGGGCCCTGCAGTTCAAATTGTGAAATAAAGATTTTCAACCAACAGCATCAGAAAAAAAACAATAAAAAAAACTAAAATAATGAACATGAACTCAGGAACATGTCGCTATGCAACAAGCATCAGGAATGTTCTTCTGGGCCAGCGAAGGCCAGTCTCTCGGGAAGCGCGGCATCCTGTGTCTTGACTGGTGGGGTAACTGGAGAGCTCACCCGCTCATCGGGAGGTTCGGCTCCCGGCCCCTGGGCCTGCGAGCCCGGAGCCCCCGGCCGAGAGAAGTAGCCATCGGCCGCGGCCTCCGACGCCGTGAGCCTCGCGGAGCACGTCAACAGCTTGGACAGAAGAGCCTGCAGACTGCTGGCCTGCGAAGAAGCACAGCAGGCGTTAGAGGCTTCTCCTTCCGATGCAATGACTTGTCTTTCGGAATGGCCTCTCCTCTTGCCGAATTGTCTTCTTCACCTCTCGGTCCACTGCTACAATCCCTGCAAAGCACACCGGAGAAGGAAGAAGAGGAAGAGGAAGTCCAGGCAGAATCACTCACCAGGCTTAGTCCTCTTGTATCAGGAGTTCCATCCTCCCTCAGCACAAAGTCATGTTTGGGAAAATGCAGCTGCAATTCAAATCATAATTAGCTGTACAAATAACAGACAATAATATTGATTCAGAATGAATAAATCTGATCTCTGAGCTCCCAGCCATGAAGCAGTGTGTTTTTTTCTTTTGCCTCAGTCACTTGTTTCATGGTGCAAACAGCCACTAAGGATGAAGACAACCCACATCTTTTTCCTCAGCCCCTGTTTAAAACGCACAAACCTGTCAAGTGCTGTTTACGGAAAAACTGTGCAATAAGGGAAGGTTGTCCGGGTTTATCTATGCTTTCCTCAATTTGTCAGTCGCAATAAACCAGACGCTGGGATTTGTCCTGCATTCTGAAGGCAAGTTTGCTAAAAGATGTAATATACTGATTACCGAATTTTCCTTTTTACATTCCCTGGAGGTTCCAACCTAAAGTCCCAACACTGCATGGAGGATTTCCACACCTGGCATTATTTGCGGGCAAGCCCCAGTACTCTTAATCTTCTCAAACAGAAGTTATGACCCTAAACACAGCCAATATTCTACCACCACTGAGCTTGAGAGAAACACTGCATCTCAAGCACAGCATCAGGATTCAACTAATGTAAAGATTACATTTGATGGCAGCCATAATGTATTACCTGTTCAGCTAAAAAGACATGAATCAAATGAATTGCAACAGGAGTCTCAAGCACTGTAGTTGTGTATAGCCATGTTGTGTGTTTTGTAATTTATGTAACATTCTGCCATCCCCTACACTGCTGGTATCCTTCTGCACTTTTTTGATTTATTAAGTGTACTTAAACAATAACCCATCAGAACAATCTGGAATCTCCACATCTTCAAGAGGAATCTCAGGTTTGCATGAGCGGGCGGTGTGGTGGCCCTGTGGCTCTGGATCTGCGCCTGTGGCTGGAAGGTTGCTGGTTCAAATCCCGCGGCCGGCAGAGAAATCCTACTCCGTTGGACCCCTGAGCAAGGTCCTTAACCCCAGGTGCGCCGTATAAATGGCTGACCCTGCGCTCTGAACCCAAGCTTCTCTCTCCCCGTCTGTGTGTCTCATGGAGAGAAATCTGGGGTATGCGAACAGACAAATTCCTAATGTAAGAAATTGTATATGGCCAATAAAGTGATCTATCAAAGTTTCTGCCCAAAGAAACATCCAATCATGCAGGTGGTATTTTTTACGCCTGGTACAGTGTAAAAAATGCTTCTGCCAGTGGCATGTTGACAGAGGGCACAGTAGGTTACGACATGCATGTAAAACGTCACGTAGACGCACCCCTTCCCCGCACCCTTCCTGACAGCACCCTGCCCCCATGCCAGAGGAAGGCCCCAGTGCCCTGTACCTGCGGCAGGCATATGTGAGAGGTATCAGGGCTGCTTGCTGTTATGTACTTGACCCCCAGCCAATCACTCCGATTCTGTGCTCTGCACTCTACCGGCACCGGCAGAAGCAGAGCTCCCTGACAACAGCTCCTTCGTGCCGCGGAGCGTACGGAGTCCGGCTCCGGCAGCAGGAACGCTCCGGCGGGGGGCGCCGAGAAGTGCCTTACCCACAGCAGCAGGCCTCCAAGCGCATACATGTCCGCGGCCGACGACACGGCCTGTCCTCTCCTCACCTCGGGGGCAGCCAGGCTGAGCTTCCCGGCCACCATCATCCCGCTGGCCAGACAGCGCTGCTCCTGAGGCCGACACAAACACGAGCTAGCGAGAGGCGGCACAACGGCTTGCTGTCAAGACACAGCTTGCTCAGAAGTACGGAGACGAGCCAGGAACGAAGCGTCATGAAGAGACGAGACCACGGCTACCGTGTGGTTGGGAAAGAGACTGTAGATGTTCCACTGAGCACCACCTCGTCTGTGAACTAAGGTGGAGGGAGGGTCCAGGTCTGGCCATGCATGACCTCCCCTGGAACTGGATCACCGGTCTTTCTTGGTTAAATAAGTTATGACGGCAACAGCAGACTGAATTCTAAAATTTATAGAAACACTTCATTTACGCAGAAGAAAATGCAATTAAAACTGAAAGTGGAAGCAGTGCTGTCTCTAACAAAGACAAAGCAGAGCATGGGACCAAATCCAGATTTATCTCGGTATTGCTAAGCTATCGTGCCTAAAAACATAGTGGGTGGGCTGAGAGAGGAAAGACACCCGTTCCGAGAGCGGGCTGAGAGCTGGAGACCAGACTATTGCTGGCAATGAACTGCACTGTCACTGGTAGTGTACACAGGAACACACCAGCAGGGTGGTGGGGGCTGGTGCCAGGGCTGGAGCACCGTGTGAAAGGACGCCTGGCTCTGCCCGGCGCGAGCATGGTGCTCAGAGGAAGCTTACCGCCGCCTGCGTGAAGTCAAAATCCCCGACTACTCCTTGCTCCCGGGCCAAGACAAACACATTGTTTGGGTGCAGGGAGCCATGGGTGATGTTGAAGTTGTGCAGCATCTGCAGGCCAGCAGCCACTCCCTGCATCACTCTGGGAACTTCCTGAAGGAACAGCAGAGCCCTCAGCATCTGTTCACACAGCACTGGGGACACGAACACCGACGTCCTACTCACATTAGGGGCCAAGGGACTCGAGGCCTGAACAGCTCTCAGGCTTCCAAACGCCAAGTACGGCACCATCACATACGCCAGCGGATCACACTTGAAAATAAAAGCATTGTGAGCATCAATCCCTAGAAATAGTCAAGCAATTTCTTCTGAAGTGGAAGAAAAATGAGAATTGCTTTAAAAGGCGAAGGCGGCGGGTCAGAGAAAATACCTTGCCGAAGAACAGGGCAAGCAGGGGCAGCAGTCCGGAGAACTCGGCGCGGGAGCAGGCGGCGTGGTACTGGGCCGCGCGCTCCAGCATGCGGGCCTCTGTGGTCCCGTCTACAGAATAGCCCTGCAGACGCCAGCACATCCTTCATCCTCTCACACTCGCCACCCTCCCACAGGGACTCGCATACAAGAGACGGCTGAGCCGCGACTTCCGAGTCTCCACACTCTCCCCCGGTCAGGACGGAATAATTTCAAAACAGCCGCCATCTCCGAGAACATAAAACTGGCCAACAGAATGAGGCCACTTGACCGGTCAGGCTGGTGTGGTCAAGCCCCTGGGTTATAAAAGAACTACACGCTTTCTTAAACTCCTTTGACCCAGCATGCTTCTTGGTCAACCAGAAACAAAATATTCAACAAAAAAAAACATGCAACACTTGGCATTAAAATGGGTTTTCCTGCACTATAATGTTAATGAGTGTGCGGCTTGAAAACTGTTGAATTAGCGGTGTTCCTCGACACCGGCGGCCGGGCAGCACGGCAGAGTGCAGCTTGTTGTGTATGCCCACTGCTTTCCCCACTGAACTCATGCTGCCACCTGTTCAAACACATGGCCCTGCTGGAAAACCATGCACATTCACAGGTGAGCACCAGATTTTCAGGCCTCCCTGCCAGCACAGCTGTAGACCCGGGGCACTGACCTGGCACAGCTGCAGCAGATGTTACCTCTGCAGCTCTGCTCCTCTCACCTGTTGGAGGCTTACTGCCGCTGGCTGTGTGATCGTTTCTTTGTCCTGTGAGGCAGGACTGAAGTACTCTCAAGACATGATGGCTTCTTGTCTTGCATTTTCTTAGGCTTTAAAGGCAAAGCAATTCTCTGTATTGCCCGCCTACATAGAACTACAAACTAAATTCCAGATTTATTTGGTGCAGTACTCTTGGCAAAGTGCAACAGAGTACATTCACAAACTGCTCAATGATGCAAGTACATCGAAGCAGTCAAAGCAACCCACTGGGCACAGAGAAGAGAAACAGCTCCCAGAGAGGCCAGTGTCTGTTAGATCAGTTACCTTGTTAATTATTTTATTAACAGAAGTGTGTGAGGAAATGTACAATGCCACCGTACAGCATTCCAACATCTCACTTAATAATTCATGCCAGAAAGAAGTTCAGTTTTAAAGTTCTAATCACATTCTCAGGAGTGCATGACTGTGCTTTCACTCCTACGCAAAATCAGCGCATTCCTGTCATTTGCTGCTGAACTTGAACACAGGGGCGACGGTGACTGAGAAACGCGTCGCTCCAGAAGACACAAATTACCTTCAGAACAACCTTGTGCCCCTGGAACTCTGTGCACACCAGCGGCCTCTTGCTGCTGAACTCTTTCATTGGCTCTGCATCAAAGAGATCACGCTCCAAACTCTTCGTAACGAGACCATTCGAGTCCTGAAGAGAACACACAAGGGGAAGGATGAAACCTGCCGCCAGTTAATGAAAACCACCTTACTGGCAGAGTCTGATGTGACATGGTTTTAAGGCACATTGAAAGGTGTATTGTATCCGCTCCAGGTACACGTGATGCACTGCTGACAATTTTAACGGTCGATATTTAGTGCTTACAGTTTACACGAACAAGCTTTAAGTTAAATAATCTTGCCATGTAAGTGCTTGAGATCTTCAGGAGCAGTTTCCACTGTAAACACATGCTTCAGGCTGATGTTCTTCAAGTAATGGTCAAGCAAATTTCACTCAGTATTCTAATAAATTAGATTTTAATGTTAGAGCGCCTTGGAGAAGTCACCAGTTCCCCAAGGGGACCCAGTGCCTACATGCTAAAGAGCCTGTTTCACAAAGCTGCTTGAAGGCACAAATTCAGACCCAAGAACCACATCATCTCTTGGACATTAGAATTTCATAGAGGTTTAGGCATTAAGACAAGACAGGATGTGATAGAAGGCTGTTCGACTCCTCTTCTTGTTCGATTGGTAGTCTCTAAACTCATTCAGTTCAGAGCACACCTGAAGAAGGCTCCCTGGCCAAAACGTGTTTTCTTTCTTCTCTTTTCAGCATGGAATAAACCTATTACTTGTTCCTTTGCAGCCTACGCATGCTGATGCAGCTACCCACCTGAACTACTATCGTATATATAGCTTTGGCTATTCTGTACCCAAAAATAATTTTTAGTTTTCAGTTGTGACCCTTTGTCCTTGCTTCACTACTGAGTGTTAAGTAGCCCCCTTGTTAAGACCACTCATCTTGTTAACTTGAAATCAAGAGACATCTCTCTTCATCTGTCCATTCACTAACACCACAGTCTTACCAGACCAGGAATCATTAGAACTGCTCTTCCATTATTGATACTAGATGGGCTGAATTGCCTCCTCGTCTGTAACTTTTCTTTCAACTCTCTGTATGGCAGCAATATCCTTTTTGAGGTATAGTGACCGAAACTGAGGAACAAAATCTGAGGGAGGTTTTACTAGTGTGTTGTAAAACTTAAACAGACCCTCCATCGGTTGTGAACTGTTCATATTGCTTTTATATTGGTTCTCTACGTATTGCTTCTTGATGAGGCTGAAGAAGGATCTACACTGACACCCAGATTCCTCTCATGTGTACCTTGACGGAGCGCAGTGTTCCTACTGCCAGCGTGGACCACTTGACACCCCAGTGTGGAATTTCATTTGCCAAGTGTCAGCCTGTCCCTGGTTCTGTCCACGTCTGTTTGCACTTCCCCTGCTGCTGTTTCCGTTTGCTACTCGCCCTATTTTTGCATCACTGGTAATTCTGACCGGTTCCCTAACTGCACCGCAATCTACATCTTTAGACACGGATCAGGAAGAACAATGGACCTAAAACAGATCCCTTGGCACCACTACTCACATCTGCCCAGCGAGAGGTCAGGCCCCTCGAGACAACATGCTGTTTCCTGTGTGCTCACAAGTTCTCAGTCCTTGTACATACTGTACATTCCCAGGATTTCCCTGGTTTTTAATTTGAAAATAGTGTGAATTAAATCATTCCAGTTGCCATTCCCTTGTAAATGATGTCGGCAGTACCCGGTTGAACAGCAGCTGCTCCATCAGTCACCTCAGGCCCAGCTGAGCCCTCTGGAGGTGCTTACCTTGTAGCTCAGTATGTCTGCTTCCGGATACAGCAGAGGCAGCTCAGGGAAGCCCTTTTCCGCCAAGACACAAAGCTTTTCCTAAACGGACACATATTGCAATAGTAATGCATTCCATATAATAATTTCATGACAATGTGAAAAGTCACAATACACTCTTCCTAGTCTATTGTTAGTGATCTTATTTTTTTTTGCTACAAAACACAAACAATATGATAAATGTAAAAGGAGAACAGCAATACTACAAGATACACAAAACCGCACACTATGGAAACTGGTCCTTAGAAGCAGGAGGGGACTGCCAGAGGATAGAAAAGCTGGAGATGTCAAACAGAGGAACTAAGAGCTGCAAGTCGCCAGACATCTTCCTTCAAATCCTCTTAGAAGAAGTTTGTCAGTAAATCCGCACGTGAAAGGAATAGTAAGCCTGTACACAGAGCCTGGCAGAAATAAAGATGCAGAACAGCTTACATATTCTTCCTTCTCACGGTTAATCTCCTGGAAAAGCGCCTTCCTGGTCTCCACTATCTCTTCGCTCTTCTTCAAAATCTCCCCCTCGTCGGGCTCCTCCGCCTGCACGAGCAGACAAAGCCAAACCACTGTCAGTCACTAGACTCGGCAGCCCTGTGCCGGACGTCTTCACTCCTCGGGCCTGCAGGCTGGGAAACACAGTTATCTGGTGCACAATGACAAAGCCTTTCAAGCTCCAGGGCAAAACCAGATGATCAAAGTAACTCTTGGACTGCACCTGTTCCTTCTGTGAAACCTCTATCCCCACCCTCACGCGGTGCCTTGCGTCCCCCAAGCCTTACATCCTCCAAGCTCGCCTTGACCACCACAGCCCAGCGCAGCTGCGACTTCAGGGACTTGATCACTCTCTTCACAGAGAGCAGCACGTCCACCTTCGGCGTGTGATCCAGCCACTGAAGAAGCTCCCTCTTCAACTGCATGGCAGAACAAAAGAAAAGAGTCCTTGTAATAGTTTAAGCCTTACTCACAACACATGTAACATAATGTTTTGTATATGGCTTCAAAGCATAAGCCACATTTTTCTTGTTTTTATTTGGTACAATTACTGCACGTTTGATATGCCTAATGCTTTAAGAGTTTGTTTACCTGTGTTCCATTTATTATACAAAATGAATTGTGCCCTTGCAAAACTTCATAGAGTTTTCATCAAAAAGGATCTCTAAGCGCTTTACATATTGTAGGGGACCCACTTCATCCTCCACTGAAGTGCAGCCCCACCTGGGAGACACACAGGGGCCACTCTGCACCAGCAGCCCCACCTGGGAGACACACAGGGGCCACTCTGCACCAGCAGCCCCACCTGGGAGACACACAGGGGCCACTCTGCACCAGCAGCCCCACCTGGGAGACACACAGGGGCCCACTCTGCACCAGCAGAGCCACCTGGGAGACACACAGGGGCCCACTCTGCACCAGCAGAGCCACCTGGGAGACACACAGGGGCCCACTCTGCACCAGCAGAGCCACCTGGGAGACACACAGGGGCCCACTCTGCACCAGCAGAGCCACCTGGGAGACACACAGGGGCCCACTCTGCACCAGCAGAGCCACCTGGGAGACACACAGGGGCCCACTCTGCACCAGCAGCCCCACTGCATGGCACACTGGGTGAGGAGCGACAAACTGCTTTACCCTTCAGTTAAGGAGGGATCTTCAGGTAGGCAGACTGTACTGTGAATTAAGTCAGGACACTGGGGTTTCCATCTAGACAAATACCTACCATCCATGTTGCAACTGCGTCTTTGGACAAAGGAACAGTGGAGTGGAGATGCAAATTCACCTCCCTACAGTAGGAAGAACTAGCAGTTCTCTTATTGCATGGGGCTTTTCAGATTTAGGAATACAACAGCACAAGTAGCTTCCCAAGCAGGACAAGATCCAAGGAGCAACACTGACACTTTCTACAAAAGCACTAACATTAGGGCTCTAACTGCTCCACGTTTAAGCAGTAGGACATCACAAAGCATTTGTAGTGCTAGAAAAACAATAACCACCTTTTAGACTCAACTTAAAGCAGTTTTTTCTTCATGCACATTTGTTAACTAAAACAAGGTGCCAGCAGAACAGCCTGCTGCGAACGTGAGGATCCGCACTCACCTCCATGTTCGCAAGGTACTTGTCTCTCACAGTGTGCAGCAGGCCCAGCTCCTGCTCAATCTTCTGTATCACTCTGTAATATGCACTGGACACTATCTTCACCTCTTCATTATCCTGCTCCTGCGTCAGGGGTAAGAAACAGAGCAAGGGAAAAAAAACACAGGTCACTATACAAAGAGAATGCAGTGCCTTTAGCATTATTCATCCTCCTTTTTAAAGCAAATCACTGTCATGGCCTAGTTCCCATTTTAATGGGTTTATCAGCACAGCAGCACAAGCCCCCGGTCTGAAATGCACGTCTGATTTAAAACCACGCAGTGAGGATGGAGATCTCAGCAAATGCTGTCTCATTAAGAATGAGGGAAAATATGCTGCAGGTCGAGAAAAACGAGCTGTCCTGACATCACCTCGGGGACAGCTAACGAGTTGAAGTCTAAGGTGAAGAGCAAGTGGGCTCCTGACACGAGGAGTAAAGTGTACAGCACTTGACCCCACCAGCCTTGGCTAGAAAAGAGGAAATAACCGTGCAGGTGTTAGGAGAGGGATACGCAGACTGGTCAACCCTTCCTAAGCCAGAAACCAATATTAATGAGAAGTCTTATTCTTCTTAGCATCCGCCGCCTCATCCCGTCGACAAAACGTGTTGGCATCCGCCATGTGGGATCGAGCAACTCGAGCAGGGGCTTGGGAAGCTGGGAGTGGGCACGTGTGCCGAAATCCCTGAGCTGCTGCGAACGGAAGTGTCCGTGCCTGAGGGTCACGCTTGACTGAGAAGCAGCAGAGGTCAGCAATGCCTTTGCCAGCCTCAGGAGGGACAGAATCCTGGTTCAAGGACACTCCCAAATCAGCTGAAAAACAAGCACATGTGGCCCTCAGACAACACCTAAAGAGAGTTCTTAGGAAGAGCTACTATGCGGACTGCAGGACCCAGCACTTTCACGTGCCTCGGGACGGTTTCGCTAGAGCTGTGAACATGGAGGCGATGCTCACTCACCGCGAGACACAGCTGCAGCTCGCTGCTAATGTCACTCTCGGCTCTCTCCAGGATGCTGTCCACACTGTCGGCGACCTCTTGCACAGACAGAGATGATGGCTCACTCCCCAAGCAAAAAAACTGAAGAGAGAATATATGCTTCCTTTAAATGGAGGATAGAAATTTGAACGTTTTTCTAACCATTTCCAAATCAACGCATACCAAATTTATCTCAGCTAAGCAACAATTTATATGATGAATTAATGATGATCCAAATAAAGAAAGTTAATCAGAAATGCTGATAACAGAACATTTGCAATCACAGGAACTGACAATCTGGCAATAGAAAAGCAACAAAATAATAAGAAACGAACCAATCAACTGACAAAAACTTTCTAAAAATGTAAGGAATTTTAATGCGCTCTTCCGTCCACGAGCAAAGTTACTGATGCACACAAGCATTCCTCCAGATTCAAAGCTCAATTAAACCGGTCAGCAGAACCAGCTGATGCAATTCTCGTGAACACTGGTTGAGTTACCTAAGAAAAAGAAGTGGTTCTCCTTTCACACAGCAGAATCGGCTACAATAGGCCCAGGACAGCAAGTACCTCGCAGCCTTTGTGTCCCAAAGGACACAGTCTGGTCGTGTAGGGTGAAACCCACCTCACTGGTGTCACTGAGCCACGAGCGGAGGGCCTTCAAGGATTCGTCTGTTTGTTTCCTGATGCCGCTGAAATACTGCTGCTTCTGGCTCTTCCACTCTGCAAACTGCTCGAAGGCACTCTCACCCACGTCTAGAGATGGGAAAGATCCGAACACCACAGACAGACTGGAGCCCAGGTCCTTAAAAAAAAGAAATGAAGCACTATTTCACAGAGCTCTTCACTTCACTTCAGTAGGAGCTGACCACACAGGCCTGAAAGGCCAACAACATAGTCAGCTCAACTTCATAACACTGTGACTGTGCTGGATTCACATCCATATGAATATCATTTCATATCATTTCGGGATATACATGCACACACAGCATTGTAAACAGGCATGAAAAAGACAAGCACACATCTCACACATGAATGCCTAAATCTGAATCCAAGCGCAAATATATAGATACTACAGAATGAATGGGACCAAGAAAGGATCCCAGTGGGACCCCACATGTGATGAACTTCTTTCGAGGGAGAACAATGACCAATCTAAACAATTGACTAAGATTTAAGACTTTACAGAACAGCTCTAATACTGCTTACCACCATCCCTCTTTATTCAACACTTACAATAGCTGGGTGGATTGAGCAAACAAAACTGAATTAATAGATAGGATACTGTGAAACAAAACAGCCTGTTTGGGTTAGTGAGTAGACAAGGAACAAGGGCTCGATATCCCAGTTACAGGTCACTTATAGGTAGACCAAAGGTAGGGATAAGGTTTAGTGTGTACCCTTTGTCATGAATGGGCACATTCACATGCTAAGTAAAGCCAGGTTTAGGGAAGGACAGAATTCTTCCAGAGGAGTGCTGAGTGTCAGTGTGAATACTAAAACACCCTAAAATTAACATTAGGCCTGAGAGACGACAAAGGAGCCTTTCTGCTTTGGTGGCCTGCGCACAAGCAGCGTTGCTACAGTCACCTTTAGATTACAAAACCTCCGGATTACATACGTAACTCTCCGTCATAAGGCATTTCTAAGTGACATTATTCCAGCTCTATTCTACTGATTTATTTGGATGAATGGAGCAGCTCTTCAGGTGCTACAGTTTTTAAAATATATAGAAAAGCTACAGAAGCACTGGTCCTCCAGAAGCAGGGCTAGGCACTCCTGAGACAGAATAAAGATGAAATTCTTTTATATAAACATCAAGAGTTTCCACAAATACTCTATAAAGTCAAAGGTATATGAATCATGCAAAAAACAAGATGCATTAACCATATTGATGAGAACATATGGCACGTTTTGTTCCCCCAAGTCACTCAAACAAAAGATGAGAACAAGGAACAGACAGAGGAGTGCCAATAAAGGAAGACGCTCTCACACCTTCAGAGTGTCCATGCGCTCGGCGATGGGCAGCCTGTCTGCCTCCAGTAGAAAGTCATCTATGGCCTCCACGAGAGCCCGCCTCGCTTCGTTACGTCGGCCAATCAGACCTCTCAGCTCATCTTTCTGATGGAACAGAGCGGCATTTCCTGGTTGTCACTCAAACACTGCCCCCGAGTTCAGAGGAGCAGCCTTCATGCATCTACAGAAGGCCAAAATCACGCGCTGTATACTGAGAAAACTCAATCAGAAACAAGCAAGAGAACAACAAACCACTATGTTCACCAGTTCTGCTCGCCATTACTGAAACAAATCAGCCAGGTATAGCCAGCAAAATTTGTAGTGAAAAGCTAATTGCACATTTGCGCTTGACAGCTGTCCACCCTTGCAAAGAAATCAATTAGGTTGCTTTATTTTTTCCCCCAAACTAGGCAAACTTCTATTGTCCTTAATTGTTTCACAACACATCAAAAGAAAGCTCTTCAACATGACCAGCGGGGTGGAAATGGTTACACTATATCTGGTACATATTCTGCATTTATCCGTCTGTAGTACATACAAATACAAAACTCTATTAACGTTAAGTTGCTATTAGCAAAGGCCTTTTAATACTAGATAATAAACACAGCAACCATTCTGTTAGTCGTACACAGATATTAAACCATTCAGAAGTGGAAACTGCCACACTTGAAGTGTTGCTGGGTTTTCAGTACCCCAGCAACACGGTCAGAGTGGATCTCACAGCCCATCCCATGCCGGTCCTGCTTGTCCTTATCCCACAGGATCGAGGTGCTGCTCATTCCCACACTCACGTCTACCACGCAGGCCTGCAGCGCCGCTTGAGCCAGGCTGTACGCAGTCCAGGCCGTGTCCAGCCTCTCCATGGCCGCCGGCGCAGACAGACCGGTGCGCGTGACTGCGTCTATGGCTTCCGAAAGGCCGTCTCCCACACTGCTGCCGGGGCTGCCCTGCCTGCGGGGGCCAGAGAACCGGATTCATTCCCGCTCTCTCCGGGACGACGCCCACGCCCACGCCGGCCGGCACGAGCTGCCGGAGCCACGTTCCGGCCGGCTGGGTGCCGCGCGACTCATCCGGCAGGCCATGCAACTGCCCGGTCGCTGCAAATTCCCATTCGTCCCAACTCCTTCAAAACCATCTCTATTATTCTGGTCAATTTGTACCAAACTAATGCCAGACCGATCAATTACCTACTGGGTTTATCTGCACAGTTTACCTAAAAAAGATCAATTCCCAGGGTTCCAAAGAACAGATCAGTACCATGTGGGCTTTCTGTGTCCTTAGTGCTAAGAAAACCAAATTGTCTTTATAATTTATAACATGCAAAGAAGCTCCATCTGCATGAGCACATGAAAGATGCTACAAACAACTCGCTGCAGACCCCTACCACCCATCTTGTAAAAACCCAGCTTCCCTCGGTGACCTGAGCTGTATCACTTCTCGTCCTGAGGCAGCTCTCTGGGCTGACTATCAATATCTGCCACAGCTCTACTTGAATGAGGCCCCTGTACAGTCTGCTCTGCTCCAAGACAGGTAAAGCCTGTGCAAGACACAGGGACAGGATTTAAACTTGCTCCCCTCCTTCCAACTGATTCCACAGCTGTGTGCTTTCTGCAGCGTGACAGGATGGCAACACAAACTCTGTACTGAGGTCCTGATGAACTCTGAGTGCCCGTGGTCAGGTGCCTGACCTTCTACAATCAGGCCTCACTTAGGATCAAGGGGTGAAGCAGACTCTCTCTCCTCCCCCTAGCCTGCAGGTGCCGTGGGGCTGCTGTGTGTCACTCCGAGGGGAGCTGCTCTTTAGTTAAGGATGATGCGGGTCCCTTCCTCTATGTAAAGTGCACGGAGATCCTTTAGGATGAAAAGGACTACATAAACGTAAAGCATTCATAACATTATAACTCGTAACATTCCTACTGTCTGCTCCAGGGATTTCCATGCTTCCTGCAGGACTGCGAGGCTATGTCAGCCTAACCTACAGTGTCACAGGCCTTCTGTGTGACTGCAACCTTGCCAAGCAAACTTCACAGTGGCAGTCAGGCCAGTCATACCGCAGTCTGCGCACTGCTTCCGTCTTCTCCAGCAGCTTTCGCAGTTTGTCTCCAACTGCTGTTTGCATTTGCTTCCCGAGTTCCTCTAGCTCCTTCTGGAACCCCTCCTTAACCTTCTGCAAAAAGCAAAAAAAAACATTGATGCAGGATTTTAAAATAAGAGATGCACAAGGAGCGAACCAGTACTTGCCTTGTTTTGTCTCTGGCTATGGTATTAAATAAGACACAGAGAACATGAATTCCCTTGTTAGCTCTCTTTGTACATCTTATTGTGTGTATTCTGCAGGAGTTTTCATGGACATCAGTACTAACTAGACTAAAATCAGCTCCACAAGGAAGTTCAAGGTGGCACTAAGAACACTGAGGCAGGACCCCACAACATCTTGCCCCTGTGCTCTGAAACCAGGGAACACTGAAACGTTCCCTCTCTTCTCCAACCACCAGCCTGGGAGTCCTCAGAAGGGTCTGCATTCAGAGAACACAGAAACAAACACCCCCCCACCCCCACAGCAGGAAACGACAGAGGCTGGTGAGGTTCGGACTTCTCCACATCAACACCCAATAACCATGAAACAGGTTCTGCTAAACTATCCACAATACGAGCGGTATGCACTCCCAGTTATAATCAGACAGCACCGCGCTGGAGAGGCTGTATATACTGAGAACCACGTCCCGCCCAAGCACACACCTGGAGCTCAAGGCTGACGTCCTTCAGCCGGACCTCCAGCAGCACGGCCTTCTGCTCCAGGGCTCTGCTCTCAGCCCTCAGCTTCTCGTTCTCCTCCTGCAGCTCCCGGTCCGCTTTCATTCTCAGACTGGACGGCGGCACCGCGGCAACCGCGCCTCTCTCCCTGACGGTGGAAAAACACGACAGCGATGTTGAGGCTCCTGCGGAGGCGAGCTGGGCGTCGGGCCTGTCTCAGCTCCTGCCCTGGATCTGCCCGGTTTCCATGAGCTCCCCCCTCGTCGCTCGCCCACATGCGCGTGCCAGGCAATCACACGTCCTCAAGCATCTGACGAACCAATGAGGATGACAGGGCAAAAACGAGCAGCAGCGCTCTTCAGACACCTCACTTAACGCTGACACAGCGACTTAAAATATCACAATTAAAGAAGCAATTCAGAAACTGGAGCGTTTCGACTAGAAAGCATTTCTGCACATTTCAGCAGAACGAAAACTCGCACTCGCTGTAGAACTACAAAGAAAATGCAGAGTTGTCTTCAGCGATTCGACAAGGTTTCTTGTGGCCCACAGCCCTACTAAAGTACAGCAGTTCAGAGTGATCTATTCCCTTTCGAAGCAACGACCACACTGCGGCTGTAGTCGAACTGCACGGAGCCGCTGGGACAGTGACGCTGCACAGCCCGAGCCCTGTCCGGGAAGCTGCAGCTCCTTCACACCCGACGCTTCACCTTAAAGCCCTGGGCCTCTGATGGAGAGCGGCCTGGCGCAGCCCTGGCATGTGCCCCTCCTGCTTGCCGTCCCCTGTCTGCCCCTGCTCCAGGACGCCGCAAGGCCACAATCCAGAGGGGGGCCGCAGGATTCGCGGCGGGTTCTGGAAGTCCTCGGTGCCGCGTGGGATACTCGTTTGGGTGAACTTCATTTTGGCAACTTCCTCCCCTATACTGAGATCGCCTTGAAAGGCCTGGACGAGGACAGTCCCATCCATGCGCACTGACTTTGCCTGGATTCTTACTTTTTTCCCATAAATTAAATTGTAGAGAAAAGTCCTCCCCTGGAAGTAAAAAAAAATGGAAAAGACAGAATGATTGAGTGTTTAATACACGAAAGGATAACCTTTTCACTGCAAAGCTGTCTACTGAGAACGTTAGACGTTAGAATCAAATTTTGTACGTGAAACAAATACAGAAAGAGACATTTCAGATTTGCTTGTATCGATCAAGAGTACTTATGTGCATCTACACAATGCCTCTTGACCGCACAACGCTTTTTTTTTTAAAACAAAACCACCTCAAGTGGTGAAACTGGCGGTTTTACAGGATGCATGGTGCTGCCCCCTTGTGGAGAAAAGTGCAGGGCATGCAATGAGAAATGCAGCATTACCTGCTGGAAGTGGGAGGAATCCTGTTCACCGAGAGCTTGAAAACCCCAAAACATGTACTTTGTTGCAAAACTCGGCATCTGAAGATCTTCCGGTAGTTCAACAAGAGAAGATCTGCTGACAACTTCACAGTTTCCATAGTCGATGTAGATCACGTGGAACTGGTCAAATAAATTACATCGCATTACCTTCTGTGCGCAATGACAGGAAAGGAATATGGAGGCTTTTAACTAAAAACCGATTTGGTAGCAGCACGGCCACAAGATACCTGCTCCTCTTCCTGCATCTGCACCTTGCACCTGTACCAGCACCGGTCTTCGGAAAACATCGCTGCGTATATCTGTTGAGCAAGACAGGTTATTAACTTCCCTGCACATTACAAACCCACAGACCGTCCACTCCTGTTTGCCCGAAGACACTGACAATCTGTTAAGACTGGGCATTGTGATCGCCATTGTAGGCTCCTTCTGCAATTACACAATGCCTATGCTCAAGCGATTAAATAATGTCAGCTGTATTTATTTCTCAACTCTTTTTTGAAGTGTGGTAAGCATTCATACCAAAAAAAAGAAACAAAGAAATATACAGGCATTCAAAAGACATGCCCTGGTAAACTGGACCAGAACGGACCTCCTGTGGAAAGAGAGACTGCTGTACTCCACAGCACAGTGGACCGCCACAGAGCAGCCCTCTCTCCTCAACATCCCCAGCTCCCCACCGACTGCACAGGGGCCATTCAAATGTTCGGCTGAGGTCAGAAAGTTAACCGTTTCAATACGGCGTGATGTCTGAGCTGTGCTCTGCTGATTCAGTACCAAACTCTTACCTTGTACATGCTGGGAATCCCAGTAACTCTCCTGGCCATGGGACATATCTGAGAGAGAGTGTTCGTCATGCTCTCTATGGCCTGATCTTCACTCACGTTCTGGAATCATACACCAGCATAAAACACATCAGGGTGACCAGAGTGATCCGAAGAAGCTCCTAAGGCGAAACCCCTCCATGGTGAGCCTGGCTATTCACGAGCTACATGATCCCGCGCCTGAACTATCTTTAGGTGGAATTAAGGAAAAAAGGCTCCCATGGATCTCACACGGCAGTCCCAAGCTACAATACTCTATTTTATATAGCGCCTTTCACAAGGCCTCCTCCAGGCTCCTTACAACACAACAAAACACGTAAGCCAGGTCGACACAAACTGAAACATTAAAGAGAACTGAGTTCCGGGGCAGAAAAACGGGTTTCTTGTGAGGACCAACATGGGATGTGGGATCATTCCACAGCCTGGCAGTCCTCCCGTTAGGAGCCTCGTTCTGGGAAGCGAACAAAACCCACAAACACCAGTGAGCAGGGAGTGAACAGGAAGCCGTCTTCGCAATCTTTTGCATCATCTGATTCCACTTCCTACATGAATTAAGTTATTAAACTGCTAATGAGGTAAATACGACCTTAAAACATAAGCCTGGGGTGTCCGAAACCGACCTACGGGATGAGAGGACAAGACTAAGGCAGGATCGTCACGCAGGCTTTGCTGGAGCACTGCCAACCCGCAAGGACGCTGAAGGACACAGAACTCAACGGCATGCGACACGTGGCAACTCTCACCGACGGGTCTTCAGAGAACGAGATATGTTCTGAACGCAAAAACGTTCTAACGGGAAAACGCATGAGACGCCGTCGGGCCTGAAGGCAGCAGCCCTACCTGAGCCCAGAAGGTGACAGCGTCCACGACATGCGTCACACCGACAAGCTCCACTGCAGGAGAAAGAGAGGGAAGAGACAGGTCATCGAAATGATGGCTCGACAGTCCGATCGAACCGCACATCCAGCACAAACCAGCGCAGCCTCACCATTCTCCATTTCAGACCCTTCCATGAGCGCAGGTCTCTACACTGGGGAAGAAGACAAGAACAGTAAGAGACCAGGGGCGGCTCAGCACAAGCGTCATGTTGTTTAAGGCCCCTCCTGCATCCCGATTCAGACAAGCCGCTTGGTTGCTTCTGTTCCTCCATGTGAAATGTTCAATCTGGTCAGGGATTAAAATTAGGGGTTGCATCTGGACACATTTCCATACCGTCAGCTTATTCCAGCAACATGGCAGACAATGGACTCTATATTAACTCCGGTGAATTTGTTTTTAGCAGATAATCCCACGCAGCAGGGGAAACAACCGCTGCATCTCATAAACAAAATACTTAATATACGGACACTTGTAATTGTATACAGATATAAGGCTGTAGATACTTCTGCAGTTTCCAACACGGTATTGCTGACCCTACATCCCTCAGCAAACTGTCCAAATAACCGCATTCCAATATTCGCAGGTTGCCTTTTAAGAACTGTGCTTTTTTAAGCATCTTAAGATCTGGAACCTTTACATTAAAAAAAGATTCGGGAAGACTTGGGGAAAAGAGACTTCCCTCCCCTGAAGGACCTTGTTAGAGCAATCAGAAGGACTGAAATGCGGAATAGTTATCAGGCATGTGCACCCCGGGAGTGTTTATAGTTTTCCATATACTGTATATATATATAAAGGTTTGGCCCCCATCCCCAAGCACAGAAAGCAGGGCATTACCTTGGGAAAGACCTGATATAATGACACTGTAGAAGACAGACAACGTCCGCTCCCACAGGCAGCCGTGAGTTAAAAATCGCGGCAGACACGTATATCACTAGGAATAACAGGACGGCTTAAAAAGAACTAAACTCGATTTTTCAATGTTACATCGTCACCAAGAACACTGATCGTCCCCCCTGGAGTCTCCCGATACCGAACCGGACAATTCACGAAGACGTTCATGTTTAACAAGCCGTGAAGGCGGCCCCCACCCCACCGCGCGAGCGCCACCGCCCCTTCCGGGCCGCGCGCGCGCCCCCTCGCCCCGTCCCGCCCCTTCCGGCAGCGCTGCGGCGCAGGCGCGGCACGTCATGTGACCCGCACGCCGCAGCCCGAGCTCGTGGAGGACTCAGCGCTGGGTCAGCTAGTAAGGTGACACGCCTTCACCCAGCCTCCTCTCACCTCCCTGGTTCGAGTCTCCTCCCTTATTTCCTTTCTGAACCGCTCTTATCAGGCGATCAGACACAGAACAGCACCCCTCGCCCACAGTGGGTGTCTTTTTTTCTTTTCTGCAGAGGCCTTTAGCCTGGTGTCCCCAAGCACCACGAAGGAGGGAGGTCTTCAAGTCAGAAACTGGGACAGGGTTAATACCGATTACAAACTGCATTCACCATTTTAGAGCTGAAGGCAAATTTACATTCATATCACAAACAGAAAAATGAAATCCACGACCAGGGCTGGGAGCCTTTGCTCTGCTGCGTCCTGAGCCAATTAACCCAGCAGCCTGTCTCTGGACTGTGGGAGGAAACAGGAGCACCTGGAGGAAACCCGTGCTAAAACAGGGAGAACATACAAACAGACAAGTAACAGGTTTATTCCCTGCTGAAAAGAGAAGAAAGAAAACACAACATTTCGGCCGTGGAGCCTTCTTCAGGTGTGAACATACAAACTCCACACAGACAGCGCCCCAGGTCCAGAATCGAACCCAGGGCCCAGCACTGCACCACAGTGCCATCCAACACCTAACGTGTACCTGTGAAACACCTTTAAAAAAATGGCAGCGGCAGTAATCTCTAGTGTAGATATTTAATCTCTCAGGATAACAGAGCTATAGAGCAGAGGATAACAATTTTCTCCCAATTCTTTTTTAAAATGTTTTTCTTTAGTTTACAGAAGAGACTGCCTGTTTCAGTTGCTGCTGAGCTGGGAGTCACAAGCCCCTCTACAGTCAGCCTGTCTGGAGTGTTGACTTGGGTCCCATCCTAACCACTGGACTTCCTTGTCTCTGTCATGTCCAGTCATTAACCAGACCCCCTTGTCTCTGTCATCTCCAGTGTCCAGTCTCTGACCAGCCCCTTGTCTCTGTCATGTCCAGTCTCTGACCAGCCCCTTGTCTCTGTCATGTCCAGTGTCCAGTCTCTGACCAGCCCCTTGTCTCTGTCATGTGCAGTGTCCAGTCTTTGACCAGCCCCTTGTCTCTGTCATCTCCAGTGTCCAGTCTCTGACCAGCCCCTTGTCTCTGTCATGTCCAGTCTCTGACCAGCCCCTTGTCTCTGTCGTGTGCAGTGTCCAGTCTCTGACCAGCCCCTTGTCTCTGTCATGTGCAGTGTCCAGTCTCTGACCAGCCCCTTGTCTCTGTCATGTGCAGTGTCCAGTCTCTGACCAGCTCCTTGTCTCTATCATGTCCAGTGTCCAGTCTCTGACCAGCCCCTTGTCTCTGTCATGTCCAGTGTCCAGTCTCTAACCAGCCCCTTGTCTCTGTCATGTGCAGTGTCCAGTCTCTAACCAGCCCCTTGTCTCTGTCATGTGCAGTGTCCAGTCTCTAACCAGCCCCTTGTCTCTGTCATGTGCAGTGTCCAGTCTCTGACCAGCCCCTTGTCTCTGTCATGTGCAGTGTCCAGTCTCTGACCAGCCCCTTGTCTCTGTCATGTGCAGTGTCCAGTCTCTGACCAGCCCCTTGTCTCTGTCATGTGCAGTGTCCAGTCTCTAACCAGCCCCTTGTCTCTGTCATGTCTGGAACACTGGCATTGAAGATTTTTTGCTTTGAAACAGTTTGCTTGAACAGTGAGGTCATTAAATTAGAGCTTTACTTTGAATGGAAGTGATAATTGCTGGAGAAGAGCGTAGGTAAGCTTTAGAATAATATTCTCACATAGCGAAAAGAAATTCATTTTGTGCTTGTACTAATCTGCTAAAAATCGTCTCGGTACTTTTCCATTCTGAATTACATTACATGGTCTGTATTCTTCTTTGTGAGCTGTCCTTGGAAATGCTACTGGAATTCGTTGCCTGCATTCTGTCTTTATTTACTTTTTTTGCATTTTCCATTTTTTATGTTGTTTCTTTTTAGTAAACATACTTGGAATGGGGAATGTGATTTAGACAACCAGGGAAGGATGGTCCTGGTCTCCTTTGTGACCAGATGCTCTTACAGAAATGCATTGTCTTATTTCTCCGATGTGGACACCAGCTGTGTGTGGGATGTTGGAGCTGCACAATGCACAAGGTGCATGAGCTCAATGTTTTGCCTTATTCTGGTGAGAAGCTTGGGGGAGAAAGCTGAGCTGCAATCACTGCAGGCTGAGACTGTGGTGTGAAAGCTGGCATCACTCTGGCTGAACCTAAGAAATAAAGATGCATTGCAGGTCACGACATCGTCGTATTCCCTTATTATCTGAATATCATTGGTTGTAATATTAGTGGCAACGGTAGTAGCAACAGTGTAATTTAGGATGAGAAGTCAAGTAGACCAGAAACAATTCTTCTCTCCTCATGATTTTTTCTGGAACTGCCAGTGGTTTATCCACCAAGACCAACTAGAAACATCCAGGTAATAGTAACGGATATACTAATGTAGAAGTGTGTACTATAGTTAATCCACTAACCAAATTTGGGGGAATTCATTGTCTCTGTAGTTTAGCTCCTGTTAAGTAAATTAAACTGCATTGCTATTACTGTGTACTGACAGATACATGTTTAAATTAATGTAACAAAGGGCTTTTCTGAAGCCCTTTCAAATGTTTTATTAAAATATTGACACTTATCGTAATTATTTGCTCAAAATAACCTCTAAATGTTTATTTTCACAAACATCACAAGCTGTTCTCACATCTCATTAAGATACCATAATTATCACAGTTTTTGTATTAAAATTCTCACGACAGTAACGACCACTGTCTGATTTCTCCTGCCCAGTCTTGCAGCTCTGCTTCTGGGGATCAATACCACTGTATCATTGTCACTATTGTTAAATACCTCTATTAAATCTGGGTGCCTTTTCCTTAGGGTATTGATGCTAGACCCCAGGCTGGTCGTTACGGCACATTTGTACATAAGAACTTAAGAAAGATTACACAAGAAAGGTTACTCAGCCATCTACCTCATTTGGCAGTCGGTAGTTAATAGATCTCACGATCTCATTGAGCTCTTTCTGGAATGAAACCTGGTTATTGGCTCCAACAACGTGAGCCATGAGCTTATTCTAACTCCCAATGTGTTCCAGAATCCAAAATCGTACATACATTATGTCTAGAACCATGTTATCTCATTAATGCAAATATTTTTCTGCCATTTAAGGAGATATTTACATCTATGATCTGTAACTGCTGTGCTTATTCTACTGACCTCTGCAAGCCACTCTACTCTTAATTACCACTGCCCTCTAGAGGTAATTCAGAGAATTACGCTGGAGGCATCATTGGAATATCGTACTGCTGCTAAAATCTAGGGCTTCATCGAAAGTTTTCCCTTTATAATCTTCACAAACACAGATAAACATACTTCCATTGTGGTCAGCCTTTTTTTGTCCTGTGACAACACTGAATTTTACTTTAGTAAAACACATTGTTGCAATTTCTAAATACACAGAATTTAATAATAATAATAATAATAATAATTGCTTACACTTATATAGCACTTTTCTGGACACTCCACTCAAAGCGCTTTAGAAGGTAATGGGGACTCCCCTCCACCACCACCACCGTGCAGCATCCACCTGGATGATGTGACAGCAGCCATAGTGCACCAGAACACTCACCACACATCAGCTATTAGTGGGGACGAGAGCAGATTAATGCCAATTCATAGAGGGGGATTATTAGGAGGCCATGATTGGTAAGGGCCAATGGGAAATTTGGCCAGGACACCGGGGTTACACCCCTACTCCCCTACTACGAGAAACACCTGGGATTTTTAATGACCACAGAGAGTCAGGACCTCGGTTTTATGTCTCATCCAAAGGACGGCGCCTGTTTACAGTATAGTGTCCCCGTCACTATACTGGGGCATTAGGACCCACATAGACCGCAGGGTGAGGGCCCCCTGCTGGCCCCACAAACACCTCTTCCAGCAGCAACCTTAGTTTTTCCCAGGAGGTCTCCCATCCAGGTACTGACCAGGCTCACACCTGCTTAGCTTCAGTGGGCTGCCAGTTGTGAGTTGCATGGTGATATGGCTGCTGGCGATCTATAATTTGGTCTTAACTCAACACCCTAGCAGTTAAACATGAGAAGGAAGTCAACAGCTGGGCAAAGTGGTCTTCTTGTTCTGCCCCAGCAGTTCCCAGCCCTGTTGGGCTCTATCCCAGTGCTTCTCAGCAGAAGTGACACTTATCATTCTTAACATTTAACATTCGACCCACATGTGCAGCATACTGTCAAAACATCTTTTTTTCACCTTAGAAATATCGCAAGACTACGCTCTATGCTATCATTAGGACTCCTATCCTGGAGTCCTTGCACTGGCTTCCAGTCAAATTCCGCGTAGACTTTAAAATCCTCATGCTCACCTATAAGGCTCTACATGGCTTGGCACCTCAATACCTGTCTGGACTATTATCGCCCTACTCCTCACCTCGCAACCTCCGCTCTTTAAATTCTGCCCTCCTTACTGTCCCCCAAGCCCGTCTACATTGTATGGGTGACAGGGCCTTCTCCTGTTATGCCCCCAAGCTCTGGAACTCTTTGCCCAAAGATATCAGAGAGTCACCTTCTCTAAACTCCTTCAAATCCAGACTCAAAACCTTCTTCTTCAGAAAAACCTTTACTGAACTGGTTCCATTCTTCACCCCTCTGCTCTTCTTAGTACCACCTTCCACGGTCTCCTCTATTGTTATTGTTGTATTGTTGAAATTGTAATTGTGTCTTATCTTGTGTATTCTTCTTATTTATTGTTGTATTCTTCTTATTTATTGTTATTGTCATCCTGTAAAGCGCTTTGAGAAGTTACCTTTAAAGGTGCTATATAAAATAAAATTTATTATTATTATTATTATTATTATTATCAGACACATCCACATTGGGAGTGATAGTTGTCAGACACACCCACAGTGGGAATGACAGTTGTCAGATACACCCACAGTGGGAGTTCCACTAATCAGACACACCCACAGTGGGAGTGACACTTATCAGACATACCCACAGTGGGAGTAACACTTATCAGACACGCCCACAGTGGGAGTGACACTTATCAGACATACCCACAGTGGGAGTGACACTAATCAGACACGCCCACAGTGGGAGTGACACTGATCAGACGCACCCACAGTGGGAGTGACACTTATGAGACATGCCCATAGTGGGAGCAACACCTATCAGAAAGTTGTGTGCTTCTGCAGGTCCAGTTTCTGGCAGTGGACAATTGAACATGCTCAGTTCTGAAAGTCAGATAATCAGGTTCGGTGCCAATTACAGGTCCCAGTTGATCTTTCAAGAGCTGAAAGGTCCAGGGCTGCGCACTACTGTTCACAGAGGTGGAAGAAGAGGAAGAAAGTGGGTTTCACGATTGGTTGCAGAGGAAGATTACAGCTTTGTGTCTTACGGTCTTGTGTGTGAACCTGAGTCCTGAAAATCACATTCTCTCCTTCAATGCTACACTACTGTATTGCTCTGGAAAACAATCGCAAACAATCTAGAAAGGGCAATTCATAGTCAGAGGACATTCCTCTCTCAAGCACAAATGAGTTCCCAGCAGGGGTCTGTTTTTACTAAACCTTTCACATTAAATGTGCTTTTATTGCCTCTCTAAAGACACCCTTATTGACAAGTCGGGATGCCCAAATGATGTGATTTCATTTGGCAGTTTTCCAAAAACTTGCATTCTTGAGGGCATTTTAAACATTTCCAAATACAAACATGCATTGGCCAATTCAGAGGCAACACACACTTTCTAAAATGACAAAACATCATCAGCATAATTCAATAGAACAACATTATCTGCATATTCAAAGTCACTTAAACCTTCCGGTTTAAATTTTTAAAAAGTTAAAAGCACATGTTCCATTTCTATCAAGTACAGCCCTGCTTAGTATTGACAGTGGGTTTCTAGGCACAAACAACTCGAATTCAACTGCAGAGATCCAGTTATAGAATAAACCTTGCATGTGGTATCTCTTAATCATCTCTTGCTTTGGTCAGATCCCTTGAAAGAAGAAGCTCCCTCTCAAAGGAGCAGGACTGTCCCCTTGTGGCAGCACAAAGTAAGCTAAAGGAAGTTCATTAGTTAGACCTCTCCTGCCTGTGATACATGAACTTTACCAGCTCTCCTTCTTTAAAGGGTCCAGTGGCAGCCAGGCGTGGTTCTCCTTTTAAATGTTTTAAAGAAAAAACAGATCTGTTTTAATGAGAGATGCTGAACCAAATTTAAAATACAGACATTCCTCCCCCCTCGGTTTCCTCGCCAGAAACCGTTCACAGGAGGTACACGGAAGAAGAAGACGCACATGGAAGAGTTGCCTCTGCTCCCGAGTGAGAAAGTCAGAGCCATTAACCACAAACTGGGCTAGATGGGCAGAATGGCTGAGCCTGGTGTGTAATCTTTGTTGTGGTAAGATCTGAACCTTGTTTAAGCCACTATGGAAGTGCCTGGACTCCCATGGCTACATATTAACACATTGTCACACTAGAGGGATGTGTTTTAATTTCTTCAGCAAGTAGAGTGGAACGAAACCGACTTGCACTGAAATTAATTTTGAGACAAGATCTGTGTTTGGCCCCATTTCATAATCAAGTGTGAAAGGAGTCTGTGTGACCAAGAAAGAGCTGAGGCTCGCAATCTGAAGCTGACACACAAACAGCACATTGTGATGAGTAAACCACAAGAAAAACATTTATTAAAATTCCACTTTATAACAATCAAAACCTTTTGAACTCTAACGTGCATCAGTGGCTCTGAACATTCATTTGCTTGGGGTGACCCATAGCCTCGTCACTTCTCCTGGACGTCACCAGTAGTGTCAATGCTCTCATCTTCTAGGTGAAGCAGAAGTATCACGCCCCCTGCAGGCCTGCGGAGGGCTTACTTCGGCGCCTGCCAAGGTGTCCTACTTGGTAATTTGGCCCCAGATGCAGGCGCCGTTCGACGATTTGCCATCTTCTCCATTTTCAGCTGCGCAAGTGAATCACATGAATGCATCTGGTTAATCAACTTTACATTCTAGGTTTGTAAACAGAAAACGTTCATGCAACATAAACGAAACAAGATCCTGTTTACCTGAACAGTTCAGTGAGTAAACCTCTTAAGTAAGTTCCTTGTAAGAGTAAATAACTCCGGGCTTTTGAAGATGTGTTGCCCGTCCTTTCTCAAATACAGTGTGTCGCCTCCCACAGGGCCTGTGTAACCATGCCATTATCTGCTCCCCCACTGCAATCCCATGAATACCAGCAGCAGGACAAACACACAGCTCCTGCCTCACGGAGGAGGTTGCTCACGGACACCCCAAGGACACGCCGCCACAGGAATCCACCTGGCCTTCCCACCCTGCCACCCTGCCACCCTCCTGGACACGGGCAGCCTGGACTCGGACCAGCAACCTTCCAGCCACAGGACTGATCCTGAGCTCCAGGCTCCGGGACTACCTGAGGAGCCTCTCGCTCATACTCATGGAAATATATATATAGTCTTTCCAAACAGCCAGGCTCACCAGGGATAAATCTCAAATTTAGTGCTCGATGGTGGAAATAACGTTTTTTTCTGGGAAAATGCTCTAACATCCCAGCCATATCTATGAAATTAATTAAAAAAAAATCTCTCTTTAGCTCTGCAGTGCGTCAGGTCTGCAAGGTTAAAAACAAACAAAGCAAGGAAAGCTGAGAACATGTCTAGGCAGAGCGGTTGGCTTGTTTGTACACTACTGGTGTAAGAGCTGAGCTCTGAACTGTCTCCAGAAGAAGCGTTGCCCAGAACTCACCCTTTCCTGGTAACGCCTCTCAAAGTAAGCCATGTCATCCTCTTCGGGCAACCTCAAGCCTGGCACTGGCCTCGCCCCGGAGTTTAACTCTAGGTGGAAAGGAAAAAAGCAGGACTATTACAGCGCGTGACCTGCAATAACTGACTATTTTCAATATTTGTCATGTTTATTGCCGTTTCTGGTGCTGATGTTATTTATGCATCAAAGAGGAATGAATCGGAGCCTTACACAACTTTAGAAAGCACAAATACAGTACATAACAACAAACCTCTCACAAACTATTCGGCTCATCATGGACTGATGCCCCCTACCAATGGAGCCCAGTCATCCACTCTGTGTCTCAAGGATTCCAGCTCTGTGCACTTGAGTGAAGGACCATCAGGGACCCAGGTCCCTCACTGGCACTGCGTCAATGTCAGGGCTCTGTCAGAGCAATGCAGGCAGCGTGGCCTTCGACATTAACACACAGGGGCACATGGACACACAGCGGTAGACACCAGCACACACAGGCACACACCAGCGCACACCGGTAGACACCGGCACACAGCAGGGCCAATTGTTTTTCCCAGTAGCCAGTTGTCTTTGGACTGTGGGAGGAAACTGGAACAATGGTAGAGAACCCACACCAACATAGGGAGAACATACAAACTCCACACAGACAGCACCCCCATGTCTGGAATTGAACCCACTGTGAAGCAGCAATGCCAACCACTGTGCCATCAAGCCGCGATGCAGCAATGCAAAACTTTTGTTGCAGAACTGACTGAAGCTTACTTAATTACTTCTAAGAGCCCTTTAGTTTTCTCTGTTAGAGTATATTCTTAGGGTTTGATATGGGAGGACAGCGGCAGCTGTGAAGGGCTGCTGCGGATGAGGTCTTTACTGCGCATCTACTACAGTCGCGCAGCTCCACTTCTGGGGAAACACTGCTCCTTGTTCTGGGTTCGTTTTCTTATGTTTTAAAACATTCAAATCGATCATTTGTTCACCAAACGCAAGGGCACCTCTAACTTGCCCAACGCTGGTCTTCCCAAGAACATCCCACGTGGCTGTGTTCTGCGGAGGAGGAGCCGGAGCGCCGTGCTGGGACTGTGGGCCAGCGTCAGGTCACACGGGCTCATGTCAAACCGCTGCAGAGACACTCCTGGCCTTCAGACCCAGCTGGGCTCCAGGCGCCGTGCGAACCCGTGGGCCACACGCCCTGAGCTGCCCGATGGCAATGAGACGCGTGTTGATTTCTTACCCCCGGCTGGCGTCTGCGCCCCAAAAGCCTCGACCAGCGTGTGATCGGCGGCGCTCCCGGAGGGTGGCACAGCCAGGGACGGGGGCACACCTGAAAGCACAGCACACCACCAACGCATGGCAACCGTATCCCGGGGACACCGCTCTGTACCCGGGGATACAACCCCAGTACAGCCTGACAGCTCCTTTCCCTCACGTGGAATCCCTCTCCCTTCAAGAATCAACTGCAGCCTTTCAGGGAACAGGTCGCCATTTTGGCTCAGGGTTACCCCCATCAGGCCAGGATTTTGAGCCAAGATGGTGGCTTTCTCACAGCACTACCTCTCACTATCTCACCGAACACAATAAACCTGTGATCCTCAACAGCTGTTTTACGGTTCTCACTGTTTGAACAATGAGATGATGGTAAAAATTAGTTTCATTATTACCCACCTAATCTGATAAACATGATCTGTATTACACATTCACTGGGACCAGCATTAATCACCTCATTTCATCACAGAAAATTCAAAGATGGCACCCAGCGAAGCCAGAGGGAGTGCGAGGGACAGCACAGGGGCCGGCTAGGAGACGCAGGAGAAGGAAACAGCACAGCAGCACAGCACAGCACAGGTATCTGGGTTCATACAAGCATGACGAAACCAAGAAAAGCCAGCAAAAGCCACGTGGCCGACTTTCCTTATGGAGCTGGGCGGTTCCTGCATTGCCAGGCCTTGCAAGACGGACATCACCCTCCCCGCAAACCAGCGGCAAGCGCAGCCCGTACCTGCTCCGCTGGCGTCCAGCCTCAGGTAGCCCTCTGCCAGGGAGCTGAACCCGGTCAGGCCCCCCATGGCGGCGTAGGGGACGGCGCGCCCCACGGGCCGGCCGCGAGCGCGCCGCTGCTCCTCCGTCTCCACCAGCGTCTCGTGGGCGTAGCCGGGCTGGCCGCAGCCGCAGGTGGACGGGCACCGGAACCCCGAGCAGGAGGCACCTGCGCGACCGGCCGACACAGGAGCGCGTGAGCGCTGAGCTGACCCTTGCCACCCGAGGGAGTGGGTGTGGCACGTGACACACAGCGCACACCACAATAATACTGTAATAACACTCCCTTCAGGAGAACGCCTTCAGGAAACCAGGCTTTAATGGCAAATACAAGCCGTCCTTAAGAACTAAAGCATAACTAGTGAATTTCAGAGTGACAGGAAGCCATTTTTTCTGATCTTTACCATGTACTGATCTTGGAGAGGGGTTGACCCCCTATTTCCTACATTCTAAACATGTCATAGATGTTGCAGGCGGGGGTTTTTGATTTGTACATACAGCATATACTTTTCTTCATGAAGACATCTGAAATTCCTTATGAATTTCCTTCCGAGTGAAAAAAACCCATATGCCACTTTTGACGTTATATGCCTTGTGGGTTTTATAAAAATAAAATGAACTGAAAAGAACGGCAGTGTCCGTCAGAAGGACGTCTCCCTCCGGGAGCAGGGGAGCAGGAGCGAGGGGGAATGAAGAGGGACGTACACCTCCTGCAGGCCAGGCCCGGCGCCGCGCTGTGCTCCTCCGCGGCGTGCTTGCAGCTGCAGCGCGCGGGCCGGGAGCCGTGCAGCGGGACGTAGCGGTAGGACTCGCAGCCGCAGCCCCGCGCTCGGCAGGGCAGCAGGGGGGGCCGCCGCTCCGGCAGCCGCTCGAAGTCCGTCCGGTGCTGCTTGTACCTGCGGCGGCGACACAGAAGCAGAGCCGTCGGGCGCGGGTGCGAGAGAGCGGGGCCAGCGCCGCGGGGGGTGAAAGAATTTCACCCATTTTTCGTTGCCACCTGCAGCAACGACTTTGATGAAAAGCTACACTTCCTGCCCAGCCAGGGACCTTGGTGTCAGACCAGCAGACTCAACTGACCTTGCGAGTCTCCCGAGACCTCCATGGATTAGAGACGCGGTAAATAAATAGCTAAAACAGGGCTGAGCATCCCCAGTCCTGGAGAGCCAAGTCCCCGCAGGGATCGGAGCAGGCTGGAATAAGACCGGGAAATCCTAGCTGACCGGACTTCTTACCCACTTAATTGGATCAATTAAGCCACTAATTGTCAAAATTGCCCATTCCTGCTCTTGGACTGGAACCCTGTTTTCTTTCTGTGCTATGCAATCCCAAGCACACAACTAACGGATGATCCTCATCATGTCCGGCTCCAGAGCAGCGGAACGTGGGCGTGCTGTGGCACAGCCTTGGGCTACATGCTGTTGGTGACCTCAGAAAATAAATGAATTTCTAGCACTTCCAAATATTTGAACAGCTGAACAGGAAGATCCAGCCAGTGAAGGACTTATCGAGCTCAGCAGTGTTATAACCTTGGCTGTAGCAGAGCAGAAAAACCCTGGTCAATGTCCAGTAGGTTTTATACCTTAACCTCAAATTCATCATTCGCTTAAGACTGGGAAAACTGAACTGTGATCAGTTAAAAAAGGGCATGTCATTTGCCAAACCGCTTTATACCATACAGTGTCACGGGAATCTGGAGCCTTCCTGACAAACAACGAGCACAAGCCAGGGTACACCCTGGGCAGGGCGCCAGTCCATCGCAGGGCCAGTGCAAGCCAAGCATACATGGGGACAATTTGGAGGCCATGGTAAAAGCTGAGGGGGGAACTTTTGGCCCTGACACTGGGGTAACTCCCTACTCTTATCGAGAAATGCCTGGGGATCTTTAATGACCACTGAGAGACAGGACCTTGGTTTAACGTCTCATCCAAAAGTTAATCCGTAATTTGTTAAATTAGTTAATGTAAAGGTCATTTGGAACAAAAGTCACAATACCAATACTTTCAGCTCTTAAGAACCAGAGCCCACTTAAACTGAATAGATTGCTTACTTAATAGCTTACCACTGTTCATAAGTTTTCAAAAAACACGGGTAAATTAAGGTGACCACAAGGCAAAAGGGATTAGTGCTCTCAACGACCAGACCTGGAGACCCTTGGCTGATACTTTTACCTGCAGGGAGGCAAGTCTTCAAAAAAACATGACTCCATTTTACCAAACTTGCAAAGAGTGTACCTGCATCACAGAGCTTTTTTTTTTTGCTTTGTTTTAAAAGAAATGGTGATAAGGCACATTCCAGCGACCGGCCCTGGCCAGCGTGTGTGCTGGACACGAGGACGCACCCGGGCAGCCCCGCGGCGCCCTGAGCTCCGCGCGCCTCACCTGTGAGTGCAGAAGCAGGGCGTCTCGGGGCCAATGAGCTTGCAGTCGATCCCGCCCGGTATCCCCCAGCTGACGTACAGCCGGTTCCGCAGGCGCGAAGGCAGGACCCTTCTCTTGTACTCCTCGTACTCCTCAGGGGTGAACGTCTGCCCCCCGTCGTCATCGCCGACGATCCTGAACAGACAGTTCAGGTTAGACTCTTCTGGCCCCCAGAACTCCTCGCCGTTACCTTTCTTTTCAGTGCTAATGATTCCATCCACCCCCTCATCTCACTGCTTCATCCAACTCAGGGCCGGGGGGAGCTGGAGCCTATCCAGGCAAGCAACGGGCGCAAGGCGGGATTCACCCTGGGCAGGATAACAGCCCACCGCAGGTCACACACCGACACAAACACACTCACGCCAGGGCCAGTTTTCCCAGAAGCCGGTTACTAGCGTCTCTTCGGACTGTGGGAGGGGTCTGGAGCACTGGAAGGAAACCCAGAGGAACACGGGGAGAACATACAAACTCCACGCAGATACAGCACCCCAGGAACTGAACCCGGGGCCCCAGCGCTGTGTGGCAGCAATGCTGATACCGCGCAACCACTGTTCGTGAAAAACAATTCTTCTGAACCGAAGGGCAGCCGAGATTGAAAATGCAGATAATGTTGTGGCTAAGAGTTTGTGTTTGACCGCAATATCAAGCCATACCAATAAATGGTAACTACTTCACTTATCTTCAGTCACTGATTTAGTGATTGGTTTCCGGAGATACACCAAGTCATACAGTGTGGGCTTGCGTCAGGGGATGTGCACCCAACTATGAGCCACATGCAGTGACCATTTCTCCGTCACAGCCTGCCGGTCACATCAGGAAGCAATCCAGGCTACAGAACCATGTCCCACAGCCCATCGACTCCGAGATCCGAGGATCCTGCCACACCCCCTCGGAGCCCTTTCAGGTATTCCCTGAATCCAAGCCAGAGCTCAGGTGCCAGGATTAGCGGACAAGCCCTCTTATTTTCAGGAAACAGGACCGAGCGGATGTGCTAAAGCATCACATCAGCTTCCCTGCTTCCCGGTGTTGTTTCAGCAGGACGAGCCCTGGAGCGGCACACCTCCGTCATTACAGTTGTGGATGATTACAGAGCTCACAGGGAACACTTCGCCCGAGCAGGTGGTGTGACCCTGACCCGCTGCCTGCTCCGTCCGGCTGTAGAGCCGGGGACTCGTCACGACACTGCCCACTGCTCCCATGTCCTTCACCGGGCGGGCTGGCGCAGAACAGGACGCTCAGAGGTCCATCAGTTCATTTTGACAACAATCTCCAGATGCTTACTAAACACACACCTCCTGGCAGGGAGTGGAGGTCGTGCTGTAGCCCAGGGACGGCCCTGTTTTAACAGAACTAGGTGACCCTTTCCTTTAGCTCTCCGCTGGCAATTCTGAAATGTAAAAAGGAAACTCAGAATTGCTAAGCAGGCGCATCAGGTGACATCTTGATGATTCGTGCACCTGGAGTACTGAAGCACACTGATATGCGACACTTAAGTATTTTTCACGAAATGTAAAAAGGAAACTCACTACTGCGAAGCAGGCGCATCAGGTGACATCCTGATGATTTGCACACCCGTTGATCCTGCTGCACAGTCATCACGCTAGATCGAAAGCACCGGCTTCGCACCATATGGTTTCTGTTAAGGGTGCTGTGTAAAGTAACGTCTATCAGAAGCGAGGTTTTCTGATTGTTTTTCCAAAGCACTTTAAGAATACTACAAGTAATAAGTAGGTCTCATTTCCTTGAATAAAATATTCTCTGGATAAAACTTAGGTAAGTGGCCCTGCGGCTGTTTGATTTTGTCCTACTGTTGCGCGTACAGATCAACGTGAACTAAATCTCCTGAACAAATGCCTGAGCTGGAGAGGGTGACCATAACGCAGGTGCGCCGTCACACCGCACACCAGCCCGTCCGAAAGGCCGGGGCGGGCGGCGGCTCTGTGACTCGCACCCGGCGCTGGGTGCATTCGCTGTACACACCTCCGGTACTCCAGGTACTCCTCCACCGCCAGCGACGCGTCCCCGGAGACGCTGATCTTCTCCATTTCTCACCAGGTCCCAAACCCCGCAGCAGCCGGCAGGAGTGACCCGGCGCTGCTGCGGTTGCCTAGCGACGACGCCCGGCCCAGCCCAGGTAAGCGCGCTCCTGACAACGCGGCGACGTGTAAATAAACTCCCCGGAAAGAAATAAACAAGCTCCATCGTAGGCAGTATCGGAGTGGTTGACTATAGTAAATCGAGCACATTTCTGGCCCGCCTAGTTCTCCAGAGCAGGATAAATGGATTTTTTTCCCCCTTAGTAAAATATTCCTCTGGTAACAAGGAAATTGATCCTTGAGATGCATTTATTAATAATCGCGCGAGGCAAAGCGCGCAGAGAAAAATACATTTCCCACCTCCCCCCGCGGCCGACTCGAGACCGGAAGCGGGAGGCGGGAGCGCGCCGGGCGGCTCCGAGAGCGAGCGAGCCGCTAGCCCGCAGAGGTATAAACACATGTAACGGGAAAACAGGAGCGAGAATGGAAACAGGACGGGGAACCGCGGACATCCGACTGGGCAGAGTGTACAAGGCGGCGGGGTTCTCGGGGAAGGGCGAGTAGAAGCGGGCTGCACCCCCGCTGCGGGTCTCCGGTCCGCCGGCCCGCCGGCTCCGGGCGCTGAGAGCAGTCCGGCTCGGCCCAGCCCGGCTCGGGTGTCCGGTAAGGGAAAGCGCCGCTGCTGTCCGGCCCCTGGTTGGTGTGCCGGAGTGCGGGCGAGGCGAGGAGGGGACAGTCGGCTGACTCTTGGCAGGAAGGAGAAGTTAGCGGTCCTGCTGTAAGTTCTGGCGTGTCCTGATGCGATCTGATGAGACGTTGTCACGGGGTTATCACACCGACGCGTGTTTGTTTCTCACGGTTTGTGAAGTGCTGAAGAGGCGCAGATTCCGAGCTCCTCCACCGGTTCTGCGGGGCCGTTAGCCTTTGACGAAGCGGGTCCTGTGAGGTGCGGTAAAGCAGCGTTCCCTGCGCTCTGTAGGTGTGGAGAGGCCGGAGAGGCGGGGGTGTGCGCCAGGCACAAGCCAGCGGAGCTCCGGTGCCCAGACGGTGTCCTGTCCTCCAGGTGGCCTTTGACCCCCCCCCCCCCCCGGCCTTGCCAGCGTCTCGCCGCCCACATCGCACCTGATCGATCCCAGCCTCGACCCAACCGACAGACTGCAAGCAGGCAACGGGGGAAAAAACCGTGGTTGTGAGCTCATCACGGCGGATATTAACGGCCCGAGTTGCAGGTCATGACAGCCAATTCATTGCAGCACTTATTCCACACACAAAAAGTTTTTGTAATTTAGGAACAGTAGACCGGAAGGCCGGGGAGATGCAGGGTTCAGTAGTAGTGCTGCTCTGCCCCAGTGCCATTGTGCTAGTCTGAATGGGAATGGGCTACAGAGGACACCTGAGAGAGGGTTGACAGGGAGCTCTGAGGGCTGAAATCGGACCTGTCTGGAAGTCCAGCGCCCAGCACACCCCCGCTGCTGCCTGCTCGTGAAATGGCAGCTCGGAATGTCGCTGCTCCTGTCGGGAGTTTAGATTCCAGCTGTGATAAAAACCACAGCTTTGCGTCGATTCCTGGAGAAAACATTCTGCGTGCGGGAGGGGTGTGGCGAACCCCAGGGGGCTGAGCTGTGTGGTGATTTTGATTCTCTGGTGGGGGGGGATTTCTCACTGCCCTGTCGCTCGGTGTGAAACCACCGCGACCGTGTCTATCTGCCAGGGGGCAGAGACAGGTGGGCCGTGGGTCGGACCCGGGCTGCGCTCGTTGTCTCGGCTCCTGTCCCGGAAGCCTGGGAGAGAAGGCTTGCCGCTCGTCTGCTTCCTCCCGCTGTCGGACAGACGGGCTGTGAGTGCGGATAAAACATGACCCGGGAGTGTGGGAGCCGTCCGTTTCTGGGAATGCTGTGGAGAAGGTCTGGGCTCTGGAGTGTCGGAGGCTATCCCTGTGTTTCTGGGAACGCTGTGGAGAAGGTTTGGGCGTCTGTGTGTGTTTCTGAGAACACTGTGGAGAAGGTTTGGACTCAGGGAGTGTCGGAGGCTGTCCGTGTGTTTCTGGGAACGCTGTGGAGAAGGTTTGGGCTCCAGAGGAGGCTGTGTGAGCAAGCTTACATCTAGCTGGAGACATAGGTGTGCTTTTGAGATGCCGTTGTCAATGGAAATTAACTCCCTGCTTTGGAAGAGAACAAGTAGGCCCAGTCTATTCCCTGGAACAAATTGGCCAGCCATGTTGTTGAGGCTGACTGGTAACTTCCTTGAAACAGCTGGTTGAGAATCTACTATAAATGACCAATGGGAACAGAATAGCCTAGTAGTGTGTAATTTTTCCTGTGTTCTTATGCTCAGACAGAGCAATATTTAAGTTTCTTTAGCATTTCCACCCTGAATTCTGTTTTTGTTGGTGTTGCTACTAATGGGTCAGCACGTATGAAGTTGCTTACACAAGTGGTTTTGATAATGATGTAGCACTTCTGCCACAGATCCCAGCAGCCGCAGCTCAGCGAGCCCTGATTGAAACGTGTTTCTGCAGATGCTGGTACTGTCCGCGCAGCATGATAAAGTGAGGCTTGATGCCCAGCAATAAAAATGCTGCATTGCAACGAGGTCAGAGGGGCTCCTTGATAGTACTGCTCACCATTCAGCCTTGGCTGGTTAGTAATTAACTGGGCACAGTTCCTAGTCCGGCTGCCTTTCTTCAAAAAGTGTTTATTGGCAGGTGCTGTGCAAAGATGGAGAGTAAATGTTTGCCGAGCCTCTGCAGGTGTGTTTGGCACACTGAAGGCAAGGTGAGCTGCAGCTGCATCTCCCCGTGTGCAAGGTGGCTGTGCAGCACTGCCGCAGGCCTGCAGGACACAGGGTCAGCCAGTGTTTGTCTTTCCACATGCTGTGGTGCTTTCAAACTGAGAATATTCTTGCTTGTCTAATAATAACAACTTTATTTTATATAGCGCCTTTAAAGGTGGCTTCTCATAGGGTTTTACCGAATGATGACAACAACAAAAAATATACACAAGATATGCACAATGAAAATACACACTGAGAAGGGACAGTAGTTGGGGGTACTGGATACAGTAGGAGCAAAGGGGTAGAGAACAGAACCAGTTAAGAAAAGGCCCTTCTAAAGAAGAATGTTTTCAGTCTTGATGTGAAAGAGTTCAGGGAAGGGCACTCTGATATCCTTGGGGAGAGAGTTCCAGAGCTTGGCTGTGTTTCCCTGTCGTCACCTTCACAGAACCGCGGTGGATTTACTGAGGAAACCCCCCCCACACACATGCACGCACACACCCTGCCTGGAAAAGAGTTTAGAGCAGCCAATCAGAGCTGCACGCAGTTTGTAGGAACTGGGAGGAAACCAGAAAGCACAGGCAAACCACACGCTGACCGGAGCCCCAGCCTGGACCGGCCCCGGCGCCAGGCAGCTGGAATTGAGCTTGTCCTTCCTTAGACCGTAAGAGACCGTCTGTTTGCTTTGTTAGGCTGCGGTGCAGGTGGTGAGTATCGAGTCAGGCAAGTCGCAGTGTCTCCCTCTGTTCACCCTGGAAGCTACAGATGGCAGCGCTCCGCGCCTGTCTCTCTCCTGTCGTCTGTCTGTGCATTTAGTTACCATTGCTTGCTTTGTGTTGGTAAGGCAAGATTGCTTTCTACTTACACTCCCTGGATGTTGTGTAAGAAAGAATTACAAGTGATTTCCTAAGACGGGTTTCCTGTCTGGTTTGGTGGTGCTGTACAGTGCACGACGTACGTCCCCGTGTGAGCTGGCAGAGCTGCGATGGCTGACACCGGGCATGTCCTCCGAGCTGTGAGCTGGGCATGCTACAGAGGTGATCTGGTTCTCCAGTCCTTTAAAAGGGCACTGCATCTCTGGGGCTGCATCGGATGCAGTGAACTCCTCAGGTGAACTGGTTGATGGCTGTCACAGTCAAGCCACTGCAAATTACGCCCACTCTTGTAGAAGTGTTTGGAAGGCGGAAGTCCTCTTCTTGGTGAGATGAGAAGGTTGCTGCCCGTCAGCAGTCCTCAACCAGCCATACAGAAGAACAGGTGACAATTGCGCCATCCCAGTGTGTAGAGTTGGCAGAGACTTGTCCAAAAAGACTCACAGCTGTTATTGCTGCCAAATGCTTACTTACGCTTGACTCAGCAGGGTGGATACTTTTGCTGGTGTATTTTCTGAGTGGGTTTTAGATTTTGTCTTTGTAGTTTTTGCAGATATTTAACTTCTTTCACCCATCGATGCGATCGGTGTCACTGATACATTCTCACTTTAAAAAGGGTATAGACATCACGTGTAAACAACGTGGAGCATCGTTGGAAGATGGTGAATAATCATCGTTATTAAGATGTCTTTCTCCACAGTGCTGTAGTGAACAGCAGATCTGACACTATTTTGATGTATTTTTTGGGTTATTTTGTTGCTCGCACCTGTTCTGGAACAGCCAGTTGTGTGTTTTTCAGTTTGTAAGCTGCCTATGCAAAAGCTCTGCAAGGGATTTGGGTGGTTTCCCGAAACCTAGTAACTGCTGTGAGCCCTGTAGCTGCAGTTACTGAGTTATTAGGTTTTGGGAAACCACCCAAGTCCCTTGCAGAGCTTTTGCATAGGCAGCTTACAAGGTGGCTCTCGGAGAGATGGGTGGCACACGATCAGTGTAGTTTGACTGGTTTCTCAACAGTCTGTGCAAAAATACGGCACCTTGGGTCTCAGGTCCAGCTGGTCCAGCTGTCGGCCCCAGAATTTCCTCTGAAGGTGAAGCTCCAAAACTGCCCCACTTTTTCTCAAAACCTCTAAAAACAAGAGAGCAGAGAAAATACATTTCTGGACTGCTGTGAGATGTGAAGTGGACAGTGGACAGAAGTGTCGTCTACCTACAGTCCCTTCTTAATTCATCTGGTGGAGCAGTTTCTCTCTCCTCCCCCTGTGCCGAATGGCTGCTGTGTGTCTCCCAGGTGGGGTTACTGGTGCAGAATTGCCACCGGGTGCCTCAGGTGGGGTTACTGGTGCAGAATGACATCTGTGCGTCTCCCATGTGGGGTTGCATTTCAGTGGTGGAGGAAGTGTGTGTAAAGTGCTTTAAGATCCTCTGGGGCTCCAGCAGTATAAAACTATGAGGAAATGCTATTAAAAATCCCCAAGCCTTTTCTCCATTGACTTGGAGAGCAGGGAGAGATTCCCTGTCCTTGTGACAGTGCTGGAACCTGGGAAAACTCAGAGATCTTACTAAAAGCTTTGTCTGGTTTTGCAGGGGAACCATTCTTGGCCTGTGGGAATCCCACACTAGAAGCTGGTAGGCAGCCCGGAGAGCTCCCGGCTCCAGCACACAGTTCCCCGTTCCGCCACGGAGGTGAACACCGGACTTCATGTTTGGCACGCAGGCAGCACTCCGGCTCTGTGGTTGTCCTTCTGAAAGACCATGCTTGGGGCTCTGCTTCGGAGAAACATGTCCCAGAAGCTCAGCGTGCTGCTGCTGGTCTTCGGCTTTGCCTGGGGCCTGATGCTCATGAGGTACACCTTTCAGCAGCCCCGGCCCCAGAGCAGCGCCCAGCTGCGGGAGCAGATCCTGGATCTCAGCAGGAAATACGTCAAAGTGCTGACTGAGGAAAACCAGAACGCGGACGGATTGCACGGCACGTCCATGGCTGGATACGGTACGTAGCAGGGGTGCACGATGTCTCGGAGGCCGATATATTATTCTCCGAGAAATAGGAAAATTTAATAATTATTGTTCCGTTCCGTTTATTTATCAAAGTTTATTTGATAAATAAACTCTGACTTGATTTATTATTATCGTTCTGATACTGGAATTGCAGCCGATAAGGCGGCGCCCTGTTTCTGTTCGTGCAACTCGTGTGTTTCATGTGCGCGCTCCGACGCACCAGACTGGGTCCAGTACAGCTGCTGCGGAGGGAAAGTGTCGGCGGTGTGGAACTTTCTCACCCTTTCAGCAGAGGACAACAGAATCGCGATGGGCAACAAATGTTCAGCCGAGGTACAGCGAGGAGGAAACAGAGTAAAGAGTGTCAGTACCACTCATCTGATGAGTCTAATTGAAAACCCGTCATTCTCGTGATTTATTTAAAGAATATGAGGCAGCTGGCATTCGCAAGAGAACAAAAACAGTAGCGAGTGCAGCGATGCCTGTCCAACAGGCATGTGAAAATTGCAGAAAATTTGCCAAGGACAGTCCGAGGGCTAGGGCAGTCACAGACAAAATCGTGGAGTTTATGGCACTCGATGACCGGCCCTTCTCGACCGTGGAGGGTCGAGGATTCCGTCAACTAACTGGGCGCTTGGAACCCCGTTATACTCTCGCAGGCCGCCGCTGCTCTTCTGATGTTGCCTTGCCGGCTCTGTATGACGTTGTCGCCACACACATACACAACCTGATCAAAGCTGACGTCGGAGACATTAGCTTCAAATGCAAAAAAGTAAAATGATCGGTTATCAGTATCTGTGTCGGCCACAACAAACTGTTAATTATCAGTCGTCGTTATCAGCCCAGAAATTCCGTATCGGTGCTTCCCTGGTGTGTAGGTGTGTAGTTTTACTGATGTTTAGGTCCCAGGCTTAAACAGTGGTGTTTCAGTTCAGTAGATCTTTGGGCTTGTGTTTCAGCTATAGGTGTAATAGCAGTGATGATTACTTGCATTCTATATAGTGACTGAATCCCAAAGGATCCCTAAGCACTTTGTACACAAGAGGGGACCTGTGTCATCCACTGAAGTGAGGCTCCGCTCTGGGTGATGTGTGTCAGCCGTTCTGTGCCGAAAGCTCCACTACGCAGCAGATCAGATGTAGGAGTGAGAAACTGCACCACTGACTGAATTAAGGGGAGGCCTTCTCAAGCCTGTCAATTCAATTCAATTTATCTTCATATAGCGCCTTGGGGCAACCTTGTCTGTTCAATACAGACCAGAAGACAACAGAGGAGAGGAACCAAAAACTCCTTAGTAAGGAGAGAAAAACTCTAGGGGTCCAAGGTCAACTGGCTGCCCAACCCCTTTGGGTATGCTAACATTATATAATTTAAAAAAGGAAACGATGAGGGTATTAATCTATCCAGCCATCATATCTTCTGTGTGCAGATCTCTGTAGACCAGTAAATTCCTCCTAAACGATAGCTATATCCTCGATGTGCCTCTTGGATCCATGGCAGTGATGGAGCATTCGACTCAGATGGTGGCCAGTCCGGGCGCCATCCGGACATGTGGGGAGGAGAATAGGATAGTTTGGTCAGAACAGATGTATCTACCTGGTGGGCCAACACAGAGACGCACAATGGCAGGGACAGCAGCACCAGCAGCCATGGTTGCAGTGAGTCACTGCGGAGCAAAAGCAAACCAGAGGTGAGAGGCAGCTGTAAATAAGATCCCCTGCGGGCCGTGAGGACGCAGGGCGGCCCGCGTCGGCACTGTGCGAGGTGTCCCTGTGTCCCTGTGTCCCTGTGTCCCTGTGTCCCTGTGTTCACCTGTGCGGTGTCCCTGTGTTCCAGCCGACCTCCGACGGACGATCGCGGTCCTGCTGGACGACATCCTGCAGCGCCTGGTGAGGCTGGAGGGCAAGGTGGACGTGGCGGCGAACGGGACCGGCGCCGTGACGGCCCCGCCCCTCCCCGGCGGGCCCGCGGAGAGGCCGGGCCGCGGCAGGTAGCTGGCAGCGCCCCGGGGCGCGGCTCGGGCTTGGGGGGCGTCTTCCCCACTGCCCCCCCCCCGCGGCTGTCCGGCACACAGACGTTTCCGAGGGAGAATCTCACCGTGGGAGCCCGTCTCCTCTGGGGTTTATTTGAGCAAAATCCGGTTCCGTTAGCGAACGCTAAGCAGATCCAGGGGATGTGCGGTTTCTGCTCTGAGACGTTGACACACTCGCCTTTATCACTTTAATGCCCCTTTTCACCGTGGAAGACTTCGCCTGGCAGTCGCCGGCTTTCATCAAGATCGTCCGTGATCCTGCTTCAGACGTCTACTTTACAATGTACAGTAAGAGACAAGTTAAAACCCAAAGAATGTAATTATTTGCACTATATATGAAAGCTAGGCTGTTCTTAATAAAAAAAAAATAACCAATGATAAAAACTTAAAAGCGCCAGAATGCAAGCTTTATCCAACTAAAAAAAAGAAACGTATGGCGTGGTGTTGGTCAGGCATCGTTAGTGCTTTTGAAATTGTAAACATCCTGATGTGGAAAGTCATCTGTATTCAAAATCCTGTTTATAAAGACGGGACATCTCAGCAAATTCTGAATGATAAAGCCTTAAGGTCCTGACTATTTCTGTCTAGCAGTGGCTATGACGTGCTCATTGTGTGCCTGATAATAAGTGTATCAATGCAAGATGGATGATGTGGCCCCGGGGGCGGGGGTTCCTGGAGGACAGTGAGCGGGGGGTCTCTGTGAGTCTGCACCCTTCTGCCAGGCTGCCAGGCAGGAGGCTGGCTTGCTTTCCAGCAGGTGTTGCCTGATTTCTCAGCCAGCTGGAAACCAGAAACCCAGAATGGGTCGTGCGGCTCGTGTGTGTGTCCAGGGTCACCGCCGGCCTGGGGCGTCACGCGCCTGCAGGAGTGCAACGGTCTCTCCTGTGCCAGTTGTACATATCGATTACTCACCTGTGCGCCGCCTGTACTGCATTATTAACTTTAGCATTTAAATCAAGGCTAGGCCACGGTAGAAAGGGAGATCCAGATATCCACTTTTTTTGTGAAAAAAAGAGAGCATGTCTTAACAGGCTATCTTCCTTGGGTCTCTGTGTTCTAAAGGTCAAATTGTAAGGAGTGTGACAGTGGATGTTTTGAGCAATTTTTTGTCTCGGGTTACTGTATTGGTGAAAATACATACCTATGACTGAATCGTAATGGTCATTCTGATATTGAAGACTGAGGGGAGAATGTACTTGGCTAAAATCTGCCTCTTTCACAAGACTGCAGGGAGCACTCATTCAGCTTCATACGCCTTAACCTTTATCGCTTAGAGAGAGTGTGAAGGACGCCAAGGGGCGGCTACAAGAGAGAGAACGAGACGGTTTCTTCATCTTCTGCCTCACGTCCACTCAGAACGTTCGCCAGTTATGGAGAGCAGCTGATCTCGGTCTACATTTACACTCTCGCCCGCTGTGGGAGAGTCTCGTGACAGACCTGACAGCGAATGTGGAGCGACACTTTGTTACAGTGTGGTCACTCACTACAGGGGTCTCGCCTGTCGATTGGGACGTTGCTGAGGTAGTGCCCTTCCACAAAACACAGACAAAACTGAAGCAAGTAACTTCAGACCAACAAGAAGCCTGTCGGTCTGTTGCCTATAAGGTTGCGCAAATGCAGATTGTAAATGACCTACAGGAACATTTGTATAGTTGTGGGACTCGAGGGGATTATGCAGGTTCGGCTAATATTGATCTTTCAGCAAGCAACAGCAGTACTGCACACGGAGAATACATCACAGTTTATTCAGAAGGCCTTTGACAAAGTTCCTCATAACAGATTAATTCTCATAATTCAGGAAGCTATTTGAGAAAATGCATCTGGCTGGAGCAAGAGCTGGATATTTGGAGTATGAAACAGAGGCAAGGGCTCTGACTGGGGTGATGTGATTAGCACTTCCTGTTTTGTGTCAACGATCAAAATAAAATTCTGACATCGTTATTGAACTAGTGATCTTTGGGGATAGAATAGAAGGATTAGTGGACTTTTGAAGTTGCCAAGGAAATTCCAGAGGATCAGAATTCAAGACTGGGCAAAGATCTGGCAGATGACATCACTTAATGCAGACAAGTGCAGAGCAGCTGGTAGCAAAACCAAACTATAGATTGAAATGGGCAGCTTGAGCTGAGATTGAAAAGGCTACTTATGAAAAAGACTTTGTTTACCATTGTGGGAAACCAGTAGATTGTAGCAAATAGACTGTTAGGATGTATAGTTGAAAGTCTGGAACTGTAATGAAGTGGTGTTGTATTAAAATTGTACAATGCAATAGTAAGACCTGTGTACAATTTAGAACAATTTATTTACCAGTCGGTGCTCAGGAGTGACTGCTCTGGAGTCAGCGTAGTGAAGATCCATCTGGTCCATTCCAGGGCTCAGAGGATATCTGATCCTAATAGGCTAAAAACACTGAATCTTTTCAGTCTTCAGCTGAGAAGATTAAGAGGGACCTGATCCAAGTCTTCAACTGCATCGACAAAGCCAACCCAGCAGACCTATTCAGGATCGACGATGGGCCTCCTGTAGTGTGTAACCCTTGTTTTTAGTCCGAGGCAGAATGAATGGAAAGGACACAGCAGGGTGTTTCTTTGATTTCTGAGTGCTCACAGCCTGTATTCTCGCGTCTTGTATAGTTTCCCTCAGTTGAAAGGTAAAAAAATGTCCATTGTTACTTCTGAAAATTTCAGCACTTGAAACGTGTACCTAGAAAAGCACCATGCAACTTTGTCAGGTATTCAAAATTTTCTATCACTTCTGTATTTTTTTTTTCCTTGTTGCATCCAAGTTCATATCAAATGATAAACCACTGTTCATTGTTTTTACACAGACAAAGGGTCTCATCAGATATTGAACTCAATAATCAATAAATCTATTTTGATTACTTTCCTTCAGTGAATTGCCTTTTTTCTCCTAACTATACACATATACAAGGGGTGGACAAAATAATGGAAACACTAAGCAGCATATAAATATTAACTGGAAAGGAGTTGGGCCTCCCTTTGGCTTCAGAACACCCTCAGTCCTTCCTGGAATACTGTTACACAAGATTTTAACCTTTTCTAGCAGGAGAGTAGTTGAAGTAGGGAGCTGCATCAGCATGCGTAGGCTGCACAGGAACAAGGAAAGGTTTATTCCCTGCTGAAAAGAGAAGAAAGGAAACAACGTTTTGGCTGTGGAGCCTTCTTCGGGTGAAGAAGAAGGCTCCACAGCCGAAACATTGTTTCCAACAAAGGTATATATAAGTCTTTTGTGCTTGTAGGTTCCAGACCTTCAAACATCAACAAATCAAACTCAAAAACAAAAAGCAGATTTTCTCTCAGCAAATGACAAAGAGGAGCACTGTTACAATTTGCACTGGCACTTGCAGAAACAAAAGGTCATGCTAACATGTGATTCAGTAAAGGTTAAGGGAGAAAACATAACGTCCATGTTTCCTAAGCCAAACACCTTGTGAAAGGCGAGGCAGCTTATTTCCAACAGAATGGCAAACTTTATTTCTTTGACGAACAGTCACAGGGGTATAGCACAAGTATCTCCACTTCCTTTCTTCAAGAGGACAGCCTCCAGCTCTTTGAGAGATGAAGCAGGGGGATATCAGCTCCGAAATCAACGTTCCAGAGCTTCCCATTCAGGTTCAGCGATGTTTATCTGGATCAGATCTGGTGACTAGAGAGGCCATGGAAGGTGTTGGACTTCCTGTCCTTGTGTTTGTGAAGCCACACTTGAATCTGTACGTCAGGGTGTGTTGGGTTGTTATCCTCTTGGAATTTGGGAACGTCTTGAGGAAATAGTTTTTCACCGTTCTGTGGTGTGGGGGAGACTGGACCCGACAGTCCAGCTTCTGGGGGTGCACGCGTGCTGACCTATCGGAGCGTAGTGCGGGGGTGGCACTGACCAGAGTGGACAAAAGGACACGGTATCTGTTCTGGCTACTGGTGTGCGTAACGAAGAGGGAACTTTGGAACACGAGGAATTCCCTTGTCCTGCACAACATGGAGAGGGGAGTCGGGGAGCTGCGGGGGAAACCCCCTGTGGACTCGAGAGGGAAAATGAAGAGGGGCGTGCGAGAGTGGGGGTTCTCTGCAGCGAGGGAGAGTGGAAGAGACTGAGGCCCCCTCAGAAAGGCTGAAGATAACATAACACCCTGCCTGAAACCACTCCTGTGAGCGTTCAGGCAGTCACAGTGTAAGAGCTGGACAGGAGGACTAGGCCAACGAGTCCCCCAGCCTCTGGCCTGTGGAAATGTAAACAGTAACCGTTGATGCTGAAGGGCTTTCGCACCTCAAATGGCCCACAGAAACGAATGTCCAGAGACGTGATCGTCTCAGATAACATGCATCGCATGTAACTGTTTTCAGAGCTGTAATAAAATTTATTTTTGCAAGAAATAAAGCATAAACCCATCCAGATGTAGGGAAAAGAGTAAAAAATGTCTCATCAGGCCATATTGCTTTCTTCCACTGTTCCGAACTATAGGTTTTGTTGTGACTGGGTCACAGAGGTGTAGGTTCTTTTCTGTGTTAATTTATGAGGTAGTTTTTTTGTGTTTTTTACCAACTATCCTGTGAAGTGTCCATCTGTCCCTGTCAATGAGCTTTGACCTGCAACCACTTTCCTGATGCCGTTTTCCCTTGTGTGGCGCGTGTCCTCATGATGTTTGACACCCTTCCCCCTGACACATTAAATCATGTTGCACTTTCTGTGACTGACGCACCTGCAGTTCAGTCACCAACTACTTCATCTCTTTCAACATCTGTTGGATCTCTTAGGTTCATTTAGAAATTCACATATTAAAGTGCAGATTTTAAGATGTTGCTTATAGAAGAAATATATTGGTAGTAAGTATTGAAATTAATATGATCCTAGAAGAGGCTACATATGAAAAATACTTAGATGTTGAGGTTGACACATCTTTTACATCTTCTAGACAATGTAGAGAAGTAAATGAAGAGACAAACAAAGTGCTAAGATATGTAGTGACCAGTGGATATGGAGACCAATGGACACAGTCTAAGGACAGTTCCATCGTACTGCCTGACCAATGGGCATGGAGACAGACCATTACACCACACTGCCTGACCAATGGGCAATGAGACAGACCGTTACACCACACTGCCTGACCAATGGGCATGGAGACATACATATTCATTTTGTCAATGTCTTTATCAAGGGCGATTTACTGGTAACAGAGTTACCATGGACATTGTCAACTTAGATCCAGCTGTACAAAAAAGTTGCTACCACCAAACCTCCTCACTATCCTCCAAAAACATATACCAAAAGGAATATTTGTAGACATTACCATATGTTAAATCATAGCAACCATAACAATTTATGTGTTAGATCATATTTATTCTGTTCAGGTACAAACTTTAAGAAAAAAATAGTGAAGAGATAACCGCAATTCCAATCTAAGAACACTGGACCAAGGCAGAGGAAACAAACAGTATCACACATTCACAAATGTGCTTAGACCTGGTCGTCTTCTTCTTATCTTATTTGCTTATGCCACTGAATGTTGTGAATTAATCGAGTTATTTTATGCTTCGTGTCTTTATTTTGAAAATAAACTGCCTTTGATAGTAGCGCCAGTTGCATAACACAAGCTTGCGACACCACCCGCCATTTTGTACTCTCGCTGAGGCTCATGGGAAGAAGAAGGGCGGGCTTTGTGACGTAAAGCGCTCGTGCCCCACCTCCCGTGAGCAATAAAAACCGAAAACAGCCCGTCGCCATTTTCTCAGGCTAACACAGGCAGCAACGTAGGTTGTTTTGTAAGAATTTCTAAATATTTTTTTTCCTTTTAGGGTTAGCAGTAGATTTGTTTTATATACTTTAAACGTCCGTAGAAAATGAGTGACATCGAGGACAGCAATTTCGGAGGACGAGTAAGTATTTTTAGTTAAAACGATATGTAGTTACGTGTGTTTTTTTTCAGGTCGTTGTGCCTTTTTTTCGGGGGGGGGGCTGCCGTCGCTTCAGTAGAAATAAAGCAGTGCTGGTACATCACGTATCTAGTCAGGAAAACCTTGATGTTTGTTTGTTTTTTTTAAATATAATATTATGTCGAAGGCGGACTGACGTAGCCGAGCGTTAGGCGAGTCGGCCGAGGCGCCGCTCGAGCCGCGCCGCTCGCGGCGGGAGCGGGCCCGGGTTGCCGGGGTGACCGTGCGGCGGGCTCGGCGGAGAGGCGGCTGTAAGCCGGCCGGACTCCCGTCGGCCGTGTGAAAGCTTAGAGCTGCAGCCGGAGGGGGGGGGGCAGTGCCGGCCGCCGAAGGCTCTAGAAGTCGGTGCAGGCTTGCAGCCTGTCGGCAGGAGCGGCAGGGATGCGGGCACGGCTGCACTCCGATTAGCCGCGGTTCAGCGGAGTCCGTCGCGGCGGAGAGCGTGTGGGGCGGCCTGTGCTTGTCCGTTTTGAAGCGCACTACCTCGCCGACCGCTGTCCGGGCTCTTGTTTTAATGCTCACTGAAAATGATCCTAGCGATCCGACGCATTGGTCGTTTTGAATTTGCCAGCTCCGTGTCCTCGTCAGCCCCTGGCGCTTTGCTAGACAATATCTATATTTTGCGTGTAGAGAAGTACGCGTGGTCTTCCGTGGCTAGGAGGTATGATTTAAAGTGAAATCAAAGTCTTCAGCAGCCCTTTGTGTTGCAGCTTTTTGTTGGTGCACCCTGGGTCTGTAATGGCGTGCATCATAAGTGGGTTACCTCCGTACAAGGCCTGTAAACATTTGTGTAGCAACTAGTGCAATTGTTCTTTTTATCCTGCTGGATAAGATCTTTTTTTTTTAACTTGCCTTTTAACGTATAGAAAGATCCAGCAGGCATTTTTTTCTTTTCAAACCCCATGTTCTTAATTATACTGAATGTTCTTTTTTCGTTAAGGTAATTGATCGTGAAGGATTTGAAGAGTATTATCCAAGAATGTGGAAGAATATCCAAGATAAAAGAAGGCTAATGAAAATTTGTACAGATCAGAAAATAAAATGTGAAGGGAAAAAATGAACGGAAGAATGGTCAGATAGAAGCACGTGCGTTGTTAAGTCTTAAGTGAAACGGTTTCAATTTGGGGAAGAAAACCCGGAATATGAAACGGAAAAACGAAGAATGAAGAACAGTAGAAAGCCTGAGAGAAGTAGCATTAAAAGAATCTGGAAGAATGAATGAGTCCTAGGTTAAGTAAACGTATGGTTTATGTTCCAAGTGTCTGTATTCTCCTATTTGTAGTCTAAAATGCATGATCAATGTAGTTTATACTATGGTGATCAGGTGTAAGTAGGGAAATGTGTTTAATTCAAGGGATACTGTTATAATACTGTCAAATTAAACAGTAGAGGGTGATTTATTTTAATAAAATGAAGTGATGGAATCTTAACCCTTTCTCCTACAGCACATGAAGTTCTGTTAATTTACTGAAACCTGAGCGTGTGTGTTATGCAGCGTGTTTTTTAACGTGCCCCTGTAACACTAGGAGTCCCGCTCTCAGTCGAAATCAGACCGAGGCAGCCCCGCTCACGTAAAGTCCGAGAGCAGGTCTGCGTCCCACAGCCCCTCCAGAGCCTCCAAGCGGTCCGAGTCCAGGTCGCAGTCCAGGTCCAAGTCCAGGTGAGTCCTGCGTGCTGTGTGAGAGGCCCTTGCAGTGTGGACACCCCACGCAGTCTTGGCTGGATGGGGGCCGTGCTGCTTTGGTTTTTTTTTTCTCCGAGACGGGTCGGGCGGCCGCTTGATGTGGGGGCTTGAATGCGTCCGACATCGCGTCTGTATTTCAGGCCGTTTCACTGTGAACGGTCGGAAGCCCAGTGATGGGGTTCCCCCTGCCCGTTGGTGTTGGTGTTTTCCCATTGCGTTGGGCGGCTCTCACTGTTTCTGGGGGGTCCCTCCTGCCCCCAGGTCGCGCTCCAGGAGGCACTCCCACCGGCACTACACCCGCTCGCGCTCCCGCTCCCACTCGCACCGCAAGAAGTCCCGCAGCCGCTCCTACTCCCCGGACTACCGGCGCAAGAAGAGCCAGAGCACCTCGCCCATGTCCAACCGCCGCCGGCACACGGGCAGCAGGGTGAGTCTCCTCCGCACGCGGCTCGCTGCCGCGCGTCCTCTCCCTCATCGAGCACGTGAACGCACTTCTCGGGCATTGCTTCTGCTGATGTTCTCCAGCTTCAGTCTTGAGCTCTGATTTGCATGGTTTGTGGAATTTTAACATTTGCTTTGATACTGATGCTGTAATTTTGCCTTTGCCCGATGAAATATGATTTGTACATTTTACTGATCAACAGAAAGAACACTGTGGAATTAAACAATTTTAATAACCCCTTTTATTCAACAGACCAGATTCAGCAATGACTTCAAAAAAGAAACATACAGTCATAGTGATGCCAGGGTATGTTGAAATTTATCCATCTTTTTAAAACTGAATAGGTAGCTTTACGTAGATGTGAATGAGTGTCTAGAAATGAGGTGTCGGATGTTTTTTTATGTATATTGTGATGTTTTTGGAGGATTTTGGAAGGCAGTTTTTCAAAAGGGGTTATTAAAACTGTCAAAACAGTTACCCACAAATGTAAACTCTGTTTTTGTCGTTTTTATTGTAAAACCTTAAATTAGTGCTCTGTGAACATTTAAATGTAATGGAAATAATTACCTTAGTTTAAAGAGGGCTGTATATTTACTTACAGGCTTTTGGACCTTTTAAAGTGTTATTTACTTACATTTACCCATTAGTTTTCATATTCCATCTTGTCTTCTGGAGGAGAGTATTATTTGTATTGATAAATTAAGTGGAGTCTGTGTTGAAAACTTTATCGCTGTTGACAAGACGAGCCTTGCTTTAAACAGTGTTGCTTGAGCTGTGGTCTGTCTCCAGGCAGTTAGGGAAACTGGAAGTACACTCCACACTACTGTAATAAGTGAAGCTTTAGTGTGAAAAAAACTATATTGCACTACTATATACTACTATCAGTGAGATGCGTCTCCCTGCAGGCCAACCCTGACCCGAACACCTGTCTGGGGGTGTTTGGCCTGAGCCTGTACACGACGGAGCGGGACCTGCGCGAGGTGTTCTCCCGCTACGGCCCGCTGGCGGGGGTCAACGTGGTGTACGACCAGAGGACCGGCCGCTCCAGGGGCTTCGCCTTCGTCTACTTCGAGAGAATCGACGACGCCAAGGAGGTGGGTTCCCTGGCCCGTCCGGCGCCAGGCTGGGGCGGTTTGAGCAGGGCAGCTGAAGGGAAGCTAGATGAGCGCCTTCTGGCGGTTTGGGGGTTTAGGAGCGCGGTGCCACTCCACAGTGTCTGTAGCAAAGTGCATAACGAGCTCATCTGAGCTGTTCTGGACAGTTCCGTGCCACAGACTGAAATGTACCGCTAGGTGGCAGTGTAGTACAGTAATACACGGTCTCCTTTTCTGCGCTTTTTGCCAGTTAGTTGTGCACCTCTGTGCAGGGTAAGGGCTTTCAGTAGGTGTAACCCTGTTCTCTGTGCACTTAGGCAATGGAGCGTGCCAACGGAATGGAGCTGGATGGGAGGCGCATCAGAGTGGACTACTCCATCACGAAACGCCCACACACGCCCACCCCTGGCATCTACATGGGACGGCCCACCCAGTAGGTTTCTCTTGAGTTCCGCTGACAGATGTCTACTTGTGGCACAACGACATCATTGCACACAAGCCAGTCCGGGATTTTTGGTGCTAGTTTACATTTTGCTTAGAATTACGAGGTCATGTTTTTTTTGTGTGAGATGCATTAACTTTATAATGAAATTTTCTCATGGCGATTTTTCTGTTTTTGATTTAGTAGTCTACAGGAATTCAGTTGTGCTGAATAATTCCATGTTGTATTCTGCCAGCAGCAGAGGTGGGGGAAACCCACTTTTTTATTGAAAAGTAGTGTGTTCTCCTACAGCAATGGTGGCAGCAGTAGCGGTGGGCGTCGCCGGGACTCTTACTACGACAGAGGCTACGATAGATATGACAGATACGACGAGTACGATTACAGATACAGGTAAGCTAGCGCGTGTTGGTATTCTGTGTAAACTAAGTGCATCATCTAACCTCATCTGGTATAAAAAGATGACGGGCAGCTGTGTGTGAAAGCCCGTGCCTCTGAAATTGTAAAAAGTTGCCCTGATGTGACCATTGGCTATAAATGTCAAATGCTTTGTGAAAGATCTTGTGCGAAACTTGTTGTTCACGTTGTGTTAATTTTCTCCCCTGTAGTCGGAGGCGATCCCCGTCCCCGTATTACAGCCGATACAGATCCCGCTCCCGGTCCCGCTCGTACAGCCCCCGTAAGTATTCGACAGGACTGTCCAGCGCCGGTGCTGTCCCTGTGCCTGGAGAGCTTTCCAATAGTGTCCTCACTGCGCCACTGGGAGCCGAGCGGTCGTCCCCGTAGGGGAGTAGTGTAGCTGAAACGGGATACGCTCTGCTAGGGCTGCACGTCAGGGCCTGGTGTCCACACATCTGCTGGTCACGGTGTTGTGAGGGACCCTGGTGAATGACACTGACCTGCTGATAGATCGGTGGCTGAGAGATGGTGCTCCGTGGTTTTAACATCGCCACATTGCTGTGCCATTCTTGAGGTCTGATGAGGTTGCGAATGTGTGTCGGCCTGTCGAGGGAAGGCGATACAAGTTGAGCTCCTCTGCCCGCTGGCGTTCCCAGATGGCAGTTTAGTGGGAGTTTTTCTGGGGCAGTGAGATCAGCATCCAGCCATATGTAGGTGAATCTATACCCTTAAGTTCATCAATGAAAATTGACAGGACCATTCTGGGTTAAGGGCATGGTGTCTTTAATTGTAGTCTGCACCTGCAATTAAGACCTTTATGTTGCAGTCATACACTGAGATGACTTTTTTGTCTTTTTTTTGCAGGGCGATACTAAGGAGAAGAGAACACTTTGGGAAGTTTTTTTCATATTGGATCTTTATAAGTTCTTTGACTTTTTTAAAAGAAATGTGGTAACTTTTGTGGCATTTTAAAAATGTATGCCAACACTTATTACTTAAAAGCTGTTTCTAATTCAACTGAGTGTGATTACCATAAAAGGTCATGTTTACTTTTTGATAGTGTCTTGTATAAGTTGTTTTTGTTGGACTTTTCGTTCATCCGTGTACAGCATAATGAGGTAATTCAGAATATAAAACTTTTATTTTTCTTGTGTATACTACGTATTCATTGTGATTTTTCCTTATCTCAGTTGCAAGCATAGAGAGGCAGATTTGTTTCTGAATCATTATCCTGTTGTGAATATTGTCAGTTAATAGTTTTTTGAAACCAGGTAAACTCCTGAGCAAAGTTTGCTTTGAACAGAAAATGTCATTCAGTTCAGATATGATGAACTGGTTTATTTTGATAGGATGTGATTGTTTTTCTTTTTTTTTTTTCAAAAACCAAATTAAAATTTATTTAAAATTGACTTGCCTTTCTGGTTTCATGTCTTTTACATTTTTGTAGATTTTAAAACAAACCTAACACTATCATTAACTCCTTCTAGACAACTTCAGCCTGTTAATTTGTGGTTTGCAGAATACAATTCTCACTCCTTTTATCTCTTCCTGAAGTGAATATTGCAGTGTCCTGCTTGCAGTCTATCTTTACACTTAAAAAGCGGCAACAAGCTTAGCAGCTGGACTCTTAGCTTCCTGTTTGTTCATATTACTCTTGTTCTTGAATCTGGAACCTGGCATTATCATGTTGTGACTTCTGAGTCTTTGAACTTTGGTTTGTTCCCTTGTACAATTATCTCTTGCTTCCTACGACATTTGATCCCAAGACCAGACTGAACTTCTGTGTCCAAGCACTTAAGAGTGGAATGCGTTTCCAAATGCAGTTTAACACTTTTGACTTTAACCATTTCCAGTTGGTGTCCGAATATCAAAGACTTGTGACCCTGAACATTCTGACTTGGTGGAAGTTCACTGTGTGTATCTTGACACTGAGGCTGGTATTAGAACTGAAGATGTGACCTACTGTTCTATGGTATGATATTTGAGATTCATGCTAAATTTTAACATCTGGGATTCTGGCAAGCTTGTAAAATGTAGAAGTAACAAAATGGAAAGCTGTCCTAAGGTTGCATAACTTCTTTAAGAAGCTCAAAACGGCCATTACTTTTGCCTGCTTTAAGCAGAACAGGCCAAAGGTCACAAGCTGCTAGATAGGCAACAGTATAGCGCTCTGGTCATGAATGCCATTTTAATCTGCAAGTTACAGAAGTACAGTGTGGTAAGGCTCAGATTGTATTCTTAATGTTTATGTAAAGTATACAAATACAAACCAGTATATAGTAGAGCACTTCTTTATTCTACAGTCAGTGTAGAATAACAAATGATATTTTACTTTTTGCAGCACAGTCGAATAGCTTAAACAATTTTTATCTATTTTTTTCCCTCCACAGATTTTAAAACTATTATAGTAGGTGTTACAGATCCTCCTTGCTGATAAGTTGAGAGGTCTGTCAGATAACTCCATGCACTGTACAACACAAGGTAACCCTCATTAAATAGAAATCCAGGATCTAGCTAAACTTCACAGAAAGCTGGAATGTCAAATAAGCTCTGTTAAAGTTTGAAGACCCCCCTTTGACCTCATTTGCCTTACAGATTTGACCAGGAATCAAGGCAGCAGTGGTCATATTGCACATGTATGTTGTGCTGTAAATAGACTTGTGAGTACTCGCTACTCACCTTTGAAAAGTCTTGTTTGGACCGAAGGACACTATTTTGGGTCGCGCATCAAACTGAACCTAACTCCATCCTCTGGCAAACTGATGGATGATGGGCAGTGCCATATACCTCATGACTCAAGTATCCACCGTGGGTTTCATGCAGCTTTCAAACAGAGCAAGCAGAGTGGTGCAGTACACTGTAAAGGTTAATTCCACACGGAAAAGATTAACCTTTCTGCTGCATGTGGGAATCGAGGGGCAGGAATGTGTGAAAGTGTTGGGGAAGATGGAAAACTAATTCCGTGGGAGTGCAAAAACCTGTCAATGGAGAGGTTGTCGGTGTGGTAAAGGATGTACCTTATATCCCTGCTCTTTCCTACTTTTCAGAATGGAATTAACCTCTGTGTCGTTGCTTGGCCCTTCCAAATATGGTTGTCAGCTCTTTTCTCTTCACCTGAAATGTGCCAGTACTTCAGAGAAACGGCCTCTGCCCGTGATAAAAACTTGCAATGGTCAAAACAGGTGTCCTGCGATAGGCAGCGGGGGTGAACCTGCCCTGCGCGTTCAAGTGGATCGAGAAGTGGCAACCCAGGAAGCACCACCTTAGAGAAAGGGTTGGTTCCTGCCAATGTGTCTAGAGCTCAAGAGGGTTCAGACAGATTGTTGCACTCGTTGCTGCCTCTGGCCCCCTGTACCATCTCATTGCAGAGCGTGCCCGCTTTTAAGTGGACAGAAAACTGAGAGCATGCTTTTAAAGGCCCCTAGGGGGTGCTGTCCCTCCTGTCTGTCCAGGCATTACCAAAAGCTTTAAGTGACCTTAGCGCCGGGCACTGATGCCAATTCACTGATTGTGAATCTTCTATCGGGATCCTTCCTAATCTGTATTTAACTCGAAAGAGATGCCCTTACCCACAGGAATGACTGACTCTCAACAGGACTGATTCCAGAGCAACAGTAGCTTTCTATAGGGAAGTAATCAAAATTGAACACAAATATTACACAAGGTCCTACTTCTGCAGCGTACAATTTTAACATAACATCTTGATTTAAATTTAATGTGTTTAACTACATATGCCGATATTCTGTTCAGCTTTCTGCTGTTTAGAAAATGAGAATGTGGCAACATGAACAATCCGAGCGTTTTCATAAGCAGCACCTTCGAGCTCATTTTCCTGTCTTGCGTTTAACGTTTTTGCAACCTGCATCTACTGCAACTCCTTTCAGCTCGGTCACAGAGCGCTTCAGCACAAGGCAGTGGTACTCCAGGCCTCTGCCATTCCTGCAAAGCCCGGGCAGGTGTTGTGCTGGATTCCAGGTCAGGATAACCACATCTTCCTGAAGCCTCGCACTCTGTTAACGCAGGGGGACACCTTTACAACTGCAGAAGTGAAATTTCTTTCCATGACAACAAGGTTTCAGAACTGTTCTTCTTCTAATTTACTCCATTTAGACTGTCGCTGTCCCAACACCAGGTGTAGCTAGAATGCTGGAAGTCAGTCAGTTCTCTCAATTTAAACTTCTGAAGTGTATTACGTTTTTATGATTATTACTGTTTTCTTTGATCAAAGTAAAAATACTCTTAATATGTAAATATATACAGTGGTGTGAAAAAGTGTTTGCCCCCTTCCTGATTTCTTATTTTTTTGCATGTTTGTCACACTGAAATGTTTCAGATCATGAAACAAATTGAAATATTAGACAAAGATAACACAAGTAAACACAAAATGCAGTTTTTAAATGAAGGTTTTTATTATTAAGGGAAAAAAAAATCCAAACCTACATGGCTCTGTGTGAAAAAGTGATTGCCCCCTAAACCTAATAACTGGTTGGGCCACCCTTAGCAGCAACAACTGCAATCAAGCATTTGCGATAACTGGCAATGAGTCTTTTACAGCGCTGTGGAGGAATTTTGGCCCACTCATCTTTGCAGAATTGTTGTAATTCAGCCACATTGGAGGGTTTTCGAGCCTTAACCGCTTTTTTAAGGTCATGCCACAACATCTTAATCGGATTCAGGTCAGGACTTTGACTAGGCCACTCCAAAGTCTTCATTTTGTTTTTCTTAAGCCATTAAGAGGTGGACTTGCTGGTGTGTTTTGGATCATTGTCCTGCTGCAGAACCCAAGTGCGCTTTAGCTTGAGGTCACAAACAGATGGCCGGACATTCTCCTTCAGGATTTTTTGGTAGACAGCAGAATTCATGGTTCCATTTACCACAGCAAGTCTTCCAGGTCCTGAAGCAGCAAAACAGCCCCAGACCATCACACTACCACCACCATATTTTACTGTTGGTATGATGTTCCTTTTCTGAAATGCTGTGTTACTTTTACGCCAGATGTAATGGGACACACACCTTCCAAAAAGTTCAACTTTTGTCTCGTCAGTCCACAGAGTATTTTCCCAAAAGTCTTGGGGATCATCAAGATGTTTTCTGGCAAAACTGAGACGAGCCTTTATGTTCTTTTTGCTCAGCAGTGGTTTTCATCTTGGAACTCTGCCATGCAGGCCATTTTTGCCCAGTCTCTTTCTTATGGTGGAGTCATGAACACTGACCTTAACTGAGGCAAGTGAAGCCTGCAGTTCTTTGGATGTTGTTGTGGGGTTTTTTGTGACCTCTTGGATGAGTCGTCGCTGCGCTCTTGGGGTAATTTTGGTCGGCCGGCCACTCCTGGGAAGGTTCACCACTGTTCCATGTTTTCGCCATTTGTGGATAATGGCTCTCACTGTGGTTCGCTGGAGTCCCAAAGCTTTAGAAATGGCTTTAGAACCTTTTCAAGACTGATAAATCTCAATTACTCTGTTTCTCATTTGTTCCTGAATTTGTTTGGATCACAGCATGATGTCTAGCTTTTGAGGATCTTTTGGTCTACTTCACTTTGTCAGGCAGGTCCTATTTAAGTGATTTCTTGATTGAGAACAGGTGTGGCAGTAATCAGGCCTGGGTGTGGCAAGAGAAATTGAACTCAGCTTTCCAAAGATGTGATAAACCACAGTTGATTTATGTTTTAACAGGGGGGGCAATCACTTTTTCACACAGGGCCATGTAGGTTTGGATTTTTTTTCCCCATAATAATAAAAACCTTCATTTAAAAACTGCATTTTGTGTTTACTTGTGTTATGTTTGTCTAATATTTCAATTTGTTTGATGATCTGAAACATTTCAGTGTGACAAACATGCAAAAAATAAGAAATCAGGAAGGGGGCGAACACTTTTTCACACCACTGTATATATATTTTTAAATGTCTAAAAAAGTTGCATAGAATAGATTACTTCATGTTATTAGATCACACTCCCTTTTTTTTCTATTTGTCCCATCATCGCATTCTGGAAAATTCCATATCGGCGTGGTCAGCTTCAGGTCAGGATTAGGAATGGCTGTTCCAGCTCTTCCAGTTCACCACCGTGGTTCCTGATGTGTTCAACTATGTTAGCAGACAGACTTTTGCCCAGTGTGGAGACAAGCTGGAACATACAGGAACATGTTCTATAATGTGGAAACAAGTTTTCTGGTCTAACCAGTGTAGAAATAATTAATAATTACAGGCTGCAAACAACAGCGTTTCCGTCTAGCTCATTCTTGGATTCATCTTTTGTCCTGCAAGGTGGTGCTCTGACGCGTCCAGCTGGCTCTTCCTGGTTTAATAATCGCAGCGGCTGCAGAATAGCGGAAGTCTCCGTTATCAGTCTGCTCTGTGCTTTAACATTTATTGCGCAGTGGAGGATACCCTGGCGGAGTCAAGAGAACTTGCCTTCGGCAGACGTTCAGAACTCATTTCCAGAGTTCAATGGTCCAGTGTTCGGGTTCTTTTTATCCTGGTACCGCTGCTGCTTTCCGGCACACTGCTGTCACTGCCTTCATACAGCTGCTTCAGCTTCAGCTCAGCCTCACACCTGCAGTAACTCCAGACCTGGCGCTCAGCTGGAGCTACTGCCCGTCCTGAATCTCTGAAACTACATGGAGTCAAAAAGTAACTTCTGTGACCGTGCTGTGAAATACAAACTCAGAATTGCCCAGAAAAGTTTAAGCATGTAACACACACTCTGGCAGCAATTTAATTTTAAACAGACAGGTTCTCCAAAATCATGCTGGAGAGCTCAGGCTGTATTAGCTGAATTACCGCAGCCATTTCACTAATATTAAACCTGCACAACCTGAGCAATTTTTAACAAACTCAGATAACTGAGCTGAGAAGCATCTAGATCCACAACAGATGAGTATATAATTTAATTTTCTTGTGATTTAATGCTCTTCTGTGTATATATATAGTGTCTATACGTTTAACAAATTCGATGAATGACTGCCTAATTAATCTTTTAAAATATAAAAATAGAAATGCTACTTTCAATACCAGCTGCTGAGTCTAAGAAAATCCGTCTCTAAAGATTTTTTTTAATGAAAATGGTCTAATGTTAAGTTCACAAACACTTTTTCTATGGACTACATGCATTGGAGTTTATTAATGTCCACATATCCTTAGGTGGTCTAATTTACTTTAAACCCACCTGGTTCATATGGAGAAGAAACACAAACCACAGACCCGAGAAACAGCTGTAGTGCAGGACGGCCCTGGGTTGTGCGTTAACTCTGGGGTTAACACTCTTACCAACAGTGCCCCGAGATCTTCCATGACCACGCAGACAGAACTTCAGCTTATCACTGGAAATACAGCAGCTCCTGCAGCCCTGTGCTCTCAGTCACCATAGCGGGGTATTTGTAAAACCTGGGCCAGAGAGAAGAGCGCCGCCTACTGGTCCACCTCAGCGGTCCTTAGAGGGGCTTGCTCAGCTCCTGAGATCAGACGAGATCTGGCTACACAGTCAGTTCTGTGAGCTGCGCACTGTGGGATCGACAGGGGCTGATCGCTGCAGGCGTTACTTATTCTTCCACAGACTGCGAAATCTGTAGCCAGTAATCAACTTTAAAAAAAAAAACAACAATTATTAGAAGTTAGGCAGCTGCTGTCAGCAGACAGGAGCTCATATTTGCAAGTTGCTCCTGCTGTGCCAGGGATTCATGTCATAGGGACAAAGTGAGGCAGCTCCAGACGCCTAGAGACGCGTCAGCTTGCAGGTGGGGTGTCAACTGGTTTTGGAGCAGGGGGAGAAGCAGTGGCTGTGAAGGGGGTACATGCCTGTCCTGTGTTCTCAGTCTGTTCCCACTCAGCTTCGCTCCTTCTGTGAGAAACAGTGTGAACCGACGCCGCCCTGTTCTACCAGCCAGTGTGGGGCCTGGTATCTCTTGGGTTTACTCACACGTACAACATTCTGTTTTTACAGTTTTTGCACTACTTCATCCAGACCAGAACAACAACAAGGATTTTGTTGATTCACTAGAATTACACAATCTGGCACATCATCCTATTCCTTCACACTTCAATTGGATCTTTGTTTTCAATGATATGAAAATTAACTCGTATAGTGTTATTTTTTCTTTTTGTTTGTGTGGAGTTGCTTTCTGGAGGTAGAAAACACCCCAGGAATACACTGCAGTTTATTTAAAGAATTCAAAGCTGACCCCAATCCCAAACTAAGATGTCTCCGAAGCCACTAACTCTGAAAAAAGCATACTTCTTGAAGTGTGGAAAAACAGTGTAAACACGCTGGGCTAGTATGTTCATCTCCAGCTCGGATTCCTGAAGCCCTTCCTGAATCCCTGCGTTATTCCATTGCACTCGGAGGTCCGAAGTCCACCTCTCACAGAGTGCCTGTAGAATCTCAGACAGTTCCAAAGCTGGAGCAGTAACAGCCACAATCCTGTGCCATTTGCACACTTTCACGCAGCGTGTCTCAAAGTACCTGTGTGCTCTCAAAAAGAATGCAGATATTCTGTTGTAACACCTTCTTTCTACTCTGGCTCACATTGAGGTTTTTTTCAAATTAACTGTTGATTCAGAAGAATGGGGAAAAAAATCTTTGTCTGAAGTGTGTGCTCTGCACTGAGGTCTGAGTGCTATGGGCGCACTGTAATTAAAGCCTTGTATTTAGTGGCACGGGGCTCTCTTTCAGAAAGAGTCATTTCGTCCGTGCTCTCCGACTGCTGCCCCCTTACTTTTTGAGAAAGTTTAATAAATGAAACAGAGACCTTTAGGATACTGAGATAAAGGCCTGGGGTGTCTTGCAGACTAGTTTTCAGATTTGCCTATTTTATCACAGTCTGAAGAAACCACTGAGTAAGAGCGCAACACCTGTTCGGTCCTCGCACAGCTAATAGGTAAAGAATGTATTTAAAAAAAGGAAAACTGACTACAGCTGAGGCAGATGAATCGGTAAACAAAGCAGTTTCCCCAGTAACACCCCCTAAATTCTAATGTTTCTGGACATACAGAACAATTAAAATTCCCTCCTGCCTGCTTCATGAAAAATAACTTACGTGTGGTTGTATTGTTTCAAAGCAGCAAAAGTATCAGAGAATTAGCAGAAGCCTGATGATGCCCAGGACTTCCGCATGAAGAATAACCAGTTCAACAGTCTAAGAGCTGGGAGAGTGTAACCTTCCATACTCCACACTATATAAAGTGCTGGGAGAACCAACTTTTTTTAATTGAATCTCTCACTATCTGTCAAAGTGTATTGAACAATTTGTTAAGTGGGGGGTGGGGGTTCATGTTTATATTTAATACAAGTGTTAAAAAAATAATAAGTGAAAAATTAAATTACAAATGAATATCCACATTGTAAATAACATTTTAATGTAAGATTCAGAATTATATTACACTACAATAAAGCAAATACATTTTTTCACAACACATCACAGTAAGTATTCACACAGCAACAAAAGATATTTTTAGTCTTTCAACTAATTAAATGGTAAAAAGAGAATGCAATTATAATTACCAATTAACCTGAATACAAACTTGCAAAAACATGATTACATAAAAGTTCAGAAATAAAACCATTCTAAGAATAAAAAGCTACGCTTTCATTCATTCTGATTATGCCAGAAATCAGAATAAAACTGACATTTTAAATCTTTAAGATTGTCATCAATTTGTTGTTTCTTTTAATAAATAAAACGAAAACCATTTCCTTCAAATTCATTCTCTATAACCATTCTTGTGTGAAAACCCTACAGTCTTCTTTACGTGCAGAAATACTTTGTCTTAATAAATATATTTAGAATAACTTCATCAGTTGTTCTAAATCGACAGTTCACTTGAAATACGTTGATTTTGTCCTCCATCTAAACACAACATTTTACAAAACGAGCTGAACCAGTTATTCAGTGGTTAAGCGAATATGTACATACTGAAACCAACCAAATGTCCCCCAGATAAAGCGAGAATTCAGACTTCATAACAAACGAAATAATCACTGAGAACCCTCTTTCCCAGAAAGGTCGAAGGTGAAAACGATTTAATGCAGTTTATTGCGAGCAGTTATGGGCACAATAAACTAAAAGTTAAAATACTGTTAAATTTCTAAAACGAATGAAAAAAAATATTTCAATTAATTTAATCAAGTCGTTTTCTATTCTTACATGATTTTTGCAACAAAAAGTGAAATACTTTCTGGGACACCGGAAGAATGATTTTTCTCATTCTTGTAAAGACTTAAAGAAACCGTACTGAGAGATTACGTGCAATAAAAACAAGAATCGGATAATAAATTCGTTTCGCTGCACAGAGGAAATTTTCACAGAAAACAAACGAAATAATTGACACCAGGACCTTGCTTCATGAATTCTTTACAGCTGAAAGGACAAGTACATTTCTACTCAGATGCCTCTTCCGTACAACAGTAAATAATAACGTTCACATTAAATGATTTATGAATCAGAAATGTTAAAGGCTTTTCAAAACGAATCTCTTAAGCAAAGTTGAGATTTCAGGTTTGGAAAACGACCACATAAACCTACAAATTTACACGATTATCTTATTTAAAAGGAAATTTCTTAACAATATTTTTTTTTTCTTGAGGGAGGGGGTGGGTTCTTAACAGTCTTATGGAAATTCGTTTTGTTTTTTTTTTCACATCCCGAACACTTTCAGGCACGGTAGGTTAATTCTACCTTTTAACAAGCGATGCGCTTTTTTTAAATTTATTTAGAAGAACACCGAAACAATCTTTCTTTTAACGGCGACGAGTTTTGATGTTTTTTTTTCCCTAAGAAACTTACCGCGTTACGCAAGCCGAGAGCGCGTCCCCTATACAATATGGCTGTATAGCGCGACCTCCCCGGGGTAGCGGGGGGAGGTGCGGCCGCTATAGAGCAGCTACTCTCCCCGACATTCACCACCTCTTCTCAACGATACATCTGCTCGGTCTTTTGCAAGGCTTTCGTTTAGAAAATACAGCATCTCTAATGTACAGCTGTGGGCATCTCTGTTGCATCTCACGAGATTCCAGTCTGTGTATTTACGGAACGGGCAACGGCAGTCATAACACTAATATATATATGTATATTTATATTTTTAAAATCATGATATGAAAATCTCTAAATAACCACGAAACGATGCTATTTTGGGCGATGATGAACAGTCACCTTGGTGACACAAGAACCACTCCAAACAGTTGCACTTCAGCCGTAGGTTAAAGAGTGTCTTCATTGTGCTTAATGGGCAGCTCGTTTTACTGGATGAATTAAAATGGCCACTGGCTTAAAAACTGAAGGTGAGCAAAAATAAATATAACCTCCATAGTAAACTATGAGTCTTTGTTTAATTTTTTTTTCTGGGGGGAGGGGGGGGGACTCAAAAGGATTATTGTTTACAAAACCTCCAGCCTCAGACAAAAATAAATGCGTTTTGAAACACCTAGAATAATATCGCTCATTCCCTAAACACAACATACAAGGCTTCCGAATGGGTCATTACAATAATTCTCTCTGGATAAAACATTTCAAAATATCGCAACAGCTTCGCATGTGCGACCTTTCGAAGATCTCAAAGAAATGCTCCGGGTTGTACAAGTGTATCTGCTGCCGGTCCAAACATCCTCCCGGTTTCCGTCGGATCTGTGACGACGGCCGGTTCGAAACGCAGAAGTACCGTCTCTTCGCGCCACAGCTGCGAGCGAAGCCCGTGAACGGGCGAGCGGATGTGGACCCGGCGGAGCCGAGCTCTCGCACCCGTCCGCGGCGCCGCCGAGCCGAGCAGAACCGAGCCCTGCGCGCCGTGCGCCCCCACCCAAACCACAGCAAGGAGTTCGACTCAACGGCCGGGGATACCGGAGACAGGAGGATCGGACCCACAGTTTCGCCGTTTTGATTTATTTCTGACAGACCGCTCCCAATCGCACTGGTGTGTGTGGTGGGGGGGTGCAGTCGGAAATGGCGAGTCTAGATAGTGGACACAAGCCCATGCGCATCTGATCGTGAGTGTCACATGTCGAGCAATGGAAAGGTTGACGCCTCCCCTCTCCCCCGCCCTCCTGGTCTCTGAAATGGTTAAGATTTTGCATGTTAAAAGACCGGTTTCGTACAATTGCAAAAAAAAAGAAGCTCTTCTCTGCCCTGGCGGCAGGGTGGGTGCTGTGCGCGCAGAGGACGAGCTTTTCCTCTCCCGCTGCTGGAGCGCTCGTGTGAAACACTTTCCAGTGGCGTGCAGTTTCCTCTTCTTCTCGAGGGGGGGGGGGGACTGCGTGGTAACACTCGTGTTCTCTGAAAAGTAGACTTCCACGCCTGACAATACAAAGAAAAAAACCCCACACAGACGTTCTTCCTCGGGCGTGAGGGAGACGGAGAAGGTGCAGGTGTCTGGACAGCTCGGACGGTGTCTCCTCTGTACAGTGTTAACCTCTGCTTGTTCCAGACCTCACCTAGTTTCATCATCTCTGTGTGAAGGGGAGAGTATGCAAACCTCGGTCTGGGAGACGAGGGTTCAAGTTCTCGCAGTTCCCCAGAAGGGAGAATATTTGTATAGGAAAATAAAACCCCCAACAGTATGGATCCAAGTGCTATTTAAAGATTGGGTTGTGCTGTTTCCGGTTATTTAATAAAATCCATGTACGCGTTATTTCTGCAAGACATACAACGCACGGCCCCACAACAAGCACTAATTGCAGAACAGTGTTTGCTTCAAGCACATTTTCAAATCTTTAGAACACCGAAGCACAAGCCCCTGGCTTTGCAGAACAGACAGCAGAATATTTGGTTTAATATGTGCAATACTTATTTAATAACTGGAAAATCACAAGGTACGTCGTCGAAGTTGTAGTGCTTTTCTATTTACATTTGTTCTGTTGACACCAGAGTACACCATAGCGATGTCTTTTCGTCATAAAGTTTGAATGCCATGTACATCATTTGATCTTTCTTAAAAATATATATTGAATATTCAGCCTGCGTGGTTTCATTCTAGCCTTTGCACATTGTCTCACACATACTTAAAATACTTTATTAAAAGACACAGCTTTCTTGAACTGTTAGCATTTCTTGTTCCTCATCCGTTTTGAAACAGCGGAAGTTGAATGTCCGCTCCCAACGGCGGCGGCAGTGGTCTGATCGGGCCTGCTCACGGGATCGATACTAAACCCGCTGGGCTGCCAATGACCTGGCTCGTCAGGACGGGCCAGACGGGGGTCCGGCCTTCAGAGGGCGGCTTGAGCACCGTTGGCGACTCCCTCTTCTCCCCAAGCCCACAGGTCCCCAGCGTGCCTGGAGCCGAGTCGATCTCCCGGGAACGGTCGGCGGAGAGAGCCTTTCGGTGGGGGCCGGGCGGGCTTGTGGCACGGCGCACACCGGACCCGGTCCAGGCCTGCCGGACCCGGGTTCACCCCTCTCACAAGGGTGGCGAAGGGCTCCGTCCCTAAACGCGCCCGAAGACGAAATGAAAGAGCCCCCCCAACAGCAGAGACGTAATTGCCCGGGGTCGTCCAGACGGTTAAGATCAGTTATTACTCCTTACTTGCTCATTCTGCTGGGGGGAGGCTCTTTCCAAACGAGCGAGAAGGGCAGGGCTTTGCGATCGCACCTTTCAAAGAAACACCGTACGTGCACCGTCAATAGGTGCAATTTATATCCCGATCATGCAATTTAAAGAAATGTTTTGTTAGCTCACGTTTAAAGCACCGCACCTGGGCGAGAGTGTCATACAGCAGCGCAAGACATGTTGTATCTCTGAATGGGAACGCTGCAGCTACAGGTGACCTCCATGTGCGCGAGGATCTCGACCTGCACCAGACACACTCCCGGGCAGCGCCGAACGCGCGTGTCGTGGACAAAGCTGAAATGGTCCCGCGCCAGCCGTCTCGGAAGCGGCGCAGGGAGCGCGGTGTTGGAATGCGCGGTCCGCTGTGACATCACCGGCAGATCCGGGCGCCCCTGTCGGGGGTGAGCGCCGCTATGACCGGCTCGGTGCACAGACATGTCTGCCGGGGGGGAAGCGCTCTGCTGCTCATTCCCATGCTTCAGAACGCCTCACACAACCGTGAACCGCCCTGTAGTCTCTCCTCGGTGCTGTCAGCTGCATTTTCAGACGAACACGTAGCCTACATATGTCTCCACATGCGGGGTATATGCGACGTTTCGCAGTAAATGCAAGTTCTGTGTCTCCGCAGAAGCCTGTTTATCAACTAATTACACACAACACCAGAGCAGAAATAACCGAACATCTACTCTTAGCCGAGAAAAAATAACATGTTATAAAAAGCCTGCCATTTTAACAATCCAAATACTTCCAACAGTAATATTCTAAGGTGCAGGATTCGACGTGTATTTTGCTGCGTTTTTTTGCCGAATTATTTGGGCTTCTTCTCCAGCTTTCCCTGCGCCTCCTTCATTCGATATTCGGTGGCGATCATCCGCGATGGGCGAGCCGGGGCCGCCTGCGGTGACCGCCCTGCGGGTCAGGGGCGTCTGGAAGCCGAGGCGCCGAGCCTCTCATGCAGGTAGCTGCGAGGGTGCTTTGATTTGTGAGCTTGATTATCCACTGCCACTGTCAGCCCTGCACGAAAAACCTTTCAACGAACAAACGGTCAACGTGTCTTGGAAAGCCGTGAACCCCCTTTCGTCTTGGTAGGGCACCGTCACCCCAGACAAACTGGCACACTGGCACGACAGAAAGCCACCGCCCGTGTGGCTCATCTAATAGTGCGGGAATATTAACTAGCACGGGAACTCCTGGTTGTCTGAAACTGGAAGAAAACTGAAGCGTTTTTAAACACGCCCGCTGTTCTCAAAAACATCGAAATGGAGACGATTTCAAAATAAATCACCCATCTACTGTATATTAGGACAGGCGATACCGAGTTATGCTGGGTAGAATTCAACTTTGCATCGTATATTTCAGAGCCTCCGGTAAACTACATCGTGCACTGAAACAAGGTTTTGTAGATCTACGAGTTAAATATAAAATATCCTTTTACTAACAATAACTATGTCGTGCCAGCATCTGACCTCTCAGATCTCTTAGAGACCGTCTTATTTTTATGAACAGATTTGACAGGTAATGTCCTCTTCCCCCACATTTTCTACATTACGTGTTGTTTTTCTTTTTAAACAAGGGAGTTTTTCCCCCCAGAGTTAACCGCATTACCTTTGAGCACGGTGAACTACTTGGAAATATACAGCCTCAAAAGGGCACTGAAGGCACGATCCTGCTAAAGAAACTGGAATGAACGGATGATTGTTTCCATTAAACTGCCCTCATCGCCTTGTGTCTTATTTACAAATACACCCATCCCCACCAGTGTTTCACTGAAACGATGCGACTCTGTTCAGCCGTGTGCAAAGAAAAGAGAGCCCAGCTACAGATCCTCACTCCCTCGCTCGCTCGCTCACGGCTCGATACACATTAACCTGTTTTCGCTCCCCTCTCTCTCACCCGTGTCCCCAGCCGGTCGGCCCCAGTCACCAATGGCCTTGGCGCTCCGCGGCCGCCCTTTCTTGAACGGAGCGGAGGGGCCTGATTGGCTGCGCAGCGGGCTCTGGTGTGTCACAGTCCTGCATTGTCTGCGCTGGGCTCGGCTACAATGGAGGCCGCGGAGGGGAAGACAGGAACCCTGACTGCACTGCAGCTGCTCCCAGAGCAGAGCAGAGCATGCCCCCCCGCCCCCAAGACGGCGTCCCCGCATAAGGGCACGTCGGCTACAGCCACACGTACGGGTACATTAATATGTTCGTGGCCTATTCGTAGGCGAAAAGGCCTAAAGAGGAGACTTGGGCAACGCGTGTTGTGCAGATCAGAAACACACACAGGCTACAGTATCCCTCCCCCTCCCACCCCAAACCCTTCACGACGTGTCGGCCTCGCAGAAAATACTTCTACACACTTAAGGCGGAGGAATTGTTCCCAGAGAAAGTACTGAATTTACCATATGGTCACAATATCGTTGAGGTACCGCTTTATATATGCAAAATGGGCCTGTTTTTAGTATCGAAATCTAAAAAGTTATTTTTTTTTATAACCTGGAAGTACTCGGACGAATCCCACTGCTATAGATCGGGGTTATAGTCCTGCTCTTGAAAGAATGTCTGAAACTAGCGCTGTGTTTGGTTACACGCAGACGCAGTTTAGAATGTGCGCCACAACCTTTTACTTACGAGGAAGATTAATGTCATTTAGCTATGAATCGAGTAGAAGTAATTCAGAGGGATTCGGCCCCTTCCCCTCCCCCAGAAACGACTGTGCGGCGGAGGCGAGCAGAGCAGAGCCCCAGCACGCTCTTCCCACTCGGGAAATGGCTGCCGCGCGGGGGGCCCGACGTTGAGTTGGAGCAGTCGCACCCGTGCTTTTAGTTCCGGCTGTACGGGGACTGGGCAGCGTCACAAGCCGGTCGTTGACCGAGGCGCTCGGCTCCTCCATTGGGAAGGAAGAGCGACGCTTTTAAAATTTGGTTTGATTTTGCTCACGACGACACCCGCCTCACGCGTGGAGATGCGTGCCCGAGGGTGAGGGGGCTGGAGAAGACGCATCTCGCCCCCAGCAGGCGAGGGAGAACACATCACGACAGCCGTGGCCCTGGCACATGCACACGCCTATAGGCGCTCTCCTATAGGGCACCCGCGGCGCGCCCCCTCCCCCGCCGCCATGCAGCGCCCCCCCCAGCCCCTGGCAGGCCGGCCGGCCCAGACCCTCGCCCGCGGCGCAGCTCCCCTGTTTCGGCCAGCAGCCAATGAGAAGCGGAGCACCGAGAGAAAGGCACTCGCATGAGATCCAAGAGCGATACAGCACCACACAAGATATCCTTAATGTACGTAGGTTTTCCAGTACTAATCCTCTTCCCAGCTCCCCCTCCCCTGTCCCCACCCGACTCCCGTGGCATTTTCCCAATCTAGTATTTAATTGAGGAACTGGGATTCCTCACGTGAGAAGTTGATTTGTAGTTTGAACACGTGGCTCATTCAAAAAGCCGGAATATTCAAGTGATTTTTTCCTCTCGGTTTTATTTAGAGGCGGCGCCTACATTAACGTGTGTGACATTTTCACAGTCTGTCTGCTAAGGGGGTTCGGAGGAAGACAAAAAGTAGTTTTCTCCTCCTTTTCGCCAAGCCCGCCATCCTTAGGAAAGGCTGTTATAAAATATTCTTGTTAACTTATCCTGGGGGAAGAGTGCGCGCGTGAAACATCCATATATAAATATACTCTATATAAATAACACTCTGGTTGGTAGTAGTCCGTTTCACAAAAAAGAGGAAAAAAAGGCTGTACATCTGAGCGCATAAGTCTGCCTTTTTTCTGCAAGGTTTGCATTTTCGCCGTGCAGCACACCATGAATAAGCTTTATATCGGTAACTTGAGTGAAGACGCGAGTCCCGTCGAGTTGGAAAGTCTCTTTCAGGAGTGGAAGATTCCTTGTAGTGGCCCGTTTCTCGTCAAGACTGGTTACGCGTTTGTAGACTGCCCAGATGAGAAGGGGGCTATGAAGGCCATCGACACGCTCTCAGGTAAGAAAGAAAACCAACCGCCGGCGAACCTGGGTGGAAACCGAGTGCTCGAGAGTGTGTTTTGTTTTCGCTAATTGCTGCGCCGATCGTTTTAAATAAGAAAGACCCGTGCTCATTGAAACGAGGCGTGTGTGTGTATATATATATGTGTGTGTGTGTGGGTACCTAGACTCCCCTTGTCTCGTACACTACCGACCTCGGCAGGTCTGAAGCCCGGCGCACGGGGCTCAGCAAACCGTTCATGTTCTTATTACAATTGAAAATAACCACTGCGATTGTTAGGCTCGTACAACAAGTTTCAATTATCAATTACCGGGGGCCGAGGAAGCTGAGCGCCTGAGCTGCTGCATTTCACGTACAAATAACCAGCGGGCCAGGAAGGCCGGCGACCGAGAACAGTGTACTTATGCAAAGTATTTACCTTCTAAACAATTTTTAATTACTATATTTATAGGTTCTCAAACAAGCCTGAAGTCTTTTTTTCCCCTCATTTTTGATATCGGGCTTCGTTCAAATAAATATCACCCTCTACAGAATTGTATTTTTCGAGAACACTGATATATCTAACTTTAAAAAAAAATGTTTTAAAATGTGTTTTGTTTAGGAGTAGCGTGGCTACACTGGTGGTAGGTCCTGTGTGTTATTGTGCATTGCTACAACGTAACGAAAGGATCAAATACTTAAGGTTTTTTTTTGTAACGAATTTAAAGAAAAAAACACAGCTTGTAAATTCGAATCGAATACCTTTTGGTGGAAACTGATCTCTAAAAAAAATAGGATTTATACGACTGTGTAAAAAATATTCAACCTCAATTTACAGAGCCACTCAAATAGTCGTCTTGTACTTTGTTGTGGATATTTTCGCGGGGCAATTCGTCAGCCATAACTATTGTACTTCATTTGTGAAAAGTGTAAATTACACCACACTTTGTTCATGTTGTTTTTTAAATTTTACGCTTAACATGACGATTGGAGTTAATTAACATTTTGAAAGGCCGAGTGATGACTGAAAGTTATCGATATTCTCTGAAAAGTCATCTCTCCATTTTCTCCTACAGTGCATTTTCCCCGCTTTACTGGCACAGCAAAACTTATTTTATTTGTTTTTTTTTTAATTTGTTTTCAAGGTAAAGTAGAACTTCACGGAAAAGTTATAGAGGTGGAACACTCAGTCCCGAAAAGACAAAGGTAAAGAATTTGCAACTCCCTCTGCTTGAACAACAGTTATTCATGTGGACTACCTGCTGTGTTTCGTTGTTTTATTTTTTTTTAAAAAACACATCAGTCTGCCAAGTCTTTTGAAATGAATATAATCTATCAATGATCATTTATATATTTGACATCTGATTTCCCTTTAACTAAAAATCAACCTAACAAATTAACTTTACAAGCCAGTCTGTGGTCTTCGTGTGGATTTTAAAACCAAGCGAGGCGCAGGCCTGCTGATATTTTCACTAGGGCAATCCTGGGGCGTTAGCAGGAAATGAGGCAGGTTTTGCATTAATTTTAGCAAGCACGTGTGCATTTTAAATATTTGGTGTGTGTGTGTGTGGTGGGCTCTGAATTCGGGGTGCTTCGGCGACTTTTGTTTGTTCTGATGCTTAGGGTGACAAGAGGAGAGGTGGGGATGTCTGTGCATAAAATTGAAAACATTTTTTGAATAAATTGTTTTTGTTCGCTCACATCTGGCATCCTGCGCTCATTCCTAAATGTATACCTTCGCCTAACAAAATATTCTCCAGCGCCCGACGTGATCGTGAATCGAGGCTATTTATGAAACCCTTTTCTGGTGAATGAATGCAGAGACCGCAGTGGGTGTTTTCTTGAAAATGGTGTCGCCTGGCGAACCTCCGGACTCTCCATTTCACGTGCCACATGGCTTCCCCTGGCGTTCCTCGCGCAGGCTGGGGTGCAGGGAAGCGGCACAGTGGGTTTGAGAGACAGCAGTGGGGAAGAGGTCCCCAAATCCACTTCATTAGGGGGGCTAAAGGACCTACACTGCTCTTGTACAAGACGAGCTCAATAGTCACATTTACCGACTTAATAAAATTAGATTTGTCTCGCGGTGCCATTGCATCACGCGTATGAGTGCATGTATTTTTTTTTCCATAGCATGGAAGGCAAGGGCCTAAGCGTATATTCCTCGCTGCAAACGTGTAGCAATTCTAGATAGAGGCCAGTGTGTGTATGCGTATGTATTGATATAGCGAGGTGAGGTGGGTAGAGTTTAAAACCATGTTTTATCGTGAATTCACAGTGCTGACTTTTTAAAAAAAAATCAGTAAATGAATGCTGATGTTCTTATTTGTTAAGGCTTGCACATTTTTCAAGGAGGCACTTGGCGAAACGGTTTTATGCTTATTCGCTGTTTGTGTTTTTGTATACGTTAAAATCATGTATTTAAGTCCCTTTGGCCTTCGTATTTTATAGGTGAAACAACCTTAACACATTTTAAAATAAGTTTGATACAGGTGTAGTGTTACAATTGAAAATTATGTTTTAAAATTTATTTGGATGTTGGGGCGGGAGGCAGAGATGGACATTTTTAAGACGACATGTAACGTTTTCTTTACGAATAAGACTCGTTCATCTGCTGATGCGTAGACTTTTTTTAGAGGAATTTTACGAATTCATTTTGTATTTGAGACTGCGATACGTCTAACTTTGCCTTCTCACTTAGTGTATTTTATTTTTGAAACCACGAAAAAGGTGTGTAAATTTAATTTTGGGGCTAATGAATATTTAACAATTGTTTTACATCGAAAATGACTGAGTTTCCCCCCCCGTATTGATGCAGGGTGTTTTTGGGCTGAGGCGCTCAGTGTACCTGTCCGCTGTGTCGCCGTGCAGGTACACGCGTGCTCGTGTGTGGATGTGCCGCGCCTGTCTGCGCGCAGGGGCCCCCCAGTTTCCTGTCGCAGGCCTGCCGTGCGGTGACGTGTTCCGGCCTGCGCTCGCTGTGAGCTCCAGGGGTGGGTGGTGGGTCAAGACGGGGGTGCGCTCTTTCACGTCTATGGCTTGTGTTGCTCACCCCCGGTCAAAATGGCTTGGCCGCCCTCCTGCTTCCCGCAGTGCCGCCCAGACTGCGTGGACACCTAAAACCAGCCCCCCCCCCACACACTGGCGTGCACAGTGGGAGGCAACCCCTCTCCCCTCCAGCTGCGATGCTCTCCAGCCCTCATGGGGGGCCTGCGTGGAGACAAAGGAGGGGGAAGTGGCTCTCTGCCTCAGCAAAGCTTGGGAGGTGTTCACTGTGGGGCTCGGGAGGGAGAGCGCACTGGTGGCTGGCTTGTTGTTGGGAGTGGGTGTAGAGTGTTGCCCCCTCTCCGGGGTGTGATGTGGGACAGGGGTGCCCGTGAGCCCCCAGCTGAGGGCCGGGCTGGCCAGGGCCCGTAGGGTGGACGAGCCTGTGTCAGATAGCCACTGTGGGGCCCATGGGGAGTGTCTCTGCTGGCTTCCTGCTGCTCCCAGGTCTCCGAGTTAATTCCCCTGATGTGCGTGCAAGAGGTGTGTGTTGCACGCAGAGGTGGTGCAGTCTGGAGGAGTGTTGACGATCCGTATCCCTGCTGCGGCATGGACTTCCGGTCTGTCCGGGAAGGGACACTGGGGTGTTGTTGCAGTACAGGGGGATGATGCACGAGCTCCAGCCTGGTGATGTGAATCTCCTGCTGGCTGTGTGTGTGTCAGCGGGGGGGAGGGGCTGGGGCTACATCCCAGTGTGTGTGGGTTCGGGTCTCCCTTGGCGCAGTCCTGAAGCGTGTAAAAGAGTCTGTAGGCCCCTCCCCCATGGACGCGAGCTGCCCCTGGGAGGTGGGGGAGGTGAGCGGCTGGGTGGCGCCTCCCCCTCTCCTCCTGCTTGACCCTTGACCCCTGTGGCCAGAGCGCGCAGCTGTCGTGTTCTGGTGGGCACTGCTGATGACGGCCCCCGTCCTCCTGGTGGTCTTGTTTAAAACCTGGTTCGTTTCCTGAAGCAGAGCGTGGAAAGGGGGTTTGGTAACGCACAACATGTCTGCACACAGAAGTCCTGTGGTCTCGCTGACTGCACATGCCTGTAGAAAACAGGGACAGGCTCCAGGCGAGGTCTTGATTACAGGCAGTGTGATCCTTTAGGTTTCCCTACCCCTTGTTTTATTGTGGAGTTCTTTAAAGGATTAGATTGGTCATTTTAAGAAAGACCTTGAGATTTTTTTTTTTTGGTTTGGCTAAATTTGGAAGTGTAGAAATTTATTTTTTGGAAGATTTAAATGCTGAAACAGAAAAATCTGGTAGTGACAGTGTGTGTACGTGGTGACCAGATGTGAGATGGTAATACTGATCTGATACATTGCTGTTATCGTTTTATTACTGTAATTTTGAATATTTAGGATGTTTTAGTTTTCATCCTGCACAACGTGTGAGCAACGTGCATAACATCTAACCGCTGTTTCATCGTTCCAATTGTTTTCTTGCGCTGGTGAAATTGCAATCTTCAGATCTGATCTGCTAATATTCCTGACTGAACCTGTTTTGTGATTTTCACATTTAAGTGGGAAAGTGCACTTGGAGATGTTCCTTTTACAATCTATGGTTTGTCTAAAGAGCGCACACAGCTATGCAGTATTTTGACACTAGGACCTTGGGAAATGTTCCTGTTCTGGGGTTTTGACGAAGCTTTTTATTTTCTCTAAATACAGCATCATTCGTTGAAATAATGGACTGCTGAATTTTTTTTTTGCCTGCAGTGAATGAATTTGACTGACGCTTTCATCCAAGGCAATTTCCAGAGGTTTTCTATAGGGAAATGAACTGAATTTCCAGTGCTGGGTTTTTGTCGCTGCGTTGTGCTCGACCGGTCTCCGTGTGCTCTGGGGTTGAGGTAGGAAGGGAGACACCATGGGGCCCCATTTGTTTTTTACCCTCTACAGATGTGGCTGACAGACCTTGGTTTTCTTCCCGTCAGTGCTGACCTCTGAGTTGTGGTGGTTCAAGGCAGAGGCAGGCTTGTCCTACTCTGAGGCATTCCCGCCTTGCTCCTGGTGAAGGAGGAGAGAGTGCAGCTCCAGAAATCCGTCCCCAGGACCTGGTGTTGACTGGGAGGAGGCTCGGCTGCCCCCGCTATCGATGGTCTGGGTGTGCTGGGCTGGAATTAACGGAGTTGTTTTGGAGGAGAGGAAGCCAGATTCTCAGAGCTGCAACGTTTCGGATGTGAAACATTTGGGGAGTTTTCTCCTGTGTAATCTTACTGGAAGTGTGACGATTGATTTCATCTTGAAAAAATTTAAACTGCACAGCACTGTACTTTGAGAATAACGTGCGACACTACTTCAGATTTTTTTAAATGCATGACATTTTTGTAATTTGTTAGAATTTGATATTTGAGGACTGTGCTGTGCATTATGAAGAACTGGGCAAACCATCCATTGAGAAATACAAAGATTAATCTAATGCCATCTGGTTATTTTTTTTACTGGTGGTTTAGATTGTGTAATGTGAAATTATTTGATCCTGTTAAATGCTCCTCCAGCCATGGATGGATTGTGCTGTTTTGCAGCACTTCACAGCATAAAAAAAAAAGTTAAGACCCAACGTACTTAACGGCAACTTCCAGCTGGAATATTGGATGGATACGTAGAACTTCTTAGAATTAATATTAACATTAATAACTGCTCTAGCAATACTGCTGATATCTTTGATTAAAGTTTTTGCATGTTGAACAAGCTGGAAACTAATTTTATGTAAATTCTTTTTCTTCTGCGGAGCAATGGCTAATCATGTCGAAAAGATCTGGAGATGTGAATCTGGCTGCTTTGTGTTTTTCTTGCACACCAGTGGTTGGTGCTGTGTAGTAAAAGGGTTAATTTTCTGTGCATAATGAAGGTTGGGAGGATATTTATGCTTTCTTTAAATGAGTTCCTTTTCAGTTGTTGGAAGCAAAAAAAGCATTGATTGAATTTTCTCATTTGCATTGAAATTGTTTATTTTTTACCTCGGGAATTGGTCGATATTTAAAGGTGTCTTGCATAAAACTTTTAATCCTCATCACTTTATTTTAGATGTAAAAAAATATAATCAAGTGGGGAAAAATCTTATTTTAGGCCCTGTTAAGATTTGAAGTAGGGGTTATTTTTAATCCTAAAATTAAGGGACGTGTCCAGGGTGAAGACTTCGAAGTGATTGTTTCCCCAGACTGAAGAATCATTAGTTGAACAAAAGTTAAGTTTGGATTTTTAAGTTCTAGTTTATGTAGGAACTATGGCTGTGATTTTGTGATTGTTATTCTGTCCTTCAGAATAGATACATGTGGGGGGAAAAAACCATTGTGCCAGCTGAATTTTTGGTCGATCTTGTCTACTGGCAGTTGGTTTCATTAATTGTTTTTAAGAAATTGTAAAACAAGCTGCACTGTACAGCTGGTCTTGACCTGTGTCCCCTGTGAAAGCAAATTAAACTGCAGTAAGTACTAAAAATCTTTAAATGTAAAAAGTGAATGAAATTAAGCCAGTAAGTTTAGAGGTAACATATTGCATAGATTCCATTTTTAAGGAATGGGAAAAGGTGGAATTTTGCATATAAGTGATGCAAAATCTAAATAATGGTTTGAGAAACAATTGTTCCTTTTCGTTTTAGACTTGAACCTTAATTTAGGTTAAAGACCAGGCAATTGGTGTGATTTAAGAAAATATCGCCTGTAGAATTTTGTAAAAGTCCATTTTCACCAACAATCCAAGGATGGCGCTCAGAAAGGCTACTGTTTTTTTAAAAAAATCAGTTTAGTTTTAAATTTAGTTTAAATGGAAAACTGGGATTAGTGCATCTGAAGGCGTTTTGCGTAAAATAAAAGGAATTTTTGCTTGTATATATTATTACATGCATAGTATATAAAGACAAGTTCTCAAAGAACTTCTGTGAGCAGTGAATGTGGAATGCCGTTACAAGCAGGAGTTCTCGGTATGGTCAGAGGCTCAAGCTCACCTCTCAGTCTCAGAAGCGGGGAGCAGCCTGGGAGAGTGTGGAGTTTGTTTGAACACCTTCGCTAAGCCGGCTTGCTAGTCATGGGTTTCTGCTGGTTAGGTGAGCAACCGTAAACGGAATTGTTAGAGAAATGTTGTCTGGAAGTTTGTGTATTGCAGGATACAATTTTGAACTGAAATTGTACAGTTATCTTATAAATACTGTTCATTTGTGCAAACTTTGTGTACTGGCTTCTCTTGGTTTAAGGTTCTCTGACCCAGATTCCTCCTTAAAAAGTTTCTAAATCAGCTTGTTCGTACGCTCATCCCTTGTTAAACACACACGTGAACGCGCTCCTTGAAGTGAGCAATACGTGAACACACCCGTTCTGCTAAACAAGTTGATTTAATCCCCTCTAGTACGAGCTCTAACCGTGTCTCGTTCTTACAGTTTTGTTACCCCTCTTGGTTGTATTTTCTATCTGACAGAAATTGTCAGGGTGTTGTTATTGTACACAACCAATACTGGCTATGGAAAGTGTTTAGGATTTTGTGAATCAATACTGTTAAGTTTATTTTGGTTGTGCGTGCTATGAATGCAGAGTGTTGATCACCTGAGAGTCTGATGCTCTTACTTGCACAGTTGTGGGTTTCATTCGGTCTTTGCCTGTGGAAGATTTATTCATTTCAGCATTTTTGTTTAGGAAGAAATTGTTTTGTAGAGATCGTGCAAGTTTTATTTCTCCACGTAACTGGTTCATAATTTAAACGTACCAGCTTGCATGAAAAACGTGCTGGTAAATTCTGCTGGTTATAACGTATGCTTAGTAACTTATGCTGCCAAATTGTTCAAATACATCCGAAAAATACCAAAAATCTATTTTTGTTGAATCGGGAGTACTTGTAAAAAATCTTTAATTTGTTCCATGTTAGAGCATCACAAAATTCACATTAAAATAGTTTTTGCCTATGAACTAAAATTTTGGAAGATGTGTTCTTAAAGTAGGGGATGATTGTATGGTGTTGACAAACTACAAACATTGTGTAGTTTCTAGGTTTTGTATTGTTAAACCAAACATTTTATGTTCCAGTGGACTTTTTATATCTAGGTCCATTTTATTTTCCCCACAATTAACTTCCTGAAATATTGAAACATTTATATAACAAATCTACGTAAGTTACATGAACTGGTTAACCGGCACAGTTAAACCTGGTTTAAAATCTCTAACTACTGTGTGCAAAGACACTTATCTGTGGACTCCTAGCATGACATTTTATTTAAATATTCACTGAACTTTGGTCCATTTCTGAAATGCATAGTGAATGGGTATCTGTATCGTTTTTAAAATCCCTATTTCCTACCCTACAGTAAAAAAAAAAAACTTTTTTCAGAAGAAAATGAAGTGAAAGTGTGGAATTATTGAATATAAGGTCTATGGGGAATTATTCCCAGAGTTACAGGACATTTTTGCCCTGAACTTGCCTGTACAGAGTTCTCTGGTGGTGGTGTTCTGTGAAGACTGTATGGGTGGTGGTCCTTTCAGATGAACAGGTTCATTAACGCTGGTTTAAAACCTTGAAAGGTGTTTTTGTGTAGCTTTGAAACGACTGTGGGTGAAAGATCGTGTATCTGCTCTGTGGTGGTGTGTCCTCAGTCTGCGTGTAGAAACAGGGTGACATGGCGCACAGCGCTGAATCTCCACGCTCTTGGCTGGACTCGAACCCGGCTTCTTAGCTGGCACAGTGCCTCTCCCTGCGCTGGAAGAGTGGGTGCTGTGGGGTACGGTCTAGGGGTTTCCTCTCTGCCAGGGTGAAGCGCAGGACCGAGGAGGACCTGTTTAAAAACGTGTTGCAGAGATCCAGCACCCGCTGGGGCACACTGCTCTCTCGCTCCCCTTCAGACAGCTGTGCAGGCAGGAGTGTGGAACCCTGAGCACTGCTCGTGTCTCCGGCCTGTGACTGGCCTGGGGGCGGGGCGGTTCCTCTGGCAGCGGCCTGGCCTGGGCGTGGCTGGGAGAGGGCGCGAGGTCTGGGCCAGTCTTGGAACCCCTAGGTCTGAGGTGTCCTGCCATCGAGCTTTCGTGTCCCTCGGTCCATGTGAACGTGAGCAGGAGGGGAGAGTTATAAAGGTCGGATCTGTAGCTGTTTCCTGTAAATACCCAAGCAGCGAGTGGAGGAAGTCTTGCATCACCTCCTGACCCTTGTCCTTCTGCCTCATGGCTCCACAGCAGAGCCCTGGGTGTTGCACAAGGCCTAGAGCTCAGTGCTGAGTGCTGGTTTCCTATGATAAGAAATGTGACGGGATGAGTAAGGATGCCATTGATGGATCCATTGATTATTTTTTGGAGACCATGCAGCTTCTCTGACATGCTGGTCTAACTGGAGCTGTGGGTGCAGATCTGTTTTCAACAGGTGTGAATCTGCTCTCCTGCACTTGGCGGTGTGAGGGGTTGAGAACGGAAGGGTTATACAGGGCCCTGGGAGAGCTCTCGAAGCGCCTTGGTCTCCCAGCTTCTGCTCGCGGTGTCTGGGGTCGTACAGGCAGGGGCTCTGCGCAGAGGCTGGGAGGGAGGTGACGGTCAGCAACAAGGAAGCATCAGCCCTTGTGTCAGTACTGCTGGATGCTGAGTCCTCCACCTAATATTTATCCAGGAAGGACACTAGGTCTTATTTGGTATTTGGTTGAGCATTAACAGTTCTCACCCAAGTGAGAAGATTTCATGCATTTTAAAATCGAGTCAGTTCTGTGGTGGGGAAAATGTTTGCAGTTATTTTTTTATACGTAGGAGAGTATTTTTCCAGTTAGGTGAAGACTGCAGTATGTTTTATTTAATAAACATGTAGATTAGAGATCATTTGCATCTCCATGATGCATTCATCTTGATGAAGAACCTTTGACGATGGGCTTGGTGTCATAGAACCTTGAGCAAGAGGGTTTTTTTTTGTGTACCCCCGTTTTGTCATGCAAGATCAATTTTCAGTCACTGACGATTTTTCATGTGACTCAACAGGCATTCATGAAGAACAATTTGTAAAAAAGATATAGCAGGCTTTGTAATTGCTGTAAAAGGTGTGTGTGTGTGTGTGTGTGTGTGTGTGTGTGTGTGTGTGTGTGTGAAAGGGAATTGTTGAAAAGAGTGAGTTTTGGTCTTTAGGTTTTTGTGTCCAGATGGACTGACTGACTGTAGAGTGTGGGTCTTGTCTGCACAGCCACTGTGCTGTTATTTGCAGACTTTCATGCTCAGCTAAAGCTGTTCTGATTCATATACTCGACACAATTAGTCAGTGTTGGGGCATGTGATTCTTGCTCCAGATTTGTCATGGTGTGAAGAACGGTCTTTACTTCTCGCCATCCTGTCCTGCTCCCATATCTCCATATTTATTATATATGCAGTTTATTATCTTTTATTTATAAAGCGCCTTTCCAAACCCGAGGACGATGTACATGGGGATAAAGAAAAAAAAATGGAAAAGTACACAAAAGCTGACAAGTGTATACAGACAGAATGTAGGGTAATCGGATATAGGTCCTGGTAAAAAGTTCTGAGTTTGGATTTGAAGAGAGTCAAAGAATTTGTTTCCTGAAGAGTCAGAGAAAGGGCATTCCATAACCCTGGAGCAGCAACAGGAAAAGCATGATCTCGGAAAATCCCAAATTTTAGTCCCGGGTACTGTGAGCAAAGGACCGGCTTCAGCTGACCGGAGCCTACGAGAGGGAGTATAAACACGGAGGAGTTTAGAGATGGCGGAGGCAGATTGCTTAGAGCCTTGAAAGTCAGTAACAAGCTCTTATATTGGATACGTGGCTTTGTAGGATAGCACTGTAGAATCTTAAGCGTAGGACTTCAGTTCACACGCAGCGGAATCAAAGCAGAATTGGTTCCCTTTGCTTTGTGCTTTCATTTGTTTCTGATCCCCTTTACTGGTTTATTGCGGCTCAGGCCTGGAGCAGGAGGCCTGTACAGAGTGGAGGTCTGGATTGCTAGCGTCAGTGACGCGCGCCCATGTGGGTTTGAGCGGAGTCGTTTTTAAACTTGTTAAAGCTCTGGTCTGAGGGTTTAAATGGCAAACTGTAAAAAAAAAAAAAACTTAATTCCAGTCTGAGTAGATGGGTAGATGGAGGCTTAAAAATGCCTTTAAAAAAAACTGTACATTTTGCAGACATTGTACAGGACATAAGATGTGGTTATTTACCAGGCAGTAAGCACATCTCTGGTAGTATATAGAAACAGACAGGATGAATAGGTCTTCAGTCTCGCAGGCTTTTCTCACCATGCTCAACAGGGCTCGTTTCCCTTTTTCGGCAAAGGGATTGTGTGGGTTTTCACACTCCTGGGGGCTGAAAAATACTCTAATACTCCAAAATACTTGTCTGCTGAACGCACAACTGGGAGAGCAGGGCTTTGACTTCCAGGATGAAGAATGTGAGGAATGCCCGGACTGCACAGCGCTCGGTTGAGCCCCTCTGCGTGAGGGAGGGTTGGGCTCCTTCTCCGTGGTTACCGCGGCTGCCGATGGCTGCTGAGTGCCTGTTTTTAGAAGGAGAAGATGAACAATCGACTTGCTGGTGAATACTTGGCATGGTTGTCACCTCCTTACCGGCTGCTTGCAGTCCTACGCAAGCCAGCGCAGCCCAGCGCCTGCTGTGCTTTGCTCTGTTGCATTGGAGGCGTTCAGCACTGAGGTTGAACTAAGGAGGTCCGATAGTTCATTTAGTCTATTCTACTTTTTTTATTTTTTTGCTCTTGAGTTCTCTATGGCGTAAGAATGAAACTGGTTTAAAAAGTTAGCTGCCCCTCCCCCGAGACAGTTCACAGACTGTTTCTGTGAAGCTCAGCTTGTGGTTTGTTTTTCCTGCTGTCTGTTCGGGAAATAAGCGCTGGGTGCTGTGTCTCTGCAGTGTTTGGGTGAGAGAAGAGCCAAACAAGATGCCTTTTTCAGGGACACACTGCCGATCTGTGAAGCCTTGTGTACAGCCGACTGGACTGTGAGGGTACGCTGGTGTTAATGTGGGCTCTCTCTTCACAGGAGTCGCAAGCTACAGATCAGAAATATCCCTCCACATCTGCAGTGGGAGGTAAGTTATTTTTTTATATTGGAAGTATTTATCCTATCCTTGTCAATGTTGCCGTTTAATGTAAACTAAGCTTTCCTTGCAAAGGCTGTGAAGAGTTTGCTTTTACTCAAGTGTTGTTCGAAGGAGCTCCTTTGTTGGGGGGTTTTGCCTGGAAGGGCTGAGGGTTTCTCGCCACCTGTTACTCGTGGCGCCTCAGGTGGGAGGGAGCTGTTCGACGGCGAGGGGCGGTGGCTGTAGCCGCTCCGCTCCCGTGCAGCAGTCCTGCCTGGCGGGAGGTGAGGAGTATCCGCTAGGAGCGGTATGGCGACTCCGACGGCTCTCCAGGGACAGCGCTGCATCGCCCCGGAGAGCGGAGAGACGGGTATTGACTGGAGTTTTCTCTGGGTGGTCAAGTAAATAGCTGTTTTGTTGTGTTGCGTCGATTAGTTTCCCAAGCTGGAAGAAATCCTAACCAGAGATGTTATCTGTTGGCAGTGCTGTTCAAATGTTCCTCAGCTGTGTGGTCTCTGAAATACAGGGCTCTGCTCCATGGTAGCACAGAGGAATCGCATCCTCATGAAATGCTCCCTAAAACGTACGTTTTTATCTTTGGAGCGCAATAGAAATTTTTTTGGCAACCGTCTTTCCTAACTTATGCTAAATACACAAAGCTTGTAAATGCGAACTTAATTTCTGTGTTTTTGTGTGCATCTCTGCTACCCCATTCAAAACAAGGAATTGTATAAAATTTTGCTCTGGATCAATCAATCGAAGTTTGTTTCAAATGCACAACAATACAGAGTGCAGCAGCAGCAGTAGTAGTTGCTGGCAATGCAATGTCTTTTCTGCGAGCTCACCGGGAGGGGGTACAAATCCCGGAATTAAATAATGAGGCTTGTTTGGTTTTCTACCTCTTGCATTGATTCTAACCTGCTTCCTGGACGCTTGACTGCATGGGTGAAAATTTATGGCCAGCTCTTACCTGAATGTTCTACATAACGTACATTTAGAAACTAGCATGTAGCCTTTCAATTTTGATTTATCCTTTTCTTACTTTTTCTTTGCCCTGAACAGTAACCCTGGTCGGCTCCATACATTCTCTTTTCCATCGTTTTGTCCTTTCCTGTAGCACCGTTTAACAAATTGTAGCTTGCTTTAATCGCTGCTAAGCTGGGGAAGGTTTGAAGTGCTCATGGCTTGCCGAGCCTGTTATAGGTGATCCCGTTCTTGAGGGATCCTGCTTCCATTAGTTCGCAAAGTTATTGAATCTATTCTGAGCCCGAGCTTCCTCTCTGTGTGACAAAAGGTGCCAGGCAGCCTCACCAATACTGAAGTAGGCTAAAATAAGAACCATAATCGCGTATTTCAGCGTTTTCAAAAACTGCTGTGAAGTTCCCCTTCCCTCTGTGTGTCCAAGCACTTTCACTTCTTCAGGTTTCTTGCTGTTGCTCCTGCCGGTCAGTTAGATAAATTCAAGCTGCCCTTCTCTGAGCCGGCAGTCATTTCTGTGACCTAGGAGAACATGTTGCTCGTGGGAATGGATATGTCTTCATCCGAATTGGTGTTTGTAGGTTTCAGGTGCTGGTTGGCGACGATCAGCTGGTAGTGGCAGTGGGCTAGTGACTTCCTGGTTCCTCTGCAGTTCTGCGCCTCTGAATCGGAACGCTGAGATCTGTGGCTCCTATGATGTGGATTAATAGGAGTATAGTGTTGGCCAGCACGTGGAGGGAGATGTGGGCAGTTCTGGAACAGCTGTCTCTTCAGAAGTCTTACCACGGTTTATTGTAGCACTGTTATGAAAGGGTGAACTAAGTTCGTTGTGCATCGATATGCTTGGCAGATTTTTCCACTCTTGTGCATGTTTTATGTGCACATTAATTTGTTGTCACTTTAGTAAAGCATTCAACGTCAACCCTCTGAGGGATAGAGCTGAGGTTTGGACTTTCCTCGATGGGAGATTGGAAGGGAGTGAACCTCTGTGCAGTGCGTTATGAAATCATCCACCTTCCTTTTAGGTTATGGCGGAAGTAAATTCTAATTTTTAGTTAATGCAACTTTGCATAATATTATTTTGGCTATCAGGTCTTTCCAGCACATGTTAAAAATAAATGCAGTAAAAGTAAATCCATTAGAGCTGTCTGTCCAGCCCTGGTTCCTGAGGGGTTTCTGTGGTACACGAGTCCTCTTTTATGAGACATTTGTAGTTCTTCAATCAAAACATTTTCCTGTCCTCGGAATTGATGTCTTTAAGGTCCAGGTACTGGATCCAGGTGTGGGTTAGAGCTCGATCTTGAATACAAGAATACTGGGGGGGGTCTTCATTTATGAGTTTTGGTTGATTGGATGTGTTAGAGCATTTGTCATAAATTTAAAAAGTCAATATTTTATTATGGTCTTGACAAAACAATACCAATACTCTCAAAATGGTCCAGAAGTCCTGAAGTGGTGTTAATTTGGCCAAAGCACTTGATTGTCGGCTGTTTTAGAAGATTCCAGCAGATGAGCAGATCTTCAGTGAGGAAAAGGAAATGAAGCAACACAAGGCTAACAGCTCAGGCTTGCACTTTGTGTGTATCTGGGTTTGGCCATGTGACTCGAGTGTAGACAGTGGAACGGGAACAGTCTGTACTGGATTTGCTACAGACCTGCCCTCTTTATCTGCGCTAAGGAAGGGAAACTCAAAATCCATTTTGTGAGCTGCTCAACACGCATGGTAGGCAAACATATCCTATACACACAAATCTGTACGTCGGTGGCAGCTGGCTGTGGAAACGACAAGGCCCTAGTTCTCCAGTCTCACGCCACGCTCCTGGAGCGCTGGGGCCGTGCAGAGAGCTGCAACACTTCTTCTGGATTCATGCGGATGAAGTGGGAGCACTTATTTTTTAGGTGCTTCACATTTTACTAAATGGATTTTTTTAAATTACTTGAACATTCAATGTTGGGGTCACTTTCAATCCAGTTAGGGTTTTCAGAGTAGACTTGTCATGGTCAACCTCCGTTATGCTAAATATAAATTAGTAATTAAGTTACCATGAAACATTTCAATTCAAGTTTCGTCGTTTGTTTAAAAAAATTAAAGGCTGCAAATGAAGTAAGAAACTGTGCACGTGTTTTGGAGTTGGACGTTATTTGATCCAAGATGTCTTGAAAGGCACCAGCACTTGTTGCAGATCACAGGTGAGGCGTCGATACTTTAAAAATGTCTAAACATTACTGGTGTGTACCTACATAGCTTTTTATTTGCTGGTTTCATAGTTGTTTCTTCAAAATCCTGTTCTGAGGTATTGGAGACAGGCCATCACGCACAGTTTTGTCAAAAAGCCTTCTTGAATCTTGATCCATCTTCAGTTTCAAAGCTAGAAGGCATGTTTTGAAGTTTTTCTCCAGTGTACTTAGGGCCATAAATGTGTCTGTAAGAGGTGGTAATGAGACATTCTTTCAATTTGGAACTGAAAGGTTTTGTTTCAGAATTCAGGAAGCCTTATTTGAGAGAGAAAAATGAAAACTTCATAGAAAAGACTTAGTGTGCAGATGTGGTCAAACCTGTGCCCATTAATAACTGGTAAGTCCAGAACTGACTAAAGAGTAAACCTGGTTAAGGTTACCCCCTTCAGGTTGTAGAATCGGAGGAATGAAAGTTGCTCTGCCAGGTCAAGTGGTATAAGCACTGAGAGACACCGGTAACGTTCTAGTTCATGTGTCATGGAAGGGGCATGGAAGCAGGGGCCCAGTTGGCTTAATCAGTCGATTAGGAAAAAGAAGAAAGGATTTTATAAATTCACAAATCAATAAATTGAAAAGTAACGGGGTCCAGGTAAGAGGAGAGTTTATTGAGCAGACAATGGGAGGCGCACACCTGCAGTGGAGGCTCGGTTGTTTTTAGTATCACAGCTGCACAAGCCCAGGAAGGAACGAGGCTCAAGAGGTGGTCAAGGGGACTGGTAAGGTAGGGGTCCACCCAGCCATTTCTCTGAGGGCTCATTTCGATTGATGAGAAAGATCCTGAGCTACTTGGCTAGCACATACTATCAGTATATTCATCAAATTATAGAGTTATTGGATTCTAACTATTTAATATGAAGGAAAACTGAGCTGGTCTGTATGTCAGCGTGATCAGTGAAGCTGTGTGATGCTCAGCCTGTATCCTGGGCAGCCACCCCGTACGGAGGTGTTGGTGTCTGTTGGCTGGAGATATTGGTTTGATAAAGGAGACCCTGACATAGAGCTGTTTGGGTATTGCAATGTTTCTCTTCAGAAGCCAGGACTTCGGAAGCCAATCGCAGCTTGCCTCGATTTGCAGACGAAGGTCATTTTGCAGTCGTTTCCAAAGGCCCGTGCGGCCAGATGTTCCAGATGCAGGCATGTGAAGGACACTGGGCCACGGCTCACCTTGAGGTCACTGTGCTCGCTCACGTGCCGGAGGCCAGTAGTGGCTTCGTTTCCTAACAGCCTGTGGACCACAGATGGCAAATGTTGCAGTTGCTTGTTCTGCACTTGCTGTACTCGGAAATGGAGTGTCAATGTGAGATTTCACTGCGCTTTTCATTCCTGCGATTCTCTCTAGTCTTGCCTTTCACAGCTGATTCACGCGGTTCAGTCTTTGTGGCATGTCTGGTCTCATGTGTGGGACTTCGCTTGTGTGACTTGGCGAGAGCGTTGCTGTGCCACAAGGCCTCGTGCACAGTACAGGAACACCACCGGCTTGCAGTTTAAACTGATAGCTTTGTAAGGCTTCTGCACAAATAGAATTAGTAACTGGTGTCCTAACCAGATGAAGCGCTTGTTGGTGAATGACAAACGAGGGAAACTGGAGTCGGCTTAGTCATTGCTTGTGCACCATAGGTTACTGATACTGGCTTCCCGACTAGTGCATTCATTTGCATAGAATAGTTCTTAACCTTGTTAACTACATGATTCCTTCTGCTTGAGGCTTTGAAAGGCAACAACGTGAAGATTTCCTCGTGTGGGCCGGGGGCGTGCACACTCCTCTTGCCCTGGTGCTCTGCTCTGACTGCCCCCTGGAGCTGGAAGGCATGACTTCAGGCTTGCCTGTGAAATCTTCGCGGTTGTGCCGTCTGAACTCGGCTTTGGTTTAGACTCCTCGTGCTGCTTGTTTGAAAGGGTGGCTCTGTTACTGCAGTAGCCGTCTTTGCTGCTCCAGTAAAACACGCCTGCTGGCAGCATTGCTCTCACCCTGCACGTTAGACCAGCAGGCCTGTCTCCTCCTCCCACCCTGGCCAGCGTTTGCACGGATCGAGCCCTGGATCAGGTTGAGAATCCTTGACAGTTGGTTGTGTGTCCCCCTCACCCTCTCAGTGCATCAAAAGAAAATGATAAAGCGGTGGTCGGGATAAATCTTTCTGGGACTGAATTAAGTGAAGCCTTCATAAGGTGTTTAAATGCAGCTTTTCAAAGCTTCTTGCAGATTAGTCAATGGCAGATGAACTGCAAGCTGCTGGTGACCCTTTAGAAGATGCTGAAAGAGAAATGGCTGACATTAAATTAGTTTCAGTCAGATGTTTGCCAGGAGGAAATTAATATAATTCTTCAGGCTGAAGGCCTACAGGTTCTTAATTAAATAGAATAATTCTAATTGAGTGAGGCAGAAGTTACAGGTGGTAAAATATTAGTAAGATAGAGACATGTATGACGAATATTCCTGTCACCAAAAGGTAAAAATCTAGTTACTTAATTGCTTGCTAAAATCATAATTTTTACACTTTCATGGTAAAAAAAAGATTCAATTTATTTCTGTGATTTTTTTTCCCCTTATTTCATAGTGGTGTGAGGTGAATGTGGAGGGAGACTGGAAGCAGTTAAGAACAAATATTCAGTGACCGATGGTTTTCTACCAGTTGTACTTCAGGGAACAAGCAGTATCAGTTATAGACTCGCGTCACTCAGTGCTGGAGTAACACAATGAGTGGAAGATTGCTAATGTCGCGCTGATCCATAAAAAGCATCACAAAGCTGAACCGAGTAATTCTAAACTAGTAAGTCTTCTCTTGCATGTGAGGTTGTGGACATGTTAAGTTGTAATTTAGAGGCTCATTGGTATTTCAGTAAGATCCTCAGGGATAATCTGCATGGCTTTAAAAAAGGAAACTCTTGCTTAACTTGTTACTGTTCTTTAAATAAGCAAAAACGGCAGTGGGCACAATCCGAGCACATGATAGTCTTTTGAATTTCAGAAGGCATTTGATTTGCTAGGATTAAGAATAGGTAAATAGGCCAAACAAACTGCAGGAATCTCCTGTACCAACCTCTCTGCCTGTTTGTTGATTTAGTTGGGAAAGATTTTGCCCTGTTGAACGTGTTTTGCTTATTCATCAGTACTGCAACGGAATGTTCTTCTTGCATGCCGTCTGTGGCACTGTGGTTCACAAGACCATGAACTTGTGAAACTCGCTTATATTCTATTGTACACAGCTGCGTTAGTGTCGGTTTTTGTCAGGCAGATGTAGGGAAGCCATTTCATTGTGATGAAGCGTGAATTGGTCACTGGGCTAGTTGTGCTTTGCTCAGTGTTCACGTTGCTGGAGGTCTTTTGCTTTATTTTGGGGGGAACTTACTTTTTTTTAGCTGTAAAATAACAAACGTGCTTTCAGTGAAAAGTGCAGGGCAGGGTGATAGTGGTGAACATGCCGCAAGCTTTGCACAAAGTAGGTTACGAAAATTCCCCTCCAGTTCGATGTTCTTCAGCGTTTTCAGAAATGTAACCACAACGTAGTGAGGACAGGCTGGACAGGTAAGAGGTGAATGCTCAAGCTGGGGTGCTATAACTAGGGGTGTCCCACAGAGATCTGTATTAGGGCCACTGATTTCCCCCTGATTGAGATCAGTGGTCTGGGTTCTTAGGCCTTTTCTGGTTTTGCATCTTATGGGAGGAATTATAGAATGGTCTGAATGAGAGCTCTTAAGAGAGGAAACAAATACTAAAAAGAAATGGTCTGATATTCAAACCTGGAGAAGAGGGTGGAAAAGTGTCCTTTGCAGATTCCATGTTCCAGCTGTTTTCTGGAAGGCAGACTGCAGAGCATTACAGCAGTCTGTACAATCTCTGCATTAGAAGAATGGGGTGGGATCAATATACATTCCCACACCTATGTGACATTGCAAATTTCCCATTAATATCATGGGCATATGGGTTTTGGATGGGTGCTGAGAGAGTTAAAACAGCAGCCGAACCACCCAGATGACTTATACAAAGTGTTCCAGGATAGTTTGACCAACTTTCCACAGTCCTTCATTGATTAAACTGTAGGAGAGCAAAACAATAACAGCAAATTAATGTTCTGAACAATGTATTCATTTCTCTTTGTATGTTTCTGTTATGAATTGATTTTGCGTCAATTTATTTATCAGAGCTTCTGATACTGCGATGAAAAGGTTTAAGACCTTTAATTGTGCCGCTTGGTTTAAGAGGAGCAGAAGAATTTTTACAGCTGAGACGCTCTTATACAGTCTGTAGCAAATGGGACTGTGCTATTAAACGCTGAAGTTTATTGGTCAATTATTCTGATATAGTTCTGTTCAAAAGATCAGCGAGGCGCATGAATATGGCAATAAATGCCCTGTGAGGGTCACAGTGACTGCTGTGGGTAGCCCCGTTTGCAACTTGAATGTAGAAAGACCCTGTATCCTGGCGATCTTGTGCACGTGGCCGAGCTGGCACGAGCCGTGTTCCCCCTGCAGTAAGAGCTCGGAGCACTGCCCCCTGACGTTAGCCCTGGCCAGGAGAGTTTCCCTATGACAGGGGGTCCTTAAGGCCCTGTAAAATGGTCATGAGATGTTGCCGTTGTGGGGGGTTATTACAGCTTGTGCTGCAAAAAATGAGATTGGGGAGCATCATGAAGAACTGGCGCCTGCAGCTGTGGTTGATATTCAGTATCGGCGGCTAGTTGAGCCGCTTCTCTGCGTCTGATCAGACGGATGTCTCTGGTTCCTGTGGAGCTCGCGGCCCTTCCTGTGCGGCACTGTCCCCTTCCTGAGCTCTGTCCTGTACGTTTCGCTTAATTCTGCCTCCGGTCTCACCAATACCAACGAATGTCGATTATAACTGTAACAAGTTTACCAGATTTTAGGAAAGTGACACTTTTTTTGTAGCGGATGAACTGACATTTAATTTAATGGCTGTTGCATAAATTGGTTTGTTATGCTCATGAGCATTTGTTGTCTTGGGGGGGGAACATGAGCACAGTTTAGTGTGGAACTTTTAGAAAGAGATTTCATTCTAAGGAAATCCTTCCTAGAATAATGAATAAATACACTGGGGAAAAAAGTCAAGTATTTATCACAGATGCCAGTCAAGGACAAAGTAGAGATAAACTTAATTTAGACTAAAATGAATACATTTGCAAAACAAATTTAAAATGAGAAAATGAGCATAACCAAGTAATGCAGTTTTAATGTTTAGTTTTTTTAATTAACCTCATAAAAGCACACTTACTTTTATTCAAGCTTTCAGGTATCTTAATTATGTAATTAAAGTGTTCAACTAATTCAAACTTGGTGCATCATAGTGCCTGCTGTCATCTACTTCCATCAGTCTCTTCTGAGCTCAGGATGCTGTGTTGTGACTGACATTTGAAGAGACGCCTCTTGCAGAAGCATGCACCAGCCACAGCGGAAGAGCCCCGAGTGTGCGATCACCTCGTTCCGCAGTGCAGACCCAGTTCACGGTTACCGGAGTGCGGATCAGCAGCAGGGTGGCTGGGTTGACCCACGTGAACGGCATGCCTCCCTCCCCAGCACCTGCTGATCAAGCTGCTGTTTCCCCTCTTGGGCTCAGTAACCCTGTAGTCCTGTTCCAGTAACTTGTTCATTGGATTAAAAAAAAATGATGTTGGGAAGAGTTTCACTACCTAATATTAATGCACTAAATCAACCACATGTTTGACTGCAGAAATGGCTAGTTGAGTACTGAGTCCAGTGGCTTCAACAGTTCCCATTTTGTTGATGGTCAATATTAATTCACAGTAACTGGGGTGCTAATATTCTGGTCTTGTATGACACTTTTGTTTTCCCCGACCAAGAGTCAAAACCTATTATGACACTGACACTTCACCCCTCCTCACATCTCCCGATCCTGGGTGTGTGAGGAGCTCTTCCCACTGGAGGGCGAATCCCAGCAGCTGTGTTACTGTTTCTGGGCAGCACAGCGATTATCAGCGCTGCCTCCTCTCCAAGTCCAACTCTCGGTGGGTCTTGTGTGTCGGGTTTGGAAGTAAAGAAAACCAGAGATGTGCCGTCCAGGTTAATTAGCAACCGGACAAGCTAGACGGAGCACTCCTCTACTCTCATCTGTAACCTTTTTCTTGGTGTCCGATTGACCATTTGACTGGAAAATGAGAGAAAACTAAGGTACGCGTACTTGTAACTCAAAAATCGGTAAGAAGAATTCTACCTGAAGCACTGGAAAGCAACAGGTTTTTTAAAAGAATTTTTCCACTGCAGATATTTTAAGAGCACGTGCAGTCTTTTTTTAAAAAAAAAGTACCCCAAATTTCACACTGTACATTTTAGCCTGTGTTTCAGCCCGTAATTTGGGAAGAAGAGTTCGTGATCGTCCTGAGCTGCCTGTGTTACTGCTAGCTGTTGGAGATTTCTCCTAATATGGACCATATGAGTCCACAGCGTGTATATGATGAATTTAGTTCTGGCACAGTAGTTCAAAGGCAGATGTATGCTGGGTAATGATTGGTACAAGAGAATAATCAACATGTCGATATAGCTGATAGTATAGTCAACGACTGAATCAAATTTGTTTCAGAGTGGCGATGCAATTGTTGCTAAGAGTTACGTCAGAAAAGAGCATTCCAGGTTGTGTGCTATATATTACTTTAAAATACTCTTGCTAATTACTGCTAATACTCTTGTTAATTTTGTGTGAGCAGTCATTAACAGGGTCTTTATCTGGTTCGTGCCCTGTTAAGTATCTACGTGAACAGGAATTGCAAGCCTGTTTAAGGGAGTTTGACTTGATAGTAAAGCTGTGCGTGTCTGCAAATCCTCTGTATAGCTGGCAGCAGTAACTCTGCCATGGGACTGAAAGGCTATTCTTTGTGAAGGTCTCGGTTCCATGTATAGTTCATACAAAAAAAACACTATTTTCTGTGTGCGATGCGAATCTGCACAGATGCCGTTGGAAGCTGCGCAAATCCGCGCCATATAGGATTTCTCTCATGACTACCGTCTCCTCGCCCGCGTGCTGTAAGTGGACACGCCAGGAAGTGCCAAGTGGCGGAGCAGAAGGCAGCATTCCGAGGCTTGGCTTTCATGGTATCCGGCACCTCTGTGGAAAGGCTTCCTGTTCCCAGCTAACAAATGCTCGAGGCCCGACCGGCTCTCCTGCCCGTCTGTGTGGAAACGAAGCCTCTGGTCTTGGGCAGGCCCATGGCCTCTTGTGGAACCTGATTCTAGTTTTTGAGAGTTTATCCAGCAGGCCTGAGTTTGAATCTTAAAGTGAAAGCCTGTTTTTTTTTTTTTATTTATGGGCAAATGGCAGTCAACCTTTTTTTAACAAAGACCTGTTAATTTGTGAAGAGGTTTTCCAGGTTCAGTGTCGTCTTTGCTCCTGGATTGCTGAGGGAGTGTCCAATGCAGAAGGCAGTTCTGACGTCTGGCATGTTTCATTATTTGTGCTAGTATCCTGCACGTCTAGAGTCAGTACAAAGTATTTAAAATGTCTACTAGAAAATCAAACCTATAGCATCTGAGTCTTAAATGGTAAAAAGCTGAAAATGGAGTTTGATAGAACCTGAAATTTGAGCAAAAAACCTGCAGTATTGCAGTAGCAGTATTAAAAGATATTAATGTCCATGTTAGACTTCGGCCTTCACAGGGATCATGTGTTAATAAAATGTTTTTTCTAATCTGGATAGTGAAAGTAACTTTTCTTCTTTGTAAGGAAGATATTTCTGGAAATGCAACATTCGGTTGTTGCTTGTTTTTGGTCTCAACTAAGCATATTGAAATAGATTAAGTGAGTTTTGTTAAAACTAAGTGTTCATATCGCTGATCTGCTCACACCCTTGTTTGCTGCAGCGGAGAGGTGTGGCTCATGTGTGGGGGACTGGTTCAAGAGATGGCCTGGTTGTATTTTGAGTCTGTATGGTAGGACACCTATTTTCACCGTTATTCAATGTACATGTGTTTGGTAACTACGTAAGGAATCTGTTTCTTTGAAATCCTGGAACACATTTAAGGTTAAGACTATAAAGAGTTCATGAAGCCCGTTTGGCGATGTGTATGATGTCATTCTGCACATTTGTAAGTTGCACTGAACATGCCTGAGTGTTTGAGTAGTATGGAGCGCACAGCTGTCGTCGTGCTTCATGTTGCCAAAGGGTGGTCCGGTTTGCCTGGCACCCCAAATAAAAGCCTGTCAAATGTTTTCAAAGGTGCGTAGGAAGTGAACAAATGCTTGAGTTCTTGCATTTTGCAGCGTGCAGAAATCTGAAATTGGCATGGGAAGTTGCTCGCTTGGATTTCTCGCCCATGGCTTTCATCCGTCCGAGCGGGTTGAGCTTCGCTGCCGTCTCACTGCAGTGGTCCTGCCGATCAAAGTCTTGAAGGAAGACGGGGATTAAAGTGAGCTGCTCTCCTGATTGAACTCTTCAGTGATCCACAGTAAACCCACCAGAGCTAGCAGTGATCCAAACTAAAACCGATAGCGCTATTGCCATGGGTATGTTTTTGCTTGTATGAAACCCATTTTTTCTGGTGCACAGAATCCCAACAGCCAATTTACTTTGGGAATTGTCTGTAGTAGTGGTAGATTTTTCACTTGATTAGCATCTTCGGTGTCGGCATTTCCTGTTTACAAAGTTGCTTCCTTTAGGTTTATCTAGGATCCCTGAAAGCTATTAAAAAAAAAAATGAACCGTTCTTGTGATCTTCGGCCTCTGCCTTGATTCGGGAAGGGGGCAGAGTGTTCTACAGCACAGACCATGATGCTAGAAGCCCTGGCCAGGGGGTACAGCTGACACACAGAGGTAGAGAATAGCTTACACTTACATAGCGCTCCACTCCAAGTGCCTTACAGGTCATGGGGCTCCCCTCCACCCCCACCAGTGTGCAGCCCCACCTGGATCCCTTCTAGCGCTAGAACTGCTTTTTCCCCCAACATACTGCTTTCAAGGTGCCAGTAGCCATTCCAAAAGCCATCTGGTTCTGGCACAAGTCTCGCGTTGTTGCTTTGTAATGACTGCAAGCTTTACTTTCAGGTGGCTGTTTATATACATGTACAAATACATTTGCTCCACGCATTCAACGCAAAAAGCTAATCAATAAAAGGACAATATACAAGCATGAGCTCTCCATTTTATTTCTTATGTATTCACACCCTTTGTTTTGGCGCACACAAATTTAGGTGTATAAAATTATAATCAGCCCCACAGTTAGGCAGGTGGCCTCTGTCTGTGCAGTAAGAGTGGTTTACGTGAATTCAGAATGAATACGCCTGTCATTTTTTAACAGCTTTTGGGGATCCAGATAAAAAGGAAGCAACTTTGTGAACAGGAAATGCCTCAGTCAGAATGTCATGCAAAGATTCAACCATGAAGACCAAAGAGCTTTCCAAGCAACTCACAGCTTAAGCTGTATAAGAAGTCAAAGTTGAGGAGTTTATAAAAAAATTAAATCAAGAACCATATTCTACCTGAACACTGTCTCGTTCAAGATGTCCTAATCGGAGCCGCTGAGCGAGGAGGAAACGGGTTAGTGCTGTCGCTGGGAGGCCAGTGGTGACGAAGCTGGGGTTCAGTGGCTGAGGGAGAAATCTTCCACTGTGTAACAATTCCAGTCACTGCTCAAAGGGGGCTTGCATGGAGCTCAAGAAACGCATCCGGTCCCATGTGAGGTTTGCAGCCAGGCATCTTAGTGATACTGCAGAACTGGACAAGGTTTTGTAGTCAAGACCAAATGGGCACCTTTTCTGGTCTAAATGCAACATGTACACATTCAGTCTTCCACAATCCAGCACAGTGCATCACAGTCGGCCCCGTCCTTACTGTGAAACATGGCAGCAGCAGGTGCACAGCAGTGTAGATGAGGGCTGCGAACTCAAGTCTTTCTGCAATGGGCTGTATTCTTAGTGGATTTAAGAACGAGTTTCATTGTGCAGCACCTCTTGTTAGAGATCTGCATTGTACAGGGCAGAACTCGGTTTACGTGTTGTGAAGGAACTCCTGTTCCTCTGTGCTCTCGCTCACTGGCACTTGCATGACCTCTGATCTGATGAAGGGCTTGCAGTAGATCTGTTTGGGTTGCTTTGATTCACTCCTGGTCCTACATGGCTGCTGTCTCTTCTGGTTTTATTTTCCACCCTGGTCTCTTATCGACTTCGTTTCGCCACTTTCGGTCATGTAGTGTAAGCGATCTGTATTCGCCCAGCCTCCAGCTCTCTTACTCCTTGAGGTTTCCGTGGTCGGCATGCAGTGTGGCGAGCTGTGGACCTCCGGAAGCAGGAGTGAACGCTCCTGTTCTGGGAACGTCCGTACTTCAATTGCTTCCTGTATGGACATGTGTGTGCCGCCCTGGACCTTTAGGAAAGGCTTCATTTCCCATATAAAATTCCATCTGAACACTGGTGTATCTTCATATGGAAGTGCTGTTTTTGTCTCTGTCCTGTAAGAGCCTGACTGCGCTCAGAGCGAAAGTTTCCATCACAGATTCAGAATGACCCACTAAGCTCAGTTTTCCATATTTATACAAAATGCATTTACTTGTCGTGAAGAGCCAAGGCCAGCCCTAGAGCACTTGCTTTGTGTGCTAGGTGTTCCAGGCAGTTTTTCTCCTGAAATATTCTTGCTCTTGTACGGACTTCTACACTTGGCAGCGGACGGAAGCTTTTGGGAATTATAAATGCTGGATTGCTTCCCAAAGGATCTGTTGGATTTGTGAGCCACCTGTTCTGCAAAACATGAATCCAGTCCACAGACATGCAAAGAATCCTGTTCAGTTTGCACCCTCTCCGCTGAGCTTAACCCTTTTCTTCAGAGCTTGCAGATTTATCCGTGGACAGGCTGTTAAATATGGAAAGCCCTGTCCACCACAGGCAAGGCCAGACCAGATTTCTGGCAGCATCACACATGTGACACGTTCGGTGACGTGCACACTGTAGACTGGTAGAAGGAAAAGGCATCTATTTCAAGACCGCTGAAATTGTTTATGGTAAAAATAAACTAATTTGGGGTTTCTGGTTTCATAACCCTGAGTGAGAGATTTGTTCAGTTGAAATCCTTTGATGGAGATTAGTTCTGCCCTCCTTGTATCAGACTTGTGGTCTTGACCCAAAACCAAAATTCCCCAATGATTTCAGAGAAGAGGAAGGAGTCTTCCCCATGAATGGGGAGGCCCTGTTTTCTTGAGGAGTGTGGACCCCGAGAGCCCATTATTTCAATCTGTAGGCCTTTTTCTTTCTGTGTGTTCAGAAAGGCTTTTCTGCCTTGGCAGGACTGATTTAACTGAGGAGCCTGCTGTGCCACCTGAAGGGGTGCACCTGCCCAGCCCCGGAGCTCACTGGTGTCCGTGTCGGTGTGGGCCGCTGATCCTACAGGCGCTCCCAGGAGCCGCGCGTTGCCCTCGCTGGTGGCTCAGCGCGGCCCTGCTGTCCACCCCTGGACAGGGCTGTGCCTCTGTGGGGAGAGGGAAGCGATGTTGGGCTCTGAGTTAGTTGACGCTGGAGTAATGCAGGAGCTGTTCTTCAGGCAGACCCGGGGATTGTGAAATCTTGCACAATGTTCGTTGTAGGTTTGAAATTTCCTCCTGGGTTCCATACGTGCTGACCTTGTCCTTTCTCCTCCCCGCAGGTGTTGGACAGCTTGTTGGCTCAGTACGGCTCTGTCGAAAGTTGTGAACAAGGTACGTTCGTTTCAAGCTTCGTCTGATTTGAACGCGCTCCGCAGCACAGAGGAGGGCCTTCTCTAATGGTGTATCTCTTTCCCCGCAGTGAACACCGAGACGGAGACCGCCGTCGTCAATGTTAAGTACGGAGCCAAGGAGCAGGCCAGACAGTGAGTACATGGAGGGCTTCCTGTCCCAGACCGGCGGGGGGGTCGCTGGCCGGTGGGGTCCTGCAGGGCTCGGCCCCGGAGAGGCTCCTCCACCAGTCCTGCACTGGCGCGCTTCCCGGCACGGAACAGCCTTTTTGGGGGGAGGGGAAAAAAACCGAAAATCCGTCGAGCTCCTTCTTGCTGTGAGCACGAAAGCATTTGGTTAGTATGGGGGTGTCTGACTGTGGTCCAGTTCTTCTGACAGGTCAGCCCCGATCCCCTGTTGTTTTAAGGGTCGGCAGCAGTGGTTTGACTTGCAATCAAGCAGTGAAGCAAGTAACGTTTCTGTGAAGGCAGATCTGCTCCTGGAGGGCTGGAAGTTATTTTGTTCCACATGATCTTTAGATTAGTGAATTGCACACACCTCCTGTTTAATTGATATTTAAGTTGTTCCAGGCCTTTAGAAATCTGACTTTTGAAGGCTGGTCTGTAAAATGTGCTGGAGTGGGGCTGTTCAGGACCTGTGATGGAGACCTCTCTGGGTTCACACATTAATTTTGTTGGAGAATGTTGCATACTGTTGCCCAGAGCTTGGCGAGACAGTTTTGTACCAATAGATATTTGGACGAGTGTATAGTGTTATTGGTGTTTTAATTACTGACACTGATACTGTGGGTTTGGTGACTGATAAATTCTAAACTCAATTTCAGAATTGAGTTTTGGAATGATCCGAGTACGGGAAGTTTTCCCCAGTGATCACGGCTTTATCTTAGCAGTTCTGCAGCTGAAAGTGTGGTAACGGTTTATTCCCATCCTGCGGAGTTTTCCAGCTTTTGTTTGGCTTCTTCGCAAACCTGGAAGCATTTCCTGCATCTGTGCTTGCAAACTGAATGTCATCAATGTTCTGTTCATAATCCTGGTTTGGCAAAGTTGTGAAAGTTTTTCTCCTCATTAGAAAGATGCCACCCTGCATTCCCCTCACCTTTACTGGAGAGTAAAATTTTAAAGTGGTTAATGTCCAGAATTCTGGAAAATCAGATTTGTCCGCATTTTTGCTATTAGATTTTTTTTTACCTTGAGTTTTCATTCAAATTGAATATGGCTTGTAGATTTATTACTCTGCCAGAAAGTGCTGTTGAAAAGACTCGCCACCAGCTCAGAATGTGGACTCTTCACCACACTTCTACCCAAGAGTGACTGTGCTGCGCCTTCCGTCACTCGGTCAATACCAGTACAGAGTCGCTTGATTTAAAACTGTATTTTGAGAGCTACTGTGGCGCTGATGTTCCTGAAAGAGCATGATGTCATGTGTCGGTAATGGACAGCGTTTGGAATTCCAGCGTGTGTGTAGATTTATATTTGTCTGATTTAAGTCCCTCTGTATGAAGATGGTTGATTTGATTTCGAATCTGATGGGTTTTCCAGGCACCTGGCTTAGCAGGGCCACTTGTGTCCTCAGGAATCATTGCAAGAAAATCCTCTATTTGACGTCACTTGGCTGTGTCCTTAGAATTCCATATTTCAAAGCTTCCTTTCTGCTACAGGAACAGGATTTCATTTCCTGATGTGGGGAAAAAAATTTAGATCCCCTGTTTCATTTCGGGGTTCCCTTTGCTTCAGTCAGGATTCATTCTGGAGTCTTCAGAGGTCTAGGAAGTCACCACAAATGAACAACTGTGTTATCCGACCAGAAACAGGCAAGGTGCCCGCTTGGGCATGGTCATCCTGAAAACAGGGTGGCAATGCCATGTTATATAGTTGATTTTTGCAAAAGGATATCGGCAGTGTGTTTTTCAGGTTTTTCTTCAGTTTTGCTCCACTGGGCTTCTGCCCTGAGCATCCTTGAAAGGAGACCTTAGCCGGGTAGAGAGTTGCTATTAATTCACAGGCGGGAAGGAAAGACATGAAATAGAGATATGAGGTAAGATGCATAAAATAAACGTGCACATTCCCCATGGCAGTATGATGACTTGCAAACTCTGGCTGCAGATGCTTGCACGTTGAGTATTCAAGGGTGCGTATCCATTACATCGCGGGGATTAAAAACTTGAGCACAGTGTTTGAGCACAGTCATCAGGCTTGTGCTTCAGATGAAGAGGCTGTGGAACTGCGAGACTCCGTTTGCCTCACTGCTCTCAGCACAGAGTTCACCGGCGAGTTAGGGGTCCTGCAGCTGCCCGGAAAGCGTCGATCTGGACAGTGTGCCCGTTGCGTCTCGGCTGACGGGGTGGACGTGGCCGTTGCGCTCTGGGCCAGCAGGTGAAGGCGCACAGGTGATCTGTGGAGTCTTACTGCTGCTGGGTGGCAGTGACTGACTCGGCCGCAAGCTCAGTCCACACCTCCAGCCACTGAGGTGACCCTCCCAGGCCGCCCGCGGGTCGGAGCCGATGGTGTGCTGCGTGTGCGGTCGTGTTCCCAGGATCTCCGTTAGTGCTTCTTCACAGAGGGGGGGTAGAACACTATCGAGGATTTCTACTACTTTTTGCACAGTGTTATCCGTTAAAACTAAAATGATTTACATTTTCAAGATATTTAATTTGGTGATTTAAATTGGCACCAGGCAGATATTTGTGGACGTAGCACAGCAGCTTGTCATACAATGAAGCAATTGCTGCCTCCCAGTGTCCAGAAAGCTCACTGCAGCCATGTGTGAGCTATTTTAGTTGTTTGGGTGCCACTATTATAGTTCATTTTTGAAACCTGAACTTTCTCATTTTCATTGTACACAGTCACTTGTGTAAAAAAAAAAGCATATTTTTCTGCCTCAATGGTTTTGCACTCCAGTTCAGGCTTTTATGAGGAGTTCCATCAGCACCAGTGTTAAATTACAGTCATGATTAGCAGCGTTTGGGTTTTTCACAGTTGCAGAAGAGGAGTGGTAAAGTTTCTTTGCAGTTTTGTTCCCTGTGTGCGTGCACACACACACACCTGACACGCACACTAGAGGACTGCATTATTAGTGTTGTACGGGGGGGGGGTGGGTAGGGAGAGAGATCTGTACACAGGATGTCTGGGTTTAAAATGTGCATCTTCACAGTCATGAAGGAGATGCCGCTGGAGCTCCGAGCAGCCGTGGTCCATCCAGGGCACTAGAGCTAAGTGAGACTGATCACCCAGTGAGTGGCTGTAGTCGGTCCTGGGTCCACTGCCCAGGTGTTTTTGAACTGGGGACTAGCTGGCACTTCTCATACTGGTGCAGACCTCCACTCCTGAGGGTCCCCTTGTCTAAATTGATGCCAGTTCATTTTAAGTGCTTGAATGTTGATCTTTCCTAGTAATGAAACTTCCATTTTTTAATATGTCTGACAGGGGGGGGGGATGGTTGAACAGTCATAGCTTTGGCTGTGCTTGTGTAGGATGTTGCTGTTTTACGTACTGACTCGGTTTCTCTCTCCTGCTGCGCTCAGAGCCATTGAGAAGCTGAACGGCTACCAGCTGGAGAACTATGCTCTGAAGGTGACGTACATCCCCGATGAGATGGCCACACAGCAGCCTCCTCAATCACACCCCCTGGCCGGGCGGCGCGGGTTCGGAACCAGGGGTCCACCCCGCCAGGCCTCCCCCGGGGCAGGTACCCGACCCAGGCAGTCCGACGTGCCCCTGCGGATGCTGGTGCCCACACAGTTTGTGGGCGCTATAATAGGCAAAGAGGGAGCCACGATCAGGAACGTTACAAAACAGACACAGTCCAAGTAAGTCCGGGATCTTTCCCAGTCATATTCCTGGCAGTTTTTTTAGCATCCTACATCTGTTTTAACTGGTCTGTCTTGATCAGATCTATAAATATATCTTGACTCTTGGAGTTATCTCATCTGAAAAACAAGCCCTGTATATATTGGCTAGGGGTGATGCCCCTGTCTAGTGCAACGTAAATATATTCTAAGGCTTGTATTGACTTACATTCAGTCAAAGGAATGATCATGGAAGGTCAAGGGGTTGATAAAGTGTCAGTAAGTCTAGCACAGGCTGGAAGAGCAAAGCAACAAATGCACTGGGATAAAATGTACACGGGAGGAACTCAATCTCTGTACGGTGTGTTTGGACACAAAGTGGAGACCGATGGTTGCTAATGTGCAAGATGACTAAGAGCAGTAAGCCCATGGTGAGCTTGAGAGTGAGAACATGCGTGCAACAGGGTGTAAGATGGTAATTGGAGCTAGGAAATCACCGGTGCCTTGTCCGTGTTCCTCCTGGCGACGAGCAGGGCTGTAGCTCATGTCCGTGAGGCTGCTCTTCCTTGTGTCCCAGGATTGACATCCACCGGAAGGAGAACGCGGGAGCCGCGGAGAAGCCCATCACCATTCACTCCACGCCAGAAGGCTGTTCGGCTGCTTGCAAGACCATCATGGAGATCATGCAGAAAGAAGCTCAGGACACCAAATTGTAAGATCATCACTATCTGTGACGATTGTGCTTCTGTTTCCCCTTCTCTCTCTCCTGCCTTCCCAACTTTGCCCAACAGTATGGGTTACAAAGTTCAAGACGCGGGACATGGCATAACTGAAGCAATTTAGTTTTCTGCAAATTTGACCACCTCATCTTTGTACTTGACCTCTTGCTGCATAAGCTTTCATTATGGTGTTCAGTGTGGTTTTTTTTTTATTGTTTCAGCACGGAAGAGATCCCCTTGAAGATACTGGCGCACAACAATTTTGTCGGCCGCCTCATAGGGAAGGAAGGAAGGAATCTGAAGAAGATCGAGCAAGACACGGACACGAAAATCACCATCTCTCCGTGCGTGGTCCTTGGTCTCTTCATTTGGCTTCTCTCTCTCTCCCCCCCCCCCCAGGTTTGGACAAATGCTAAACCCTGTCTCCTTCTCCAGATTGCAGGACCTGACGCTCTATAATCCAGAAAGAACCATCACCATCAAGGGCACCGTTGAGGCCTGTGCCAAAGCTGAAGAAGAAGTCATGAGAAAAATCAGAGAATCTTATGAAAACGACGTCGCTGCCATGAATGTAAGTGTGATAAGCAGTTCAGTAAGCTGCTCATTGTGTCCGTCATCACTGCTGCCGAGTGCTTTCTTGCTGTGAAAAAACACACGTACCTCAGCTGTGTCTTGTGCCAAAAGCAGTAGTACTTTCGCAAACGGAGGAAATTACCTCTCCCACTGTCCTGCAGTGTTCAACAACTTGCAGTGAGACACAAAAGTGCAAAATATCAATAACCATTAAGGTCTGGAGTATGTCTCTTGAGTCTTAAACATGCGGTTATCTCGGTTTATAAAAGCAGGAGTCTACAGACTTATGAGTTTGGTTATTACAAGTTACCATTTTTGCCTCTAGAAGGGGCTGTTGTTGTTCAGCTCCAAGCTATGAGAGCTGTGTGCACACACTCTGGAACCAGCCCTCGTTAGTGCTGCTGGGCAGTTATGCCTTCAGTTTGGTCCTGCTGTGCCTCAGTGCTGCCTTTGATAGTCACACCGTTCCCATGGCTTAAAATACGATGAGCTGAAGAGCAACAGCCCCAGAGACAAAAATGGTAACTTATGACCGAGCTCAGAAGTGTTTAGGCTCTTGCTACAATGTTTAGTTGTTCAAAAACTCATGCATCACATTTAAATCTAACAAATCGGTTACTGCTTCCTCCTCATCCAATTTGGCGACACCTGGTGTCCTGCAGGTCTCTGTTCACGGTCCCATTCTTTTTAATATCTCTCCGTTATCTCTGGGCGTCGCTGTTTGTGTCTTTGCCAGCAACATCGCAGTTGGTTCACATGAACCTGGACATGAATCGAGTCTTGCTACAGTATTTAGATGGCCGCATCAAAGTTTTGCATTTCTGTTCATTGGTTTTCTTTATCCACTCTACTGGACTGATGCCAGGGCCAAGTACTCGGGACAAAAACCCCTCTGATCTCAGCCTTGCAGTTAAAGCGCACGACGGTCACAATATAGTGAAGGTCTTATTCCTTTGAAATGTTCTTTAAAAGGTTTTCTATCCTCCCACATCTCTGCTAGTCTGAGTCAGAACCGCCTGGGCATGCCTTCATGTTTTCCTAGCCTGATGTATTCAAATAGCTGAAGCTGCAGTATGTTCCGAACTCGGCTGCTTGGATCTTAAGTAACGTTGGGGTTCCTACATTGGTTATAGCTTCCTTGCACTGGCTCCCTGTCGATTTTCAGACACTTTTTAAGGGCTTTGAATGGTTTGGGTCCCAGCTGCATCAGTGGGCTGTTAAGTCCTTTCGCACCAACAGGTGGTTTGTGCTCTTCAGACTACAGCCTTCGTCTAGCTCCCAGTACGAGGCTCTGGGCGCCGTGAGCTGTTTCTGTGTGTGTGTGTGTGCTCTCCCCTACCCTTCTGTTTACCTGCTGATCTCTCCTTCCTCGCAGCTGCAGTCGAACCTGATCCCTGGGCTGAATCTCAACGCCCTGGGCCTGTTCCCTCCCTCCAACCCTGCCATGACTCCGCCGATGATGCCCGGCCCTCCTGCAGCTGGTGCCGCTGCTTATCCCATCTCGGTGAGTGTGGTCCTGCCAGGCCCCCATCCTCCTGCGTGTTTCAGGGTCATTCTGCTCTGGGTCTCAAGACATGCGCCGCATCGCGGTCTGGCACCTCTGAGCCGACACCCACCCTTGCATGAATCTCTCTAAAGGTATTTTCTGCGAAGCAAGTTGGCTTTAGATTCCAATTCAGTGTGACCTTCTCGATTTCACATGATGGGTTAATTCTGACAGATGTAGGAGTAAATTTCCCACTTCTGGTGACACGAGAGAGCCTGTCCACCGCGCCCCAAACAGCACATTCCCTCCCACAGCTGCTGGTGGATTTAAAAGTTCCCCTTTGTTATAAGATCCAGACTTTGCCATTAAAAAAGCCAGAGCTGGCAGTTAACAGGGGAGACAGCTGCTTCAAAACCAGTTGTTTTGAGACGAGGATTTTGGAAAAGGCGAGACTCCTTGAGTTGGTAGAAGCCGAGAACTGTTTCCCTGAAGCATGTCCACCCACAGCCCGGGATCCACGAGTCCTACGCCAGACCAAAGCGAACCCGTCTTGGCTGGTGTGAGAGCACAGAGATTATCTCACAGTACTGCAGAGATCCTCCTTTTTCCACCCCCTGCTGTCCGCGAGTGAGGAGGAAGGACAGGAGAGCAACTGCAGGCTCAGCAGGGCTCCTCGTCCTTGTGCGTTCAACAGGTGTGTGCTGACAGGTTTGGGGCAGGGGGGCGGACAGCAAGAACACAGCAGCAGCACAGTCCTCTAGGGAGAGAGAGGAGTCTCCTCCATTTATACTGGAGGAGAGAAATAATGCCGAATGAAATATTTAAAACTCTATAATTACAATAAATATCAAATTCACATACACTTAAAATACGCAGTGCAGTTAATTAGACAATTCTATAAACAAATTTATAAATGCATTGCTACCCTACACTGTACAGTAGGCAGGGTATTTAGTCGTGGATCCAAATAAATATTTGGCCTTGGGTGCTTCCGTGACGAGACTGAAGTACAGGTTCCTTGTGATTTTCGGTGAAGAGGCGCAAGGTAACATGCAGTGGTTTCCTTGCCTGCGCCACAGCAAAGGGGGTGTGGAGTGTGAAACGGAGCCCCAGGGGAGACGCGTTGTTGTCTCCGTTATTCATCTGCAGGAGATCTCGCCACACAACCCTGCTTTCTGCATCTCGCACTCTGACCTGCAGAGTCTTACTCCAGGACCGAAGCGAGGATTCTACATCAAGCCGAGTCTTGTGTAACCCAGGGAGAAGGTGTATTTGTTACTGAATATTTGGAATTCTATAAATAAGCCACTTTTGTTTCTATAAAAGATATTCTATAAACTAGTTGGATTTTTGCGTTCCTAAGGGCAGAAAGCAGATAAATGTACATGCATTCCAATCAATATCCCATCAAGAGCAACTTGATATTGAGGAGATTTGTCATGCAGGTGCATATTTCTCATTTTGCTGTGAATTTGGAGTGTGTGCATGGTATGAGATTCTGGTTTCCTTTGTGGACATGAATCTTGTAGAACAGTTGGGTCACTTCTAGACCATGGGCATGCTTTACGTATCTGCCTTACTAGAGGTTGTTGGACTTCAATTTCTTTGGTTTAAATCGGGAAAATACAGAGGCACTAAAATGCAGAAAGATTGGTCACGGCATTTGTTGCATTTTTAATGGCTTTCCTTGTATGTGAGCTGTGTTACCAGCTTGTAGCCTGATGTGGTCAGATCTCGGGTGCTTAGCAAGGCTGGGCCTGGTCAGTCCTGGGATGGGAGACCTCCAGGAAAACCAGCTTGCTACTGCAAGTGGTTTTGGAGGACCAGTAGGTGGCGCTCTTGTCTGTGGACCAGATTTTCCAAACAATGCGGTATGGTGCCTTGTGCTTTTGGAGGTCCTATCCTTTGGATGAAGCACTAAGCTGAGCTCTTGATTTACCAATAATGGCAGAGTAACAGTTGGAGTGTTAAACCTTGTGTCCTTTCTAAACTCCTCTCCGGGTTTGAGCAGTCTGGCATCCTAAAAGATCCCCTTTATTCAATTAGTGAAGTTTTCAGGAGCAAAATGGCTGCTGTGTCACCGAAGTGGGGCTGAAATGGGTCCCTTCTTATATCTATAGTGCTTGGTTGTGGAATGTGTTTATCAGTATTGTAAAACAGTCAATTATAAATGAATTTCAGACTGCATGATCATGAGTCTGGGTTATTTTCAATTGCATGGTTCGAGAGGGCACGTGAGCAAGGGGTTGGTCACAAAGGCAGTGTACTCGAAGGGTTCTTTATAACTGAGCTGTGTGAACTGAAGTTCATGCATAATCAACCCACAATCTCAGTTCAGTTCGGTTTGTGTAGTTCTGATTTCGGTTTAACCTGTGGTGCATCGGTTCCATTACCTTTGGGCCCTTATAAAACTGTCATTCACTTCTCTCCTGCGTGCTGTAGAGCTTCCCATCTATGAGTGATGCACCCTTTTGGGCATCAGTGGTTGGAGCAAGAAGCCAGCAATTCTCTGTACGTGAGTTGTTCCCTGGGGCTGCCGTGCACAGCTTCTGTAGCCTGAATGACCGAAGGGTTAGAGCTGGTACAGCAGGAAAGGGCTCGTCTCTTAAACCACACTTACTGCAGCTTGTCCTACAGAGAAGCTTGTTATCTTTAGGGCCAAAAGATGTAAAGGGACAGTGTTATCAAGTAAAGATTCTTGCACAGCCTTAACTGGATTGGGCAAGGTAACATTTTAGTTTGTTACGCTCGTGGAAAAACATCAGATATTTACTGGAATATCACTTTTAAATTGGGGATTTCAGATTCACAGTGACCTAAACGTCTACATCTGTCTGTTAGAGATGCATCTTGGAAAGCTTTTTTTTAAAAATTGCACCTCTGTTGGTCTTGACCTGGCGTGCCTAGCTTGTCCACAGAACAAGATGCTGTTTTCACATTACTGGCGACTTGGATTTCTGCATCGCTATAGGAACAGTCACCAGTGCTTCAGTATTGCCTTCCGAGTGTAATACACGAGTTAAAAAGGGCTAAATACTAAAATACTATTAAAGTATGTTTTTTTATGATTTTTTTAATTAAGGAATTGGACACTTAATCTTCAAAGTTCCCTGCATCGCTTCTTTAATTTGAAGCTATAAACTTCTGTCAAGTGGTGGTTGGCAACGCTGGTCCCCAGGCCAGCGAGAAGGCAAACGCCTGGCCTGCGCCCTTAATCCAGCTCCGGCGCGGGGCTGCTCCTGACATCATCCCGCAGAGGAGCTTGTGGGCGAAATGACCTGGCTGCTTTGGCTGAAAGAGGCTCGAGGTGGAACACAGGATCTCTGAGACTCTGACCCTCGGGGGGGGGGGATCCACCGCCAGCCGCGGCTCCTCCTCGCCAGCAGGGCGCCCCGTCCCGAGTCAGGAACGTCCTGTGCAGTGTGCAAGAAAGGGACTGGGGAGGGGGGACGGGAGAAATTGTGTCCTTTGTGTGCCCTTATCAGCTCAGGCGCTGCCCGGTCCTCTCGCTGTTGGTGCTTTCTCTCCCCCTGCTCTGCGAGAAGGTGTGGTGCCTGCCTCTCCTTCGCTCGAGATTGCCTGGTCTCTGGTTTGCGTCGGGAAGGGAGCCAAGAACCTGGCCTTTACATAATCTTATGCAATTGGGCTCATTGGCAGACAAAAGCTGGCTGTCTACCATCTCCAAACAGCCACACAAGTGGAGTTATGTAACTTTAAAAGTGGAAGACGTGTTATGTAATGTGTATTCTTCTTGCGGTTTTCTTTTTCCAATTAATGACGCTGCTTTTGTTTTCTTGGCGTGGGAGCAGATGGCACCAGTCCACGCACTTAGATGTGGGGTACAGAAATATGTAAGGATGGGGCTTGGCTGGTGGGGGAGGGGGGGCGCTGGCACGTCGTGTGTGTAACTTGATCGGCAGGCCTTGATGCTAGACGCCGTGCCGGTGCCACGGCGCACGGCGGGGCGCCTCTGCACTCCCACGCGGCCCGCTGCGCCGGGACTGGCGGCCCTCTGAGCTGGCCGAGCCCGCGCGTGGCCCCTCGGCTCTGACCGAGGGCGTGAAGCCCCGAGGGTCCCTGCTTCGCGCGCTCAGGCTGGGAGAATCCCCTTCTCCTCCCTTCCCCTCGGCCACGCTGCCCCTTCGGGCTTCGACTCTTCCGACAGGCAGCCGCACGGTTCGGAAAATAATTCCTGTATTAATGCGGATTTTTGGTTTGTTTGTCACTCTGACGGGCGTGTAAGTAGAGAAGACAAAAACGGCCTCAGAAAAGATTTAGGAAATTCCTGTTTTGCAACCCCCCCCCCCCGTATTCCGTCAGCGTTGATATTAACGTGCCTTTCCATTTCCACGGATTAAGATCACTTTATTGGCCATGTACAATTTCTTGCCTTAGGAATTTATCTTTATTTATATTTATTAAGGAAGCTTGGGGTCAGAGTACAGGGGCAGCCATCTATACGGTGTCCCTGGAGCAGTTGGGGTTAAGGGCCTTGCTCAGGGGCCCAACAGAGTAGGATTCCTCTGCTGGCCGCGGGATAAGAACCGGCAACCTTCCAGCCACAGGATTCAAGGTGTTGGTGGTGTCTGGTGTTCCAGCTCTTCTATCTCTCTCTCTCTCAGCAGCAGCCGGAGTCGGAGACGGTACATTTGTTCATACCTGCGCTGGCGGTTGGAGCCATTATTGGTAAACAGGGGCAGCACATCAAGCAGCTGTCCCGCTTCGCAGGAGCGTCGATCAAGGTATGACGTGCTCTACCCCTGCAGCTGGGGTGTGTCTCGCCCTGCGCAGCTTGGTCTTTCCTCTGAGCCAGCCTGCAGATGTCTGCCCCGTTAGATGTGCTTCTTCCCCCAGTTGTTTAACCCTTAACTTCTCCTGAGTTGCACTTCTCCTGTTCCATAAGGAAACCTTGTGTAGTCATGAGCAGAAGAAGGCAGGCAGGGTCTGCTTGTTAAATACGTCTGTGTGCTGCTTCAGGTCATGATCACGACAAACAAGGCTGCACTTTTAAAAGCAAGAGATTATGGTAAATCATCCGAGCAGATTAGATGTATGCAGTCTAGGAAGTGTCCTATACGTACACATTCACCTCCGGATGTTTTGTAACTTTTTAAGTTATGAAGTGTTTTATTGAACACATCCTCAACGTGCTGTGCTTTTTCTGCCATTACGGTTTAAAATCGCAGTGATAGTTTGGAGATGGATTCTGAGCCTGCACATTCAGGAATCAAATGCATCTTTTGTCATGACGAGGAACAGAGTCCCTTCGTAAATGAAATAAATGGAAAATCGGACGTGGTGATCGAAGCTGCGGTTGACCAGTCTGAATCCAACAGATTTTACAGACATGACTGTCAATTCTACTAAGAGAACAGACCAAAACAGCTTCCCCATGCTTGAAGGCTTTGTCGGGCTCATTTGTTAAGAACTCTTTCCAATATCGTGGTAAATTATTCTCTATTGAAATAGCATCAGTACTGTGCTTGGAACTGTTCGGTGACAGGTCCTGAAAGTACACTTGGAAGATGCTGCCTTCTTTATTAAGATGGGCGTTTGCCCTTAACAGAAGGGATAGTGGTACAGATTATCGTGAAAAGTAGCAGTGATGAGGTTCTGTAGGAGATGTTTTTCGGGTTGTAAATGTGAAGTGGAGAACCCGTTACGCTTACGGGTGTTCTGTGTTTCAAGATCACCCCAGCAGAAGGGCCTGATGCCAAGCAGAGGATGGTGATCATCACAGGCCCACCAGAGGCCCAGTTCAAGGTGGGTGCCGCCTGTAATAATGCACGGAAAGTCTCTGTTCAGTGCTGAAGTTGTGTAATGACATTTCAAGAGATTTTTTTTTTTGTAGATCAGGTCAATGATGTAATACTGATGTTTATAATCCCACGACTAACACCAGTTATACAGCGTTAGACAGTTAAATGATGTTGCTTTTCCAGGGAGAAAAACAACAAATACTACTCTCACAAGAGTACGGCGGTGACTCATGGAGTTATAAGTGTATTGTTCCAACGCTGTTCCTTCCCAGGCTCAAGGAAGAATATTTGGGAAACTAAAAGAAGAGAACTTCTTTGGACCGAAGGAGGAAGTGAAGCTGGAAACCCATATTAAAGTGCCATCGTACGCTGCGGGCCGGGTCATTGGAAAGGGGGGTAAAACGGTAGGTGTTCAGCCCTGGAGAAACCCAGGTCTTTTCCAGGCGATGTGAATCGGGCTGGGGTACCGAGGTCTGCAAGACCGATGCTTTAATTGCCTTTTGAAAGACCAGAGGTATATTTAGACCGGGCCCGAGGTGAAATGTTTAGTTTACGAAGACCACGCCTGTATGGTTTTTGGGGAAACTCCCGAGGGTTGTAGGGTGCTGAGGAAGAACTGTACAGCACTCGCAGCTGCAACAACGCTGAGGCATTTCTGCTTTGCTAAGAGAACCTCTCCCGCCTCACAGGTGAACGAGCTGCAGAACCTCACCAGTGCGGAGGTGGTAGTTCCTCGAGACCAGACCCCCGATGAAAACGACCAAGTAATAGTGAAGATAACTGGCCATTTCTATTCAAGCCAGGTATTATTTTCACTCCCTCTTTCTAGAGAAAAGGTACCTTCTTTTGCAAGTGCCAGGGAACTATAGCTGCGCCCTGAGAGCTTTTCAGACCTGATCTTGATGGTGATGCTCTTCAGACGGAGACTGCCGGTCTCGGGGTGCCTTCAGGGGGAGGCTCCCTGCTCTTGCACGTCCTGACTTGAGCTGCACTACCAAGACATGGGCCGGATGATATCACCGGAAATGCTGGTTTTCGTTGCGAATGAAACGGATTGTGTTGATCTTTTATTTGCTCTTGGTTCCGACAGGTCGCGCAGCGCAAAATTCAGGAAATTCTGTCCCAGGTAAAACGACAACAGCAGCAAAAAGCCGCGCCCAGTGGCGCCCCCCCCCAGCTGAGGCGGAAGTAGGAGGCGCGGGGGCGCCCCCCCCCGGGCCCTTCGCCAAGACGCCAGACCAAAGAGGAAGGGGGACAGCTGGCGACGGGAAGCGTGGGGAGATCCTGCCGGCGGCAGTGCCAGCACGTCTTCGTGGGAATGTCTTCAGGCTTCGGGAAACGTTGAGAGAGCCGGCTTTCATGACCGGAAAAAAAAAGACACGACCCTTTCCCTTTGGTTCTGTGCTCGCCACTTCACATCAGCAGGTTTTGTTTTTCCCTAAATCCCGATTTATGATGTCAAATTCCAGTTCGACGAGGCTTTCTCTTCCGACCTCTCTGGGAATCGAGAGGCATGGCTCTCCTGGTTCCATCTGGTGTGCGGGAGGGGTGGGCAGACTCGTGGTTTCGAAAGGGGGAGGCCTGGGGAGCAGGAAGGCATGTCGTCCCAGTGCTGATCGAGGCATTTTAGAAATTCGGATGCATTTTATGAGAAAAAGAAGAAAAAAAACACTGCCAGAATAACCTAAGGGAAGTGTTGAATGGTGTTGGCTAGGAAATAGTTTAATATGCATTTTACTGAACTACCTCAGGCATTTAGTACCTCAGCAAAAATTATATATATAATTTTTTTCCTTTTTTGCTTTCTGGTATTTTGTATACTTTATAAAAGCTGATAGTTCTTGAGCATTTTATTTTTTTAAGAAAAATTAAAATTTGATCAGCTACCATCAGGGTGTCCTTCAGCTCCATTTTACAGATATATGTACATATATATATATAGTGTATATAAAAGTTATATATGTACATATAAAAGATGCATTGGCAGAACGAAAAAGACAGAGCTGTGGTGCTCCTTGCTGTTAGCTGATGGGAGTATTAAATTAAAAAAATTGCCTCAGTTTTCCTGAGGTCTTCAGCGCCACCGTAAGGAATAACAGACATAGAGCAACGATTTTTGCAAGATGCCGAATAATGCCAACATTACTGACATCAGCAATGCCGTTTATTTCTTGGGATGTTTGGGACTCTGAAATTCAATTGATGGTACATTATTTTGTTTCGGGGGGGTGGGGAGGGGGGGGGGGGGGCAGGGAGGTGATGAGAAGAGGCTGGAGGGGGGGCTCGTTTGTCTCCGTTCACAGTGTTGCGCCCTCGGTGCCTTGGACCGTCGCTGCCTCCTCGTGGCCGAACGAGTTCATTCTGGGGAAAACCGTGCCGGGACGCCCGCGGCCTTCAGCTCGGCTGCTCGGCGAGGCGCCGCGGTCTGTCAGCAGGCGCGGCGCCGACCGGGTTAGGAGCAGCCTCGCATCACGCGCGTTTCATTCTTTTTCTTTGTTGTTTGCTAAATGGGGAAGAAAGATCACACTAACGATGTCGATGCTAAAGGATACGTTTACATATCCAACCGCTGTAAAGGGCCACTGTAAGCAGTACCTTCTGCGCTGGCTACTGCGGGGACAGCAGGGTTTATGCACGGGTGCAAACGGGAGGGTCTGGAACTTCTCTTTCTTGAAACTGAAACGCAAGGACTTAGGCAAAAGGCTCCATACTGGTTTTTGTTTCAATCGGTAATGTAAATGCAAAACGCGTTTTGTGGTAAAAGCTATTACGCATTCACGCTTCGACAGTAGAACATTTCTCGTCCTACCTCAACTCTCGAATTGTGGCCGTGCACGGGGTGCATAAAGACTGCTGTGTGGCCTTACAAGAGCCATGCTAATACCTCCTAAAAAACCTTTGTGATGTTTTTGTGCATGAGGTCAGAAGCATCATGCTGCACTGATTTAAGGGGCACAACTTTGCATAGCTATTTTTTCTCACCGTTTTTGATCTACCTCTTAGTCATATATTAAAATAGAGGCATTTCTGCGTTAGGATAGAGTAATTTCCCAAAGATCATTTTGTAAAGATTTTACTTTTTGGAAAAAAAAGAATGGTCTGAAGTTTTTTTGCTTGCATTTATTCTTTATCAGTTGATTTAAAACCTCAACGTATGCTGCAGCTTTAGTTTAGTCAAAAACATTTTTTGATCTGGCAGAGTGGCTTTCTCATGTAGTTTTAGACTTTCTTATTGAATTTGGGGGAAGAAAAGTCAATAGATGTTTAATTTAGATTTCTGTTAATGGCTAAGTCAAATGCCTACCTTTGTTTCTCAATATAAAATTTCAATTTTTGTTTTTGGAATACAGGTGCTGCATTTATATCTACTGAGTACTTTGATTTAAACCTGTTCTAGCTATTTCTAGGCTTTATAGTGTGGATTTTTTTCTTCAAATGAGACTTAATTGGAATATTTGGAATTAGTTTGAAAGTAATACTGTAAGATGGGTGTTTATCAGAAAAGCATGGATCATATTTCATCTGTACTGTGCCCCTATGCAGCTCCACCTGTCAAATGCCTCTGAATAAAATAAAGAAATTAGCTCCTGTGATGGACGGGTTGTGCTTTTTTTGTTTTTTAGGACTCTTGATGAGACTCGGACACCTGACAAGCAGTAGTGTCTTTTGAACAATCTTTCCTTCACTAGTTCTTTACCTAACCATGGATATGCATTTCAAGATTCACACTTTACGCAGGGTTATGATAACCTTTAGATTTGACTGGAGTGTTACAAGTAGAAAAGTTTTTATTTTTCTGAATATTTCAAATCTTTTGCTGAAATGATTCAGGAAATACTAGACTGAGCTCCTTTCGTCCTTGACATTATCTCTACAAAGGATGCTCAATATTGATTTGTTAATAGCTACCATAAAAAAACTACCCTGAAATAATGAAGAACCCTTATTTTATCCATCACCTTTCATCATCCATCATCTCAAGGTGCTTTATAATTTAAACAAGTAGAATCGTGACAAACGCCATTCCAACCTGGAGCACACTCCCTGTATCGGAGCACAGCGTGCGGTGTGGGAGCAAGTCTACACACATTTTCCAAAGTGAACTCATTTTGTGTCCTAACAACCTGAAATCAAGATGCTTTAATTCAGAATTTTTCACCTTTATTTAAATACTGTAATGCATAACCTCCAAGTGAAAACCAAATACACAGCCTTTATGAAATAGATCAACCTATGGGCTCTATCGCATAATAAAATGTACTCTGGAATAAAGCCTTGTGAATTGGATGTTTGAATACCAATAGGATAGTGGTATCCTAGTGCCACAATGCCATAAAACACCCCAGTACTTATCTGCAGGACTTGAAAGAGGCGTCCACATTAGTAGCAATGCTCATATTACCACCAAATATAAATGACATACGAGGCTACTTTACAATGTTATTCAAACATGGAATATTTTTGCCATGATTCTGCAAATCTCCCATTTAGTAGTACAGTGTTGCTTTTAAACAGATCTTTGGTAAATCCAAACACAGCACAGAGCGCAGTCTCCATCATGACACCGCCGAGCACCAGTGAAGAAATCCTGGCTCCTGTCTCAGGGTTGGGGCTACTGCACACAGTGCCCCTTCTCAGCAGCTTCTGGGCTCAGCCCATTCCTGTCATTGCAGGGGTTCATTGCTGAAGGCCGCTCCATAGGTGAAATCCTCCGGCAGGGTCTCTGGGGGGATCGCCCCTAACTGCTCGTCATATGACCTCAGCGTCCACAGCTTCTCCAGCTCATAAAGCTCCCTCGTCTCGGGCAGCATGAAGTGAACCACGATGTGTCCTAGGCAAGGAAAGAGAAGGAGATCAAGCCAATGATGGACGAGAAACGAGCTCTAAACACACTGCAATTTCAGCCACTGTTCCATTTCAGGGGCTGCTGGGGGTTTCCCCGGGGAGTTTATAAATATGTTTCGATTTAACTAGCTGTCCTGTGTGATGTTACATAGATTAATTATGTAAGAAAAATAAAAAAATGTTTTTGTTTGATCACAACCGGAAAGTGGGATAATCCCTCATATTGACTTCCTTGCTGTGAATGTTCATGTGAGACATCAGGATTCGAGCCTGCTCCCTGCGTCCTCAACGGGAGTGAGGGGCCCAGAGATGTGCTTCACTATTCTACTGCACCGACTGGGGTGGCAGAGGAGAACAGAAATGCCAGCACCTGTCCGAGCCTCAGAACTCTGAATAGACACTCTGTTCTGCCCCAGATTTTAAATCACACTGAAATAGCCAGCCACATTCTTAAGGGTCAACACAAGAACAGCAATATTAAGAGGAAAAAAAAGTTCTTTACCAAAATCTATGCACATCCAGTCATCTGCATCCTTGCCTTCAATCTGAACGTGGGGGTCGTCAGTACGCTTCACGTGTTTGTACTGTCAAAGAACAAGCAGCCCTGTTCATACCTCACGGAAAATTAAACAGTGCACCTACCAGGGCCTCGTGTCCAAGAGCTAAGGCTAATGCTAACAGCACATCCTTATGCTTCACACATCCAACCCACTTCATCCCACCCACCCACTGAAGCGCAGCCCCACTACACAGAGGATCGAGACAAGTCTGAAAAAAAGTGCCCCGCCAGGTGGATTAATCACTCAGTTTAAACATTTCTATTCGGGAACTGAATCTGAGCAGTCAGGACCTCACTTTCACCCCCTACAGGATACTGTCCCCGGTCCAGAGGAAAGAGCACCACTTTCTGCATAAACTGAATCGGATCTACAAGACTGGTGCTCAGGACTAACACACCAGGAGTAACGCACCCGCGGCACCATTTTCAAACAACTGGGCAGTTCATTTTTGGCCCCTCTTTTTTTTAAAAAAAATGTAAACTGACTTAAAATAAACCTTACCACTTTGATCGCATACAAAGCCATAGCTCGCAGGTGTCTTGTGGAGGATCCGCTCACTACGACAAAATAGTCGGTGTACTTCATCTCCTCCGGCACCCTGATCACACAGATGTCCCCGGCGTTCTCCTGCCGCAGCAGAGCCACCAGGAAGTCGATATTGAAATCGGGACAGAGACCTGTGGGAGAAGGAACCGGGACCAGATGATAGATACTTTATCGATCCCGTGAGGGAAAACTGCAACGCAACAGCAGCTTAGCACAGTTAACACAGCATCATGACCAGGAAACGAGTAGAACAAGTAAAGGTTTATTCCCTGCTGAAAAGAGAACAAAAAGGAATTCGACGTCTCGGCTGTGGAGTCTTCTTCGGGTGTCAAGTGAAACGTGAAAGAAAGAGTCCTTCTGCGCTACTGCTTCATTTCAGAAGGAGGATAAAGTGAACGCAGCTAGAAACCTACCAGTCCCCTTCTTTACTTCAAAACCTGCTCTGTCCTCCGCATGGCTGAGGTCCGTCCCGCCAGTGTGTCCGAGACGTCTCGGCAGATCCGCGCACGTCTTCAGGGGGGGCCCGCCTTCAGCACCGCGGTAAAACCCGCTCCACACCTGCTGGACAGCCGCTACCGCGTTCAGGCCTGTCTGCGACCCCCGCCCAGCCTGCGTGTGAATGCTGGTTTGAGATAAGATAGGCAGCAGTCTTTTCGTCCAGGTGCTGAGAGCAACACGATTCATTGTTGTTTCGGACTGTTTGTTTTCCTTCCTGCGAGTCCTTGACTATTAGCGTCACTTCCTGCCATGGCCACGCCCCCGGGGCTCACGTAACCCGAGAGACTTAAAGGGCCAGCGCACCCTTTATTCAACTAAATTTGACCCCGCCAAATAAGCCTATAAACTTTCGTTATCAATAAAAAAATCAATCGATTTCGAATCGCATTCTGCCTTGGACGTGCACTGAGCTGTAGCAATATGGCTGCTTCTTCATCATCAGGCATCTCTCGGACAGGATGTCTCATTCATCGCTGAGTGTTACAGCAGGAGTCATCTTCCCGCGCGATCGCACGGCTGCTTGTGTCCCTTCCCTTTTGAGCAGTTTTATTTCTATTCACAAGTTTGGTATTTCCGTTTACTGATGAAGTGAAATAATTAAAAGGCGACCCCCCCCCCCCCAACCAACAAGTTTAAGAACTGAAAAAACTGCTTTTGTGTTTGTGCTAACGCTTCAATATGGCACCCATGCGGAGCTGGAAGGTTGGAAGGTCCCGCGGCCGGCAGAGGAATCCTACTCCACTGGGCCCCTGAGCAAGGCCCTTCACCCCAACTGCTCCAGGGGTGCTATACAATGGCTGACCCTGCGCTCTGACCCCCAGCTTCTCTCCCTGTCTGTGTGTCTCATGGAGAGCAAGCTGGGGTATGCAAAAAGACTTATTCCTAGTGCAAGAAATTGTATTTGGCTAATAAAGTGATCTGATCTTTATGTCTTCACAGGTGTATGCCTGATATCTGCCAGCTTGAATGTGATCACACAAAGCTTTACATCCCAAAGCATTTCCGCAGAGTAACAGACCCACATGATCCACTACTGAACTGCAGCTCCTGTCTGGGTGATAGAGGGCAGTCATTATGCACAGGGGCACTGACTTTAAAAAATCTTGTCCAGAGGGTTTTCCTGGGACATCCTCTGTCCCAGTGCTACCAGAAGCTCCTGAGATCTGACTGTTGCTTTTTTCCCAGTAAACTTACTATCCAAAAAATATTGCATTGTAAAAAAAACATCATATAGCATAGTGGTGCAACCAAATATATCACCCAGCTGGCATCCTTATTGGACTAGTCTAACTCCTCTCAAACTGAATGTTTTCCTACAAAAAGCTTTTCTGATGTCAGGGAAGGGATGTCACCAAAATGGGACCCGGAGATTTAACATGTTTTATGATGTTTTGAATGGTGGAGTCTCTTACTGACAGCAGAGTGAGTACTTGATTGGTGCAGCAATGTATCTCTCAGTCAGCAGAGTGAACCCTGATTCGTGGAGCAGTGTGTCTCTCACTGACAGCGGAGTGAGTACTTGATTGGTGAAGCAGTGTGTCTCTCACATTCAGAGTGAGCACTGATTGGCTGAGGGATGTGTCGCTCGCTGACAGAAGAGTAAAGCCTGATAGGTGGAGCAGTGTGTCTCTCATGGACAGATTGAGCCCTGATTGGTGGAGCAGTATGTCTCTCATAAAACAGAAAGCTGAGGAGGCCCTGGCCAACTCAAGTCCTCCCAATCTTAAGAGCGCTAAACCAGCTGTTGGAGACTGAAGGTCTTTCACCGAGTTTGATTTAGTAAGTTATGCAACAATCAAAGTCAATCAAGTGTATCACTGTCAGTCAAGAACGCCCAATTAACAAAAATAAAAACATTTAATTAGATCTGCAAAATCTGCATTTATTTTTCTGAGAACATATGTTCAAAGCATGATATGTTTCTTTTCATGCCCTATATATATTATATATATTTTCCATTGGGATGCACTATATTGTAACTTACTTTATCTAACCATTTTATGTTTGCACCAGCAACCAATACAAATAAAAGTAAGATGAAAAATACTGATGTGACAGATAACACTCATCGTAGTATTTTGTTTGTATATAATGGTGCCAGCAGGCATCTGTAGGGCTGTAGCAGTGAGCAAATCAGGAGTTGAATGTTAATGCACGGAACATGAATAGCACAGAGACAAAAGCATCAGCAATCCAAGCACAGGAAGGTACAGTCTGACTCGCACAAGGAGCACGATGGGGGTCACAATCAGACGGGCGAGATGTGGCACCCAGACACGTTGCTCACAAACAGCGATACTCATCACTAATGACCATTTTACAGTGATTATGTCAGTCTCAGTGTCCAGGGTCACCCCCCTTCATCCTGGCCCAGTGTGCCCAGATCAGGCTCATGGCTCTGCCTGCACTGCAGACACCGCTGAACACATTTACATCAAGGCTCCATGAAGCTGCAGAAGCGTACAGACGTTTGGCTCCCTGTGTATCATATGCCGCATGGACTCACAGTGACACTGGGTTCACGTGTCTTTGACAATAATAAAAACAACAGATGCAGATGAAAAGCATAATTTACTGAGGGCCAACACAGCCAGAGGTGTTGTCTCCTCTGTTATCAACCCAAGTCAGTCTTTGTGCCAGTGTTTGTTCGGTGAATAGTAATATTGTCACTGGATCAGTCAAGAATGTCTGCTTGGTAGTGATTCATCTAGATTTCATGATCAAGCCTCACGTGTTTTGCATCAGTAGATCTGATGCTTCCACCACAAATATGCTTTGAAATTTCCAAGGGCACTGCCTGTGGATTACATGTGCCTACTAGAATACAGTTTTATACAGCGCTGTATAAGCTGAAAGAGCTTTAAATACATAAAAAGCACATTCTGCAATAAAATGAAAGTAACCCAAGAAAACAAAGCAGCTACAGAAGATGAAACAATCAACAAAAATCCTTTCCAATAAAAGCACATTTCTAAGTTATATTTAAGAAGCGTCCACTGGGGCAGAGATGCTGATTTCTTTTGAAGAGGTGAAATAAAGGGTCCTGTTATAACCAGACAGATCTTATCAATAACTAAAAGTCTAAAAGTCTGAACAAATAGGCAAACTAAACCTGACAAGTCAACTGTGCTGAGAAAAATAATACTATGGGTGGACACAACTTTCAACAACAAGAAACTACACATGTAGTTCCAAATTGTAAAGACTTTTACAACTTAAGTGGTTCAAATAAATGTCTCAGGAAGCCAGTGTGATACAACAGCCTGCAATCAGAAGAACAGGCTCCAGGTTTCTCCAGCATCAGGGGTTCGGCTTGGCCTGTAACAGGGGGTTCCTTTCCTCGTTGCCTGGAAGCAAAGCGCTCTTCACCTGGCAAAAGGAGACCACGATTCCCTCTGCCCTGCTCTGGCCAGGCTTGCTCACAAGTTTGTACTCCCTGTAACGCCTGCAAGGTGGGAGAAATGGGGATCTGAGTTACAACACTCCCTTTCGCATTATCCCATCACACATGTGCAGCATCTGAAAGGGGAGTGTGAACGGGGCAGTTACTCACCTGTAGAGTACCAAGGCCACAGCACTAAACAGAACCACAAGGGCAGCACCAGCAATCAGCACTGTCTCCGCGGCTTGTGCAGAGCTGGACTCTGAAACTGGAGCAATACACAGTGATGTGCAGACTGTCAAAGAGAGACAGATCTAAAAAGCGTGGTGAGTGAAAGGTTTCTGCAGAAGGGAAATGAAGTGCAATTCTTCATTTCAGCTTGAGTTTAACCTGTACAGATAGGGGGCATTATGGAGCAGCGCTGGGCCTCTTAATCTTGTGCTAGAAGATTATGCAGTGGGGATAACGTCAGGGCGTTGAGCACGACCCTGGACAGAGACAGGCAGCAGCATTTGTAAAGGCTGAACCTGCAGTGAACTGACAAGCCATCTGGTGGGAGGGGGAGGGGTCTTGTACTATCAGAGGTTTAAAAGCTACATAATCTGAGATAGAATCTAATCTTATGGGCTACTTGGGTTTAGTGGAGGGCTTTAATCCCCATTAAAAGAAGTCTTTTAATAAGCTGTCCAGGATACAACCTAAAGGCACAGCCTGACACACAGCCTGTGCACAGATCACGGGACAGCAGTCCCCACACCAGCGGCACTGCCCTCGTGTGACTGGTGCACCGGTGGATCAGAAATAAACAGGCAGCCGAAACGCACCTTTCCCAACAGTCACGTGTGTGCTGGCCTGAGCGAGGCTGGCGGGATGGGCCAGGGTGACGTTCACGCAGTAGGTCCCGGCCAGGCTGAAGGTGCGCTGGAGGGTCAGCTGGCAGCTCTCGGAGGGAGCTATATCCTCACAGGCGATGCCCTTCAACATCCTACACGTCGCATCGGAGATCAGCGTGCAGGCGATTGTGGGAATACTGTCGAAGAAAGCTGAGCTCCTTAACCAGCAGATCAGGCATCCAGAACGTGTTCAGTCTGCGCTCCCTTGGAGTATTTAATACTTCTAAAGTTTTCATACAAGTTTTGAACAACTGGAATAATAGGAAGTCTGAGACTCAAGACACAGCACACGAGCGGATTAAAACCGGTTTAGATGAGTAGATGCAAGTTACAATCTCTATAGAGGGAACAACTCATAAAAGATACTGGCGAGACATTCATCCATTTTCTAACCACGTCATCCAATTCAGGTTGTGAGGGAGCTGGAGCCTGTCCCAGCAAGCAACAGGCGCAAGGTGGGAAACACAGACACACAGACACACAGACACACAGACACACAGACACACAGACACACAGACACACAGACACACAGACACACACACCAGAAGGCAAATAACCTACCAGCATGTCTCTGGACTGTGAGGGGGGGGACTGCAGCACCCAGGAGAAACCCATGCAAACATGGGGAGAACATACACAGACAGCACCCCAGGTCTGGAACTGAGCCCAGAGCCCCAGCGCTGAGAGCCACAGCAATACTAAACACTGCACCACGGTGTCACCCCCCAACAAGACAGTTAGTTACATTACAAAGCAAAGAGCAGAAGCAGCTCACAGATCAGGGGAACACCAGGGCTGAAGACACTGAAGACACGAAGAGCACAACTGTGTGAAATGGCCGTACATCTAGAGAGAGAGGATCTTGGACAAAACTGAGTGGATGAAAGGAACTGCAGGTTCAAATGGAGATAGAGACGTCTTCTCACCTGCCTATACACTTCACCACAAAATCCACAGTGATGTTGGCCACCTGCGCAGGGGACAGCTGCTCAATCACGTGCGACTGGATGCTCTCAACTGCTGTAACACCATCTAAAAATGCAAAAACAAAAGAGTTTATAAAGCACGGCAGGGTTTCTAAAGCTGAGCCAGGACCTGTCCATAGGCCCATCAGCCTGATGCGTGTGCTAGAAATACTATGCTTGCAGCACTGAGGAGGACAGATGTCAGCAAGCAGAGCGAAATGCTCCTGTGTCCGGCTGCTGTCTGGAAGAGGATTTCGTGTGCGGGTCCCTGTAATGAACAGGGGGCGAGGCGAGAAAATCTGCAGGTTCAGCTCCAGAAAGGGGGTGATGTGAGAACTGCATGTGGGGGCTCCTCACCCACGATGACCAGTTCCTCTTCAAAGCTCCCGTACACGTAGCGCAGGCACTGAGAGCCGTGCTGCAGGGCAGGCCCGGCGCTGCAGGGCACGGCGGGGGCCGCGGTCCGCGCGGAGGTGCTGTTGAAGGCGGGTGTCGCTGTCCCCTCGGTGGCGGCAGTGCTGGACGACTCTGCCGGGCTGGTAGGAGGTTCAGCAGTAGTTGTTGAAGCCACAGTTGTTGTAGTCGGGGTGACGGAGGTCACTACAAAAAAGACAGTGTCAGGTGTACCTCATAAATCCGCTTCCAAAAGAGGGCGATGCAGAGCACCCTGCATTTTGTCCTCCCCCAGTCACTGGGGGCTGCTCTGGCTGAAGTTACTGTTTCAGTGGAAATTTTTCCAGTGGTTTCTCCTCCCTTTTACAGAAGGACAAGCCTGTTTATTTACACTGTTAAAAAGTCAGCATCACAGACAGAGGAGTTCATTTGCCATATGTCCATGTACAATGCGATGCTTATTCGAGCCGATCTCTCAGGGCATGCACAGATACAACAGACACAATGTAGACAGTGCATTGCAAAACAGTAAATAATAAATAGTGACAGTACGTACACATGATAAACGAACAGCATCGTGGAAGCACAGGCAGGTTTAGGCAAGTTAATCATGCTGTGAAGTCACCGACAGATATCTTTTTTATAGATCACAGAATCCATTGAGCAAGTACTGGTTCTCTTACCAAAAGGTGTTGTCTCTGTGCTCGTTGCTGCTGGAGCCTCAGTAGTCAGTGCACTTGTTGTAGGGACCTCTGCTGTTCGAGACAAACAAACAAACAAAAAGACTTCAGCAAGAGTTGTGAATCGGTAGATTTCTTTCTCCCCCCCCCAGAAGTCAAAACGAGAGACAGGCTCAGCTGCAGAAGGAGGCGCGGGCGCAGGCTGGGACCCGCGGCTCGCTCAGACGTTACCCGTAGTGGGGTCGGGGGTGGGGGACGTCAGCCCCAGGGGCGTGGGGGTGGGAGGGGGGCACGGCGTGGGGAAGGCTGCTTTCACGGTGAGCTTCACAGTGACGTTCCCCACCGCACTGTAGGCGTGAGTGGCGACGGGGCTGTGGGTGATGAGCCTGTTGCCATCGCTGAAGTCCCAGGCGTAGCTGACGGCGCTCTTCCTGAGGTAGTGGCTGGGGTCGTGCAGCTGCACTGTGAAGACGATGTCTGATCCTTTGATGAAAACGTTGTCAGTAGAGTTACGGTCAACCTTCTGGGAGGTGTTCACAACGAGTGGAATCTTATCTGCAAAAGATGCAAAACGAGATGACTTATCTGGGAAAAGCGAAGGGAAAGAGCAAGGAGGAAAGTATTTAGTCGAGGGTCCTGTTGAGACAGCAGGGCACCAGCCCAGGAATGTCCGTCCTTGTCCTGAAAAGCCTTAGATCAAAGTGTTAAAGATCTCAGGATCAATTAGCCAATCAGGAGAAGCCAACACTAAAACTAGACACTTCAGCACAGAAGTAGAGTTGCTATCTAATCCATTTTGCAGTTAGTGGCTAAACAATCTGAGGGTTTCATTCAGCCATTTCTGGAAAGACACCAGGGTATCAAATTCATTTGTTTCCTCAATATATTGTGTTTCACAAAAATCCCAGGAAATGTTTTGAGGGTCATTAACAACATGAGAAAAAGATTATATTCAAAGAAATCAAAGCTAGTATAAACTGATTGTGACATTGCAGTCAACCCTTTCTCTGGTACACAAGAGATGAGCACAATCACACAGGTGGTAGGATTTGATTGAGATTTGGAGGGAAAAACCCACATTCGTTTTAAATATCTTGGAAAATTACTTTTTTGGCAATCCTGTTCGAATACAGTTTAGGGCGTCTTTGCCAAATGGCGCAACCTTCTCTATACTTCTTTTGCAAAAACAGATCTTCCAGTAACATGTCCGGGTGTTACTTTGTCCAAATGCAGTTTGCTGTCAACGTCTTTTTTTTTGCTTGGGCTGGGTTAAAAAACTGAACTTTTTTTTCCATAAATTAGTAAAACGAAACAGAAACTATGTGGAAGTGAATTTAAAAGTGAGAACTGGAGGCGCTTCTTTACCCAAAGAGCTGTTGTAGAAGCAGATACTTTGTGTTTGTTCGAGAATTTGCTGAATGAGACCCTGGATCAATGAGCTAACTACCAGAGAGACCAGCGAGGTCAGACACGAGGTGGCAATTCGATCTTTCTTATGTCCTTAGCAGGATGGGGCTCTCGCAGGGTGGCTTGCAGGTGACTGAGTTCAGGTCACTGATGTCCTGGAAGAGATCGTCACTGAACGCGGCCAGCTGGTTGTGCATCTGTCCCCAGCGTCCTGAGCTCTGCTGAACACGCTCAGCAGAGCTGCAGCAATGAGCCGGCTCGCCCTAACTCGGTGGGATCTCGTGCACGCAGGGACTGGGGGCAGGAGGCTGCGGGCCAGAGAGCGAGAGGGAGCTGGGCGTGCACACAGCACAGGCGTAGCACTGCCCCAGCTGCGTCCAGCTGTTTCTCAGCCTCACTGCACACGGATCTGGGCACTGCCTTCCTGGGCGCAGCGAGGCCCCCTCCACTCAGTGGGAAGAGGTGGGAAGAGGTGTAGACAGCGCAGTGTGATCCAGAGACATGGAGTCCGCACACCTCCCAGAGGGGATCCGGGTGTGGCGATCCCGGCTGGGACAAATGACACAGGAGGGGGAGGACTGGCAACCGCACGAGAAATGTAAGGACTGAGCTTGTGAACCCGAGAGTGGAAACATCCGCAGCACAATGTCCAAGCCTAAGAAAATAGGGAGGACACGGAGATTTAACACATGGAAAAGTGGAAGGTCATTTCGATTAGGAGAATTTCAGAGAAGAGCAACAGGCCTCTGGAATCATGAGATATTTCATTTACCTGCAACCTCTCTCCCGTTCTTATACAGGACAAAGTCCAATAAACGCCCACACTGATCACCACGTCCAACGTACCGGTAACAAAATAGATGCCGTCTGCCGTGGCGGCTGGACTGTACTTCCTGCGCTCTCTCTTGTGGTACACCAGCACCTCCATCATGCCTGCACCGAGGGTGACGTTGGTGGTGTTCAGAGTGATGCTGGACACTGAGCCCCCGCAGGTCTGATAGTACTGACCTGCGAAGACCAACAGCAGGCAGAGGAGGCTGCTGTGAGGCAGGTACCACCACCATGCAAACACGGCTTGTGGACAGCTAGTAAGAGCTTAGCATGCCTGATTAGTGACTGATGAGAGGTTTGCAATAGTTAATTATTACTGATGAAATAACATCGTAATATACAAAGGCATCCTTTTACACAGTCCAGCGTTTGTTAAGCGCTGGGATGTCATTTGACCTCACATACAGGTCTCACATACAGGTGTCTCCTACTCTAAAGTTTTACAAATTAGTTGTTGTTTTTTTTAAATAATCACTGAGGGCTGTTCCAAGGGAAACTCTTCCCAGTGACGATCCTGTATGGTATGGTCCACGGATGTTGTTTTAAAACAGACTGTCTCCACAATAGATTCTGAAATGATTCTGAAGGGCTCGTCAATACACTTGTACATACAACAGAAGACAAGACTGTTTACTTTCAGTAGCTGTAATTGTAATTGTACACTGAAGTTAGAGCAGCGCAGTTATGGCAGATATTGTTTTTGGTTACTTCCTTAACACAAGATCATTGCAATGCCTAGTGGTTAAAAAGACAGAATCTACAGCATGGAAATTCAGAGATAACCTCTAATGCACCAGCTGCTGAGGTCTACCCTGCTGCTCACAGGGACAACACGGAGAAGAACATCCGGCCGGAGTTCTCAGCCGGACCCAGCTAGAACCTGCGTCAGGGAGAAGCACAGGGCCCTGCTCACAGATCCTCACCCATGGTGTGCCACACGTAGACGAAACTCCTCCTCCTCCAGTCGTAGCGCTGGGGGAACGGCTTCCCATCGGGAAACAGGTTACACCTGGACAGGTCTGTGCAGTTCCCAAAGCCGTAGTCGTCGATCCAGGAGGTCCAGTTGTACACGTAGCCACCAGCACGAACCAGGCCGTTCGCTGGGAGCACACATGCACACCAGACAAGGAGAGCGTGAGCTAATTCCACCAGAGACAGAGAGACGTTCTTATCCCCGAGGGGGCAGTTTGTTCTACAGCAGCAGTGCTGTTGTACAGACAGACAGGAAAAAAACACAACAAAAATATACAGACATATTTTCATAGAAAATCAAGTGTCAAGTAAGGATATGGCTACAGGTATGAACGGGAACTAAGATCTATTGGTTTTGGAGTTGGGGAGTCAGTGTCTGCGTTATGATGGGAGTAACTGGAAACCATTAAACAAGGGGGGGGTGAAGGATCATCGCAGACGGATGTTGCTTTAAGCAGAACACGTGTACGATAGATTCATGAGAGACGGGCTGGGAGATCAGCACCAACAACCTTCTGACATCTTTCCACAAGGCTGCCCGGTCTGTTATTGCAACTCAGAGTCAGGCTGCCAAACCAGCAGATCAGGGTAAAAGTCAGAACAGGTTCCAGGAAGGATCGGTAGAACAAAGTCAACACTGAATCAGGGGCAGATGCCCCAGTGCCTCAGCACTGCAGGCCCGGTCAGCAGCAGCCCCAGCCACTGCCTTCTTACCGTCTCTGCAGCGCCTGTCGAACACCAGGTCCCCCTTAGCATCCTCCTTCTGGCACTCGGGGAACTGGAGGGTGGTTGTGAACGTGATGCTGGACCCTGCTAGTGCTGGGCTGTCGCTGGTTAAATGGGCAACGATGGGCCTCCCTGCGGAGCAGAGGGAACAGTCAGGGCCGCAGGGACAACGTGTGGGGATCTCTCACTCCTGCAGAGGGAACAGTCAGGGCCGCAGGGACAACGTGTGGGGGTCTCTCACTCCTGCAGAGGGAACAGTCAGGGCCGCAGGGACAACGTGTGGGGGTCTCTCACTCCTGCAGAGGGAACAGTCAGGGCCGCAGGGACAACGTGTGGGGGTCTCTCACTCCTGCAGAGGTAACAGTGGGGCCGCAGGGACAACGTGTGGGGGTCTCTCACTCCTGCAGAGGGAACAGTGGGGCCGCAGGGACAACGTGTGGGGGTCTCTCACTCCTGCAGAGGGAACAGTCAGGGCCAGTGTTAAAGGTAATCACTTAGAGCTGACAGCTGACCAGAGCTCAGCTCCGCCAGAGGGACAGTTTTACCTCTCCCTCTCCGGAGGTCCGCTTGCTTGAAACCCGGGTAGAGTTTTTCGTTCCAGGAGTTGGTGTCCGGGGACCAGCCCTCCAGCTGGGGATACTGCACAGACCCCATCCGAGAACCGAGGGGCATCATGTCACGGACCCCTTGGGGAGACAGAGAGAACACCAGCTCAACACCCTCCCTCCACAGGGCGCCCGAACCACAGAGAGAGAGAGAGAGAGAGAGAGAGAGAGAGAGAGAGAGAGAGAGAGCGCTTGTTCATCTGGAGAGGCGGAGAGGCAGAGGATTCCAGTGGACACCTGGGTCAGGGGCCAGGCCGCGGGGGAGCCCAGAGAGAGGGTGAGAGCTGCCGTCCTGTCCGGCGCCGGGGGCGCACTGCTGGTCTGTCTGGAGGAGTGTCCAGTGTCCCGACACAGGGACAGGTACACTCTGGCCACTCCTTGTCTCCGGTTAGAATTACAATTGTGTTATTGGGGTGGCGGGGGCTTGTCATGCCAGTGAAGGCCAGCAAGCAGAGACAGGAACCACACTCGTCAGGCCAGGGAGCAGGCAGTGAGCATGCGTCTCTCCTCCGTTCCCTGCCGACAGATTCGCGACCGTCGCTTCCTCATCTTCGGCACATCGTCCGCGTACGGAGTCGTGCGACGCGTCAAAAAACAAAAAAAATCAGATGTCGGAGATCGCTGAACACCCAGAAAATTAAAAGAAATGTATCAAAGGGTTATCCAGACTTACAGGGTGTGCCTGGAGCGGCTCATTTTCGTCTGGCTAGTTAGCCCCTCGGTCATCTGCGAGTGAAGAGCCTGCCAGCCCTCTACTCTGAGAGGCAGCTTCGAGTGCAGATCAAGAGCCGTGACCTCTGCCAGTTTTAGCATACAGGATTAAAAAACCGAAGTCGAACACTTCATGGTAAATTACTTTTGCAAGACAGCCAGATCTCGGTGTAGTTCTAAACACATCCTCACCGCTATATGAGTGTAAGCAATTATTATTATTATTATTATTATTATTATTATTATTATAAATCGTGGAAATAAGCGTTAAAGGGTAGGAGCTCTTCAAACGATCCCTGTCTGATGTAAAACTGCAGTATCCGGTACACATCGGCTCCAACAGACTGATGGAAACTGTTTGTAGCGGATACATCCAATTACCACTTTCAACAACCCCTTAGTGCGGGCTCGGAGAGTCAAGTACAGGCTGGATCAGCAGATCGAGTACAGGACGATCACACAGAGGGCATTTTTAGAAAGACCTATCCACCTGGAGTTCAGGAGGGAACAAATACAAGTAGCGAAAACCCTGCACACCCGCACCATCGAGACCGTACAAACTCCATACAGAAGGCCCACTAGACCAGTCTCCTGGCATCCGGGAGACTAGCACACCTTCACCTCCGTCCGCTCTTTTTCCATTTGGGTTTTAAGGTAGGCCATCAAGTGTCCCGTTCATTTCAAAGTTACGTTTAAAATAGTGACGAATCCCACTGTGCCCCGATACACTTCAAATGGGAAAGGGAGCCACTTTTGCGTGTTACAGAAACGTTGGCATCTGTAAAGGATCGTCTGTTCGAACTGTTGTAATGACTGTCACAAGACGTTTCCACAAGAATGCCTCTGTCTGCGCCAATTAGATTCATGGGATCGGGAATTCAAAGGACATCTGCTGATATCAGACTTCATCAGCACTATTCTGAACGTGGATAAAACAGAATTGTACTTTGAAGACTATTTTGACGTACAGTGTAAAACTGTCGATTAATTGTATACCGATTTCCCGTGGTAGCCTGTCCTAGTCACGAGAGCACAATTACATTCAGGTGTTAAGTATTAAAATTACCAGAAGAGCTGACTTCACTTTCGTTCATTTCCTGAAGCGCAATAATCCAAAAAAGTTGAAAAGGAAAGGAGCGTGGACACAGCGTTTTAAATCCAGAAAAGGCCTTTCAAACAAACCTTCTGCGTTTGAAAAAGCTTAGCGATATTAACATCTGAGCTATATGATGTTATTATGAATTTTGCTTTGCACGCTAAATCCAGGGTAATGCTCAACTTTTAAGATGTATCTCAAAATATTTTCTTTTTCCTCCATGACATAACAAAATGTTTTGAAAGAAAACAAAATGATGTGGGTTGACTTACTCTTTCTGCCATTTGCTCCTGAAACGAACAGCGCAGAGACCAAGCAGAGGGACAGGCGGAGAGCTTCCATGTCGGGTTTCAGCCAGAACCAACGCAGAGGACCGGACTTTCACTGACCTAGCGCTCCCCACAGCCTCCTCCGAGTGAGCTCGACACTTTTCCTCCCCTCTTAATTTAATAGATCCAGGACAGTTCATGTGACGTTCATAATGAGACACAGATGAGTCCTTATTAGGGGACTTGCAGTTAACCAGCTCGTGTCTGTGAATCATAACTTTCGTCCCTCTTTTTCACAAACTGAAAAAAATCATATTTGTGCATTTTTTTTTAAGTTAGTTTTTAAACCTTTACCGGTAATAACAAAACAGACGAACTATGAGTAAGTACAGTACATCCACATCTTATATCAGGAGGTACGTCTTTACACAAAGGGTTGTGGGAGTATGGAACAGGTTACCCAGCCATGTTGTTGAAGCCCAAACCCTGCTTTGTCTCTGTGTCGCAGTCTGCAATATAGTGTGTCACACTCTTTCATTTCAGCACAGAAAGCTCATTTACCCTGCGACTCTCCTACTGGCGAACAGAAAACTGGTCAGAGACAGTACTAGTAACGACCTTTGCAGCCACGTTTTAACGTGTCTACAGAAAATGTGCATTCTTTTGCTCAACCCGTTTTTTTTTTAAAGAAACAGCTGGTTGAGTTCATTAGATCACTTAGTGTGACTCCAGATGAGACAGACGTTAGTCATCTGTCTGTGGCATCTTGCAGGCCCAGAAGCCCACAGCGAAAACTCAAAGGTCACACAGCAGGAGTCCCAGCCCAACATCGAACCCAGGACCCAGGCTGTGCCCGGCGGTGGTGCTAGCCACCATGACACCGCTCCCTAACCCGGGTGATGTTAAAAAAGAATTGACAGATGCTGTGCTCTGTGGTTTCCTGAAGGCCATAGTGTTGGCAGCACTATGACATTCCGACTTCATGGTCCCTAGTGCCTGGCAGGAGACATGCCGCCCTCATAGTGCTACTCTGAGCACAGAGGTTTCAGGGGATAGAATAAGTGTTCAAAGCTGCTAGTGCAAATTTGAGCTCTGCCACATTACGTTGAGTAAAACTCCTTTAATCCTTTTGTGTGCATAGTAAATATACATCAACTTTCCCCCTAAAGGTCTGCATCAGGCCTGTGTGAGTCAGTTAGCTAAGCTACCAGATGTGTGATAGCGTTTTCATTTGATTTTTATGCCAGAACAGTTATTTATGAACATCTTTATTTCTCAGATGCGCAGGGGGCGATTTGCATGGCTCTGGAGTTTGCGCCAGAAGAGGCAGCTCAGAGAACTGCACAGCATGGCAGTCCTAGAGGAGGAAGGTGTCGTGTGCACCCTTGATGGGAACAGAAGGGCATCGCAACGGCAGCGAGCTCCTCATGCCGCAGTGGGATTCTTCGGCCACACTGGTAGGAGCACGTTACCGATCTCCTCACTTGCTGAGCTCCTGCCGATGTGCCAGTTTTGAAATTCTAATCTTGGTTTAATATATAGTACCCACCGTTTAGGCCTTCTGCCTGTGCCCAAGACACCAGTTCCATATGCTCATCCTCACAATACACACAGGTGCCATTTCATGGTCAAGTCTTCAGTGCTCATGATACGCTCATGGGATGGTGCGGTGGCTCTGTGGCTCAGGATCTGCGCCTGTGGCTAGAAGGTTGCCGGTTCGTATCCCGCGGCCGGCAGAGGAATCCAACTCCGTTGGGCCCCTGAGCAAGGCCCTTAACCCCAGCTGCTCCAGGGGCGCCGTATAAATATCTGACCCTGCGCTCTGACCTCCAGCTTCTCTCTCTGTCTTGTCTCTCTCATGGAGAGCAAGCTGGGGTCTGCGAAAAGACACATTCCTAATACTAGAAATTGTGTATGGCCAATAAAGTGATCTTAAAATCTTAAATCTAAAGTGCAAACCTTGTCCAATCTGAAATATTAGCTAATGAATTTTGACTGAGGAACTACACAGATGAACAGGAAAAAAAAATCATAAGGACGTCCCCTTAATTAGATTATCTGTCCTGTGCTGGTCAGTGGCAGGCAACTTCTTTCAATGATCATGTGACCTCCAGTCAGTCATCCACATGGTGAAGAAGGGACGGTAGAAAGCAAAACAATTATGCGCTTCTTAACGTGATTACACGAAATGCAGAAAATGTCTTTAAAAACGTTCACTTTCGAAAACAAATATCATTCTAAATGTCAATAGAAAAGCTAATATTTTTGCCTCCCAAAGCAACGAGTTAATCTAAAGGATAAATGTTTTAACATTGTCCATTTTGTGATGAGTCCCTTGGAGATGCCAGCATTTTACAGAATAAGGGCTTGAGAAGTCTTAGACTATGAATGAACATGAAGACTGACTTTCAATATCTGTAGTGCATTGGTTTAACTATCCTAAATGACTATGAAACAAAATATATTACTATGCACAGATTTTGCTGCATGTTATTTCTAGTTTTAGAATCCCAGTCATCATTTTGTATTTGACCACAGCACTGTTCAGTTTTTTCAGTGGAGGTTTTTGAGGCTGTTTCAGAGTATTTACATATAAAACACAAAGATCTTCATTTAAAAAAAATAAATTTGAATAGAAGTATACAGGAGCAGGGAAAATAATCACTTGCACACTGGCTACTTCTAAAAGCAAGCATCGTCCAGACCATAGCCTTCTTCTTCACTAACCTTAAGATCGAACAGACTGCAGTAGTTCAGGTGGGGAGCTGCGTCAGCATACGCAGGCTGCAAGGGAACAAGTAATAGGTTTATTCCCTGGTGAAAAGAGAAGAAAGAAAACTTCGGGTGTAGAAGCTGAAGAAGGCTCCACAGCCGAAACGTTGTGTTTACTTTCTTCTCTTTTCAGCGTGGAATAAACCTTACCTTATTACTTGTTCCTTAAAATCAATCATCCGACTGCAAGACTACCCATGTGCAAGAGGCACAAACATCAGTGAACTCATTTTTTCATCAAATGTAATGGCTATCAGTGTTTACCAAAATGTTTACAACCTCCAAGGAAATGGATGGAGTCTAGAGATGGAAATGTAGCACTGATGTAAGGCAGGAAAATGTGTGCCTTAAAAAAAAGTTTTATTTAAATTGTATACAATTTTACATTTGTCCACTAGTGCCACACTGGTGTATAGAGTCCCACATGCAATTGTACTAATGCAGTGGATTGAAGCAGAAGACTGACGGCTTTCTAAAAAATACATGATGTGAACGCATGAGAACGGAGCCCCCAGCCCCGCGGGCCAGGCACGAGGCGGCAGGAGTCCTAGACGGCCAGCAGCTCCGCGGGGGGAGGCCTGAGAGGGATCTTGCCCAGGGTGAACCTCCTGGCTGCAAACTCCTTCATCTCCTCCGCGGTCAGCTCGCTCTGTGGGGAGAAGAGCTGTCCTGCGGCCGCCTGGACACCGGCCCCGGCCCCGGCCCCGCCGCTCCCCGCGAACCCCGAGCTGCCGGCCGCCGCCGCCGCGGAGGAGGAGGAGGAGGAGGAAGAGCCACCAAAGCTCGAAGAGCCGAACCCGGAGGGGGCACTGAACCCCGAAGGGGCACTGAACCCCGAAGGGGCACTGAACCCCGGGGGCAGTTCGTTTGCCGCTGTAGGGAGCGCGAAGGAGAAGGAGACGGCAGACGAAGGGGCCGCGGGGGCGCCGAAGCCGGCTGCCGCGCTCCCGGAGCCCGTGGAGCCCGTGGAGCCCCCCGCTGGATCCACACTGCCGAACCCGCTGCTGCCTGCCGAGCCAGCGGCACCGAAACCTGCACATGGGAAACACGCTTCACAGTCACTCTCCACGGCACCGGGCGGCGCTCACGCTCACCTCAAGGCAGCAGGGATTAGAGATGGATCCCGTTAGACATCCCCCGCACACTGCACGTTAGTTAGACAGGTCGGACGAAACCTCAAGGTGTCACCTTACCTCCTGATGTAAAAGCTGATGTCTGTGGAGCACCAAACTGCACAGATGGGGCTTTAGGGCTGGGGTTCTTCAGTTCTGCTACCTACAGAAACGGGGAGATATTGCTTCACGGTGGGAACAGACAGGAGTGACAGCTGGCTTTAAAACAGACTGGGGTACAGCAAAGCCCTCGAAGGCCAAACTGGAAAACTGGTGGGTTTTTTTCACATTTGTATGTCAGGAGACTGATGTGATAGTGAAGATCATAAAACTACTAAAAACATTGATCTTGCCCATCTCTGCCTCTTCTCAAATGAGGACTCAGGAGATCCACAGCAGTGTATCACTCACTAACCCACTGGACGCCAAAACAAACTCAGACTCTCCAGCTCTCCCCTGAACGATCCGCCGGGAGCTCATTCCACACGTGCAGCATCCAAACAGATCGCAAGAACAGGCAATGCAACAGAACCTGACACCAGGCAAAAACCGACGTTTGTTTTCATGCATTTTCCAAGGAATTTTGATTAAGGATGTCGACAAGATGACTAAAACGTCTCTGAAGCAGTGGCACAAACTTGGTACAAAGATTAATTTAGTGTTGATAAAATGCATCATATCCTCAAAAGCTGGAAATAAATGTTTCTAGGCCTTTTTTAACATGCTAGTGTTGTTCATAGCTATGAAAATATTTTTTCTTCACTCTTGCTGTCAAGTGAAAAATGCACATTTCTGTTCCTTATGTTTATTGCTTGGACATTAAAGGATTTTGATTTGTGCGGCTTTCAACTTTGATCAGCAACTCATTGCGGATCCTATCAAACAGTACGTGTCGTGTCTTTCCTATAGGAAATGACACTCGAACACGACCTATTTCTGAAAAAGTGATTCTGTATATGAGCTGTTTGCCCACACGCTTCACAGGTAAGAGCTTACCAAAGCCGCTCGTGTGGCCGAGTTCTGCGTCTTTAACTCAAGCAGCCTGCTCTTCCACTGATTCACCAACTGTGCCACGGAGCTCATCTGGAAAGCAAAACCACACGCATGGAGATTTGGGGCATAATTAGATTTCCTTGCATTTGCACAGTGTCTTTCTACCCACAGGATCCCAAACAGCTTCATACACTAGAGGGAATCTGCTTCATTCACACCGGAGAGCACAGCCCCCATTGTGTGCCAGCAGCCTCAATACACAGCAGATAAAGGGGAGAAGTCAGAAGTTACTTCCACAGTTTCACCAAGGATAAAATTAAGGAGGCCAGATTATGCCTGGACTGGACTGGAATTCAGGCCTAAGAGTAAAACCCCTTTGTCTTATGAACTGGTCCATGGGATCTTTAACGACCACAATTATTCAGGGCCTCAGTTTAAATTCTCGTCTAAAGGACAGCACCTCTCCTACAGCACAATGTTCCCCGGTCATCACACTGAGGCGCCAGGTGAGCACCCGTGGTTCAGAGGGAAGACTGCCTGGTTTTCTTGGAAGATTCTTCATGCCTCACCCTTGTCAGACCTCAGAAGCTGAATAAGATCAGGCTACAAGAAGGTAACACTGCTGTTATGGCCTCCAGTCTTTTTGTTAACTCAGAAGCATAAAGTTTTTTAGCACTGCGCAAAAGAAAAAAGACTGACTTCACTAGCGTGCCACACAAACAAATAACTCATGCCTTCAGAATAATGAATTACACAAGCTGTCACATGGCAAGCCCACTGGCTGGTAATAAAGATCACAAGGAGGGGAATTCGGCAGTGTAGGTCAGGTCACTCAGAAAGCATCACCGTGTTTTTCAAGACTTAAAATGGAAAGGGCATTCTCACGTAGTTTTGCAGATTTCCTCCTTCTTTTCCATTGTAGTACTCAAGTCTCAGCTCTTCTGGAGAGATCTCAGGAAAGCCTGCAATCAATCAATAGAGAGACCACTTCTAAATCCTTCAGGACAGGCACTCCCATACGAACTAGACTGTAGGCCCTGCAGAATCGGGAACTGATAACAGCAATATAAAACATTAAAAAAAACAGAAATGTTTATATTCATAAGAGCCCAAGTTGGGCGGATGGAACAGCACCAGCGATACAGGAGGAGAGACTCTGCCTGCTGACGCCAGCTCCAACACTCCCAGCAACCGGTCAAGGATAGCCCACAGCTGGCTAGCATGTATGGCCAGTGGACACACGACACCCCGACTCTCTCTCCGTCACGGGGCCCACTTTGCAGAGAGGCATGAGCGTCAGACGCACAAGAATCACGATTAAGCAAAGTGCTGGTTTGTTCACTAATTGGGTGAGCCAAAACAAACAATGCACAGAAAAATCTAAAGGAATACATTCTCTTCGCTGTCTCAGGAAGACACTTCAACAGTGAGAGAAGGAGAAGGGGCTCCAGCTTCCTTCAAGCTCTACTAGAGACCTGAGGGAGGAGGACAGTAGTCTGACTCTCAGACCAGGCGCTCCTGCCTCTTGCTTCCACAAGTAGTGTTTCTAAATGGGAACTCCTACCACAATAATCAATCCAAATACACCACAAGCATCACCTCTTTCCAAAGCAGCATGCAATCTTTTTAATAGCTTCCTATTTCTTAAAGCAACTCTTTTTGGAAGTGCTAGGAAAATGGTTAGCTTTTCACTTTGATGTGAGGAAATGATGGGGGTAACCAGGCCACAAGAGGGCACTACAGAAGCTCCCTGCAGCCAGCCAGTTTCTGCTCCACTGTTGAAGTGTCTGGTTTAAGCATGAGTACAGCTTTCGTGTTCGGTTTGTGTGTCAGTTTGTTCCCACACAGGGATCAAACACAACACCTATCTACCAATCCTTTTCAAATGCCCTTCCTGGACAACAAAGATTCACAGGTGAGTCTGGGTTTGAAGTATCTTGCAGCCAGGCACATAGTGACAGTACCTGCATAGTCCTGAACACAATCTGCTCAAAGCAACTGCTAGAATTGAAGGCTAAAACTAAGCCAAAAATGTTGGGCAAAAGTTCTTTTTTTAGACTAAATCGAAATGATAAGCGAACGCTGGAGTATAATAAGGCTGTCACCTGAAATAGACGCCTTGAGGACGGAGTAACAAGAGAAGATCCACTGGCCAGAGCTCTCCCACACCTCCATGTCCCTCCTGATCGTCTCCCTGGGGCAGAAAGGAGCAAGGCCATCAGCTCTGAGCTGCACGTTATTGCAGGAGCAGAGAGAGGAAAAAGGTTTGTGGCGCACATCACAGACAACAGTTATGCAAACTGCACAGGTCTGACAAGAAATCCCAACTGGAAGAGCTTGGGGGGGCTCCGTTTGGATACAAGACAAGCCGAGGCCTTAATACACCTTAATGGAAACGCAGCGGACTCCCCCTTTCCGACAATCCCAGCGGAACGGAATGATAGCTGGACAGAACTCTCTCTGAACTGCCCAGAGCACGCAGGTATGGGAGTGATCGCGACGGGCCGTGGATGACGGGTACTGACAGGTAGACCTCCAGCTGTTTCTCCGGACTGTCTTCCGGGCCGCCCCTGTCGAAGTCCGGCTGGGAGCTCAGGGCCGAGAACCTGCTGCCCGAGGAGAAGCTGAAGCTGGAGCTCCCCGTGCCGGAGAAACCCTTGCTCTCGTCCGGGCGTCCGGACCCCGAGGGCGCCCCAAACCGGCTCCGGCCCTCCTCTCGGCCGCCTCGCCCCCAGTCCTCCGGCCGGGAGAAGGAGGAGGGCTGGATGTAGTCCGACCCAGATGACCTCTGCGAGGGGTTGACCCAGACTCTGTTCCCAAACCCTGGCAAACGAGGAAGAAAGACCGTAAGACGGCCAGGTCACTCCAGAGCTGTCCTCCCGCTGCGAGGAGCCGGACAGAGAGGCGGAAAGACAGGCTGTGTGTAAACCGAGGTTACGATTAACTGAACACCAGGTTCGACGGCTAATTTAGTTAATAATTACTCCTGTTTATGAGGGCGAGCGGTCAGGGTGAGGCGAGTGCAGAGGCTCTCAGGGTCACGGAACAGCGACAAACTGATGCCCCTTCGTTAGTTTTCATGATAGCAGAGACCGAATGCACCTACCGATCCAGCATGAATATGGTCGAATACGTTCTATTTTTTAAAAAACAAATATTTAAACAAGGCAGAAGGTTAAGAAGGTACAAAGTAGATGTCAAGTTACTGAGGAACTTGCATGTTAATAATTTCCAAAACAGGAGATTTAGCAACGGATGGTTTTAGCCAGGGATTCTTAGCGTCGTGAGATGGTGTTCAGACATGCGAGGTGGCGAAATCGCAGGTCCAGTAGGTACCTCCGGCTCCGCGGTTGCCCTGCGGCCGGCTGTGATGGCCGCCTCCATCCCGCCCGGGGTGCTCATTCCAGCACCTCTCTCCGTACCGACAGCGGCCCTGCAGGAAGAAATTGCACACCGTCATCCCGGCGCAGCGCACACCGGGGAAGCCGCGCCCGGCGGGCCCGCACGCAGGTACAAGCTGCTCAAGAAGAGCCCTGCTCCGGGCAGGATTTCAAAACGCAGCCTGGCTGTCAGTGACGGGCCTCCCGCTCTTCTCCGCGTTGAAGAAAAACAACAGCTACGAATCTTGAGCAACGCTGGTACCAAGGAAACAGAAAAGGCGGAAGTCATTACATTTACCGTCGCAGGTCAATGACATCACAATCGGTCGCTGTAGTTTTGTAGCTCACGGGCGCCATCTTGTCTAGGTATTAGTACAACGTGTCAGGGTTGTACACTCTTCCCAGGTTACAAGCAGTGGTGTAGGTATTCTCTTCGTTTTGCATGCCTTATGACAAACATGCTCAAAAAATCGCTAATCATATTTACACGTGTGTATTATGTATTATATTTTATATTTCACTGATACCGCCATATGGATTGTCTCTGGTCTTCATCTACGTGGGTTTAAGTGCAATTTTGACTGCCCATAACCAACAAGTCAGACGTCTGAAAAAACCAAGTGGATGCAATTTAAAAAAATAAAATAAAATTGTGGGGTTTATCCTCTTTAGGAAAGCTTTTGTGAACAAAGTAGTTACCGTCGCAGGGTTTAAATTTCTAGTTGTAATGTAGAGGTTACAGAACACGTTTATTGAACAGTATTAATAATCTTTAATAAGAATTTCTTGCATTTTTGAACATTTGGTTACACTTCCCATAATGCATTATACCAACAACACAAAAAGTACATTTGTATTCCATTAATGTCATGACATTCTTACAATACACTGCTAAAACATTCCATTTTCCTTGTATATAATAAAATTGACCTGAATATTGGTACTTTTCTGTACTTCATAATTAAAATTACAAATAATATGATAACTGTTCGCACTTAATAGACTGGTGTTCCCTGATGTCCGTCTTGACAAAGTCCCTCCATAAAGTGACTAAGGGACAGTGCCAACTCCACAGGCCCCTGTTTGAGAACCTGCATGAACCGCTGTCAGAGCTGAAACAGAGCTGCCTTCATCGCACACCGGCAGAGTGTGGGAGCCAGCAGGTGTGTTATGTACGGGACAGACTGCACTGGAGAATAGGGAGAGGCAGACAAGCTCTTCTCACCTGCGATTCACCCACGGAGACACTACAAGCTGCAGGGAACCAGCACCAGCCGAGGGACTGGGCCGGTACCAACTGGAGGACCGGTATGTGTCCCCGCCCTGACGGCACCTCTCTTCGCAGAGGGAGCCCCAATCCATCCCCCACCCTCAGCTGTGCTCCGTGAACTCTCCACAGCCTCCGGGGAAATTCCCTGCCGGGCTGCTGCTGCTGCTGCTGCTGCTGCTGCTGCTGCCGCTGCTGCTGCCCAGCTGATCCACTGATCCCGGCTCCAACCCCCGACCGCTGGACAGAGCCCCACCTGCGTCTGAAGTGAGTACCTCCACTGATCCACCCCGGGAATCATCTTTCTCATTTAATAACGTGAAATGGTTTTTCATTTTGTAGCGCCACGACTTTCTAAAAAAACTGAAACGGTTTAAAATCCCATTTATCCTTTTTCAGTGGCTCATTCAGCATCTCCGCTTTTAACTCGTTTGTTTCCATGACTGCTGGCTCTGTAGCCCACGCTACAACAAGCCTCTGGCAGACTTGGCCCCGGTCACAGAGACCGGAGTTCACGCTCTTCCTCGCAGAGATCATGTGCGATCGCCTCTCCAGATGTATTTTGAGAACAATGGTACTGAAATTTCGACTAATACAGAAATTTGAACGAAAAGGTCAAACAGTGATGAAATAATTTTTTCAAAAGTCATTACAGTCTTGTCTTATTGAGATCTGGAGTCTTTAGCGGTAATGCAGATGTAACTCACACACTTCAACCACAAGATGTCCCCCTGTACAGCAAGAACAAGTTCTGAGCCCGTGGCAGCAGCCCATGGCGAGGGAGACAGCACTGCCACATGGGCCAGCAAGATGGAGCACAACTACAACTTAAACAGCAGTACCATCAGCGCGCAGAATTACAAACCGCTAACAACAAAAGTCGGGAGGGCCGACAACAGGACTTCGAAACCTTCTGCACCTCTGAAAATATCTGGACAAACACTTTCAGACCTGGTCAAGGGGTCAAACAGCAGCTCTCCGGAGTTAATCAGGGGGTCTCACACCCAGCCGTGCGCACGGAGAGGCCTCGCATGCCGCAGGGGGATGAAATGAGCCAGTGACCTCGGCCGACTGTGACCTGCGCCGTGCAGGGGCTGGCCGGCAGCCTCCGGGGAACACCGGGACACGGCGAGCTCTTTCCGAGCCATAACGCACTCCTGTACGGGATGTCCAGCTGCTGCCTGCCAGCTTCCAGCACTTTAGTCTTTATTTCCCAGGACGGCAGACCGCCTCTCAGGACAATTTAGGAACAATAAAAAAGAAATCTACTTCTTGGCTCTAAGCCACGATGGGAACACATTCACTACGCCCATCCCTCTGTGTCAGGCTGGGGGCTTACAACAGAGACCCCGTTTTACCGGGAGGAGATCCTTTCCAAACGGGACAGACACTTAAAATGGGCGCCGGCGCCGAGCGCGACGAAGGCCGCCCCGGCGGGGCGCAGGCCCCGCGCGATGTCGGCGCCACGCCCCCGGGTCACGTCTCGTGCGTGTCCTCGTTGGCGCCGCACGTGTCCACCACGCAGATCAGGCAGCTGGTCACGGGGAAGGCCCGCACCTTGCTGCAGGCCACCCACTTGTCCGTCTCCGTGTAGTACTCCAGGATGTGCCCCAGCCGCCCCACTCCCTGGAAGCCGGCCAGGACGTAGATGATGGAGCCCACGGCGGCACACTTGACCGTCACGCCCTTCCACGGCATCGGGGACACCATCTTCCACTCGTTACTGCCGATGTCGTAATACTCCACCGAATCCAGGCCCCCTGCAAGCACAGCAGCAACAGACCGTCAGACGGACTTACAGGATCGCGCCGCCGCCCCGCCAGCACTATCCCCACTCCTCCTCCTCCTCCCCTCTCTCTCTCCAGGGGCCTGCCGTCCCCACACCAGGAGAACGCGGACTAAACCCCTCAACACACGCCCATGACAGGACCCTGAAAATCTTAAAAGGATAGTCAAGAATAAAGAATCGCAGGAAACCAAATGATTCAAATCAAATCAAAATCTAACAAGCAATTCACCTGATTACATTTGCAGACATCAGTCCTTCTTAAGAAACAAAATGGTTCAAGTAGTCTTTTCTTCTTTTTTCAGCATGGAATAAACCTTTACTTGTTCCTAAGAAACAAAATGTCTGCCTTTTGCTTCTGTTTTAAGGAATTTCCCAGCCCAGTTACGGAATTCCAGGAGCCTGTGGAACTCCAAAGGATCTCAGCAAGGGATCTGAGGACTGGACTGGTCAGATAAGGGTTTGGTTTGACAAGGTTTCTCCTCCTCTTCTACAAAAGCTAGGCAATTCAGAATTCAGTTTTGATCACTGGCCTGTTGTATTTTAATGTTTTTTTGCAGCTCTGCTTTTTTAACCTTTGGCTCATACAGTCTGTTTCCTGGGAATTGAGAAACTCAAATCTCTAAACACCACTACAGTTACTTAAGTACAATACTCCTACAAGCTGATTAAACACAATCTCTACAGATGAAAAAGTGCATTTGCTACTAAAGCCTCTCTCAAGATACAGCTACAACCGTGTACAAACTTTTGCACTGTCACCACATGAAACATTTTAAACAGTACAGTTAGGACACAGTCTTGCTATTAAGACAATGAAACAGTTTTAGAAAATCCAAGATAACTTCATGACATACCCATTCCATTCTGCCCTCCAACAGCATAGATCTTCTCATTGACGAAGACTAAGCCGTGGTTTTTCCTGGCCTCGATCATTGGGCACAGTTCTGTCCATCTGAAATGCAATTCAACCCAACAGTTAACACTCAATGTGGAGAACTGCTGCCCGAACCCGAGATTATAGACACACCTGCTATGACAGGGTGATATATGCACTTGCATTTGACCACCACTAGACGGATCTGTTGCCAAGTAACACACAAGGTTTACAAATGGAAGTTTCAGAGCCAGCTTCCCCAGCGCTCCAGCAGCCGCGGTGGTCCCCGGGAGGCGGGCGCGGACACTCACGTCTCGGTGGAGGGGTCGTAGACCTCGCAGGAGTTGAGCACGCGGCCCGAAACGTTGTTGCCCAGGCTGCCGCCGCAGACGTAGATCAGCCCATTGGCCTCCACCATGCCGTGGCTGCAGCGCGGCATCAGCATGCTGGGCTTGTTGTGCCAGCTCTCCGTCCGGGTGTCGTAGCACTCGAAGAGGTACAGGGCAGAGTTCCCTGAAAGCAACCACAGAACAGTGAGGCGTCAGCATCAGGAAACATTGACCCCTCGACCGGCAGCACGGTCCACACCGACCCCTCGATCTCTCGTCCAGCAGCCACACCGACCCCTCGTCTGGCAGCGCAGTCCACACCGACCCCTTGATCTCTCGTCCAGCAGCCACACCGACCCCTCGACCAGCAGCACAGTCCACACCGACCCCTTGATCTCTCGTCCAGCAGCCACACCGACCCCTCGTCTGGCAGCGCGGTCCCCTCCGACCCCTCGATCTCTCGTCCCGCAGGCACACCGACCCCTCGAGCAGCAGCGCGGTCCCCTCCGACCCCTCGATCTCTCGTCCCGCAGGCACACCGACCCCTCAATCTCTCGTCCAGCAGCCACACCGACCCCTCGAGCAGCAGCGCGGTCCACACCGACCCCTCGATCTCTCGTCCAGCAGCCACACCGACCCCTCGACCGGCAGCGCGGTCCCCTCCGACCCCTCGATCTCTCGTCCAGCAGCCACACCGACCCCTCGACCGGCAGCGCGGCCCACACCGACCCCTTGATCTCTCGTCCAGCAGCCACACCGACCCCTCGACCGGCAGCGCGGCCCACACCGACCCCTCGACCGGCAGCGCGGCCCACACCGACCCCTCGATCTCTTGTCCAGCAGCCACACCGACCCCTCGACCGGCAGCGCGGTCCACACCGACCCCTCGACCGGCAGCGCGGTCCACACCGACCCCTCGATCTCTTGTCCAGCAGCACGGTCCACACCGACCCCTCGACCGGCAGCGCGGTCCACACCGACCCCTCGACCGGCAGCGCGGTCCACACAAACCAGTCCAGTGAATACTCAACACTAACTAATAATGAATTTTCCAGGTCTGGGATAACAAAGATTTTCTAATGAACTAGCAACATGGTTTACACTAACCAATCAACTAGCGGCATAGTCTCCACTAATCAACCAGTTAGCAACAGGGCAGGTCAGGAGAGACTGGGACGATCTGCCAAAACGCTTCACAGCAAATCTCTTTAATTAAACTGAACATCTCATGAACATTTCATTATTATTTCAGCGATTTCATATCGCATGCCTGGTGTTCCAAATAAGATCCCTCCTTACCCATTGAATTACAATATTTAGAACGATCTTCACGAGCTTTCGTTAGAGCTATTGATAGGCTGATTGAGCGGTCTGTGGTGGCCGACGCGTCGCTCCGAGCGCGTACCCACTTCGGAGCCTCCGGAAGTGTAGATCTTCCCGTTGGAGGCGCAGGCCGCGAGGCTGTCTCTGGGGTTGGGCGGCCCCAGTTTGGAGTACCAGCTGTCCTTCACCACGTTGTAGCAGTCCATCCTCTTGATGGGGAAGAGCTGAGAGCCGCCCAGGATATAGACAACGTTGTCCCAGAACACCGAGGCGGCATCTCTTCTCTTCTCGAAGGGGCAACGGATGTCCGTCCAGCTGTAGTCCTACAACCAGAGGCAGCACAGAGAGGGACACGCAGTCAAATCACAGATCTTCTTGGTGCTGACGGGTTGTAGATACTATGGTGGAAGTGCATTTAAAACCGAGAACAGGCGACACTTCTTTACACAAAGCGTTGTGGGAGTATGAGACAACCTATCCAGTCCAGTAGTTTGGCTTCCTTGAGGAAAGAGCTGGATGAGACCCTGGGATCAATTAGCTACTAACTACTAAATGGGCCAAATGGCCATCTTTTGTTTCTAACTTGTCTTATTTATGTTCTCAATGCCCTGTTATCAAGTGGTTTTCTAAAGGAACTGCGAAGTTAAAAACCCCCTCTTAAAGATGACGTCACCTTGCCTTAAGGCCAGTTTATTTTATCGCAGTCGGAGTTATGGTAGGCCAACATCAACAGGAATCTCCAGGTTAGATTTTACTGCAAGGAATGACCGACAGCCCCCGATAGGGAAACGTCTTGTAGGACAGATTGTCGGCCACAGTGTATTTAAGTGTCAACCTGCACGTGGAGCTCGCGAGCCGATTGCTCTGCGGGCATCTGGCCCTGGTCCTGGCGCGCCTGCCAGTAGCTGGTCGAGTCGGGTAACGGAGGGCGGGCCGGACAGGAGACCAGCCCCTAACCCCGCCCGAGCAGGAGCCGCTCACCTTGGGGTTGAAGTAGCGGCAGGACTGCGGCTGGGAGCCCCCGAAGAGCGCGATGCGGTAATCATGCTTCTTCCTCCGCGGCCGGCTGCTCTCCCCCAGCTCCTCGCGGTCCTCCGGGGACAGCAGGTGGTAGCGCATCCCGCCTGTCACACAACAACACAGGCAGGGAAGCACGCGTCTGCCGGGGGGGGGGGGTCCATCTAGAGGCAGACGCACTGCTCCATCCTTCACAGGAGCTCGTCCGCAAGGAGGACTCGAGTCTTTTCTAGACAGCGAAGCCACGACAACACACGGACCCCAAGACGCGGCTAGCGGTGGTGCTTCACTCCTCCAGCCGGTCTGCTGGTGGCCAGGCACCAGGCCACACGGGGGCTGTGCTGGAGGGGTGGAGGCAGCGGATCCCCTCCTCTATGTGAGCTATTCTGTGATCACTCACAGGAAAGGAGCACACCGATCCCTCGCCTTCCGACCGGCAGCACTTCAGCTCCTCCGTGTTCCGGTTCAGAGTTGTTCCTACATTGACTCTGACCCTGACGACAGACTAGCTGTGAGAAGACACCCTACTGTCCTGCCTGAGTCCGAGAGTCCTTCAGTGGCTAAGGGCAGGGTAAGCGACACAGGTGGGGGTGTCCTCTCACAGCTAGCCCATCTCGGCGCTGGCAGCAGCGATAAGCCGTCGGAGACCAAGAGCCCACTTACTGATAACCATCTTGAGGCACTCGGGGTTGTCCTGGATCAGCGGCTCCGCCTGCACCGTCTTGCTCAGGAAGTTCTTGGACACGAGCGGAAAGCGGACCTTGGCCAGAATGTCCACGATGTACTGCTGGCGGTTCTGCTCGTCGTACTTCAGCCACCGGACGGCCGCATCGTAAACCTTCGGAAACGGCAAGGAGACCGTTACCGTTAACGCCCACCGAGACGCAGGAGGCGCTGCCGTGAGGTTTGCGGGACCCTTCACCACTGTGGGGAACTGTGTAGTTTCAGCTTAACCTCAGGTAGAACAATGGTTCGCCGGCTCTTCCAGTATGAAGCAGCTTTTTAGAGAATATCTCACTGGTTCTGCCTAACCTGCATGCGTGCCTTTCATGTGTGATTGTGATTTTACCTACTTGTTTTAAAAATCGCTAGACATCTTCACGCATGTTCCCTGACTTTTACTGTACTGTTCTATCTTTCCCCTGAATCCTGTACATGGTGCCCTGGAATATTTTAATAAGAACACATTTACATACAGGGAACTGCGTCTGTTCTCCCCAGAATTACAATATATTCAGTGCGGGCTTAAAGAGGTGGATTTGGGCTGGGAGTCGGATGTCTCAGCCTCAGTTCCAAGCTGGACAGACTTGTGTAAACAGAGGGAAGGGGCACTGTGCCAGCTGCCTCACCTGGTCCTCTGCCCGCACGGTCAGAGTGTCCTGGTGCAGCAGGTGAGTCACCCTCTTCACGTCCAGCTGCAGGAACTCGTCCGTCTTGTACACCTCGGTGAAGTGCTGGTGGATGAAGTCGTCGGCGGTGGTCTTGAGCTCCGGGCAGTCCAGGCACTCCGCCAGCACGCTGATACCTGCGAGCAGGACGCACAAACACTCTCGTCAGGGCAGGTGTCGGATCAGAGCGGAGCTGCTCTGTTTTCTCCGCTTTGCAAGGATGGGGAAGAGCAAAGACAAATGTGTGAAAGCAGCATTCACTGGTGCACTCATTTTTTTCATGTTGGGAACTACACTTCTTGCATTGTGAGCTATCAATGTTAAGAGACAGAGGAAACATCTGGGATCATCTGCTTACTTTTAAGGCACAATATGGTCCAGTTCCAGGCTATTCTAAGGTCCTCGCGTACAAATACAAGTGCTGAGAAAAGGTATGGGAGCCCCTAGGTTGCCATTTAGCCATGATTTAGCCATTAAACATAATTGGATCTTCAAGAAAGTATCAATAAAAGATGAAGACAACCTCCGCACTGTAGTTCCTCTCTATACCCGAGGTCTGCTGATGCAAGTCTTCTCCCCCTGAAGACCAGCCTCCACACAGTGGGCACTGGAGCCCCTCCTGGACTGATTCTGTGATCCACCAGGGACTCTGTGATAGTCAGCACTTTCAAGACTCGAAGACCTGTCTTTTCACTAAAACGTTTAGTGTGTCATTTATTTCGGCTTGTGGTTATCTTCATCGTGTGCAAATGCACAGAGCTTTTCAGTTTTTCTGAAAAGTGCTTGTAAATAAAAGTGTTCACAAACTCGATGTGTTTTTCTAGTGAATGATACTCCAAAGGAAGCCAATAAAAGGTGGGGCAAGATTTAATTCAACAGAGAATCTTTAAAAGAAACTCTACCTCAGCACTGACGTCAGTTCAGAGCCACATCACAAATCTTACCCAGACAATTTGATGCATCCACCTGCTCTTTGAGATACTCAACGCACATCTTCTTGACCGGCTCAATCTGATACTGATTGGCTGCATCCAGTAGGGACTGAACGTTGTTGCTATTAACAGAGATCCTAAAATAAAAAGGCACTAAAATTACAATTAGATCTCGAGGATGGCCTCTACCTTCAGAAATCCACCCACTAGCACAACACTAAAATGATCAGTCAAAGATTACAGTTTTGGCCAAATGCTCCATGAACTTTACGCTCAGGTGATGAGGTACAGGCAGGACATTTAATGCACAAACGTAGAAATGGACATGATTTAGAAAATCAACGTCAGTTCTTCAAAACTGCTCAAGACCGATTTCTGATGAGCCACCGTGAGGCGAGATCCGTTACCTTGCAGTGTAGGCGAATTCCACAAGCTGCTCAATAATGTCTGGCTCTGCGTCCTTCAGCTCCACTTCAAACGACTTGGATTCCAGCATGTTGGCTGTGAAAAAAAACACTTGTGTTATAATGAGGTGAGGTCATTTCCCTGAGCGCACATATGGCAGGCCACGGTCACGCTCGCATTTCTGTTCCACATCCATACTGCGTGGAAAACAACTTGAGGATCCTTCAAGACCGGAACCGGGTAGGTCTGTCAGCGGTCCCAGACCCAGAAACCCTTTCACGACTGAGGACAGGAAGCACCTCTTTACACAAAGGGTGGTGGGAGTCAGGAACACTAACCGAGCGGAGCTGTTGACACCCAGAGGTTTTAAAGAACCAGCTGGATCCCTTAGCTACTCCTGGACTAGTCAGCTACTGAATAACCAGAGGCGCAAGATAGACTCCTCTGCAAAGGTACTTTTACCTCACGGGAGTAATTTCTCACGGGAGGAGTCATTACTCACAGGTGAACATCAGGCTGAAGAAGTGGCTGGCTGCGGCGAGCACCACTCGGTGTCCTGGGATCTCTCTGTCCTGCACCACTAGCACCACGTCACACAGCGTCTTCTGCTCGCGGGACAGAGAGGAACATCAGCAACAACAACAACCCTGGCAGATCACAACCTCATCTTCTGGGAAACAAACTCTCTGCACGGGGGTCAGGACCCGGGACCTGGAGCAGTGGGGCAGCGGAGCACATTCTCAGGTAGGAGTGTAGTGTCCCCGTCACTATTCTGGGGCAGTAGGACCCACACAGACTGGAGGGTGAGCGCCCCCTGCTGGCCCCTCCAACACCTCTTCAGGCAGCAGCCTCAGCTTTCCCAGGAGTCTCCCTTCCAGGTACTGACCAGGCTCACACCTGCTGAGCTCCAGCTTTGAGCTGCAGGATGACAGAGCTGCTGGCCGAACTACAACTACAGTACTGAAGCCTTTGGAGGCTCAACCACAGCTGCTGGCTGCCGACTTGAAGGATCAGATCGAGGGCTGAAGCACACCTGCGCCTCTCGGCGAACACGGAAGCGAGGGTGCGGGAGCCCCAGGCGTTTCGCGTCCCCCCCTCTCACCTGTTTCCGGAAGTTGTTCATCACCCCCATGAAGCTCGCCAGCAGCTTGGCCTCTTCCTTGGCAGCGAATTTCTTCTCGGCCTTTTTCTTCGAGCTGCAGGGCTTGTCCGTGCCGGCGGAAGCCATCGCGTCTCCCGGCTCCGCGCCCCGCAAGGACGTGAAAGCCCTCCCCGGCTCTCGCCCCGCTGTCCCGCTGGCAGGGCCTCTCGGGTCCCCCCCCCCCGAGGAGATGCCAAACCTCGGACACTACCCGAGAATGCCCAGCGCAAACGGCCCCACCGCCCGCTCAAGCCGGGCTGTCAGCAGGCAGGGAGACGCCGTGCGGTGCCCGATGACAGACCCGAGGTACTCGCCGGCGTCGGTGCAAGGCGACGGGGCTTTCAGAAAGGCGCAGACTGTTCCTGGAAGACAACGCCGCAACTGCGTAATCCTTTTGTTTCTAAGCAGGCTGACAATACACCCCGCTTGTTTATTTCCTCTCCTTTCCCACATCCCCCTGCGAGCGAGCGGGGCAAAGACTGCGCCTGGCGTGGATGATCTCGGCCAGCTCCCCCTGCCGACTCGGAGCCCCTAGTTTTTTTTTTTAACTCCTCTTCCTCTCATGTCTCCTCTGCAGCATACAGGTCCACACGCTTGTTTTGTTTTTTTTTTTTCCTTCTTGAGCTGATGAAATATATCCTACCGTGAACTGAGGCGCGCATTCTGCCAGGCAGCAACGACATTAAGTACGCAAACGCGATTACGGGTCGCTGTGCAGACTTCGCCTGTAAAAGACGCGGCTCTCAAAAGAGCTGTTCCCTCCCATAAGGCACTTGAGATTAAATGAGCCTGTAAATATGATTGACAGAAATCACTGACAGTGCATTCTGTATTATTTTATGACCCACCACACCTTCCCCTGTTCGGTGCACGATGCGACACCGCGGACGGGCCGGCCGGAGCCGCTCAGGTGTGCAGACCCGGGTCCGGCCCTCCAGGTGCTCGCCTGCGCCAGGGTCCCGTGACTCTGACGTCATTGGCATAGCTCAGCTCGGCCAAGTCTGAGGTTGTCCAACTTTGCTGCTGTTGTTCTGTTCTTGACGTGCTTTGTTTTTCTTCCCTCAACTCATCCTTTATTCTCTGGTTTTCCTTAAAAAAATGTCTTTCTTGTTTTGCTGCTGTTCTTGTCCTGCACAGGCAGAAAACCCGGCAGAAGTAAGTATTCGGGCTTCTTTTTTTAATTACAAAAAGTATATAAGTATATAAAAAGTATATATACAAGGCGCAAAAAGAGCACGAAAATTTCTCTTTCTTAACGCCTTTAAAAAATAAAAGATCTCCCCGATGCAGTTTTGCTGGAATGTGTCGGTAGGAAGTCTCAGGCGGTCTGTAGCGCTACAGCGTCGTGAAGTCCGTCTTCAGAGAGAACCCCCCCCCCCCTCTCTCCCGCTTCCACTGTCGAGCTGTGGGCTACAACACGGAGACGTAATTAAGTTTGCGAAGTCGTTTCATCAAAAGGGAATTGTAGTCTTGACATATTGGACAAGCCCAGAGTGAAAAGTTAGCCGGGACACTAGAGTCAACACTCCCCCAAAACATTACAGCTTCACTGTAACATCTCACCTTCTGCAGCAGGTAAGACGCTAATGGTGGGCGTGCGCAGCGAGGTGTTATTCCCACCTGTCTGTTGATCGTGAGCTGATCAGCTGTCGGGAGTCAGCAGTAAGGGCGAGAGAGGAGAGGAGAGGCTGCTTGAATGTCTGTGTGCCGAAGCTGCTGGAGCGGGCTTGTTACAAACAGGCCCGAGTGAGCCAATCAGTTCAAGTCATCGATCCGCAGCTCCCCTCTTCATCCCGCGCTGCAGAAACCAGCAGCTGGAAACTACTGTCCCGCAGAACAGTATCCTTGAAGATCACTATACTGTACTGACGGTTCCCTCTGCTCCGGAGGGAACAGCGCCACCTGCTGGACGGCCAGCACCGCTTACAGCACAAGCCTGCTTTCCTTAGTCTCCCATCCCAGTACCGAGCAGGCCCGGCTTGCTGAGACCCAGCCCATGGGAGCCCACTCCGGGTGCTGGGGGGGGGGCTGCTGTCCTGCAGCTTCTCCAGATCCCGAATCCCCTGAGGATGACGGAGAGCATCGCCAACCGGTCCAGGTGAGCCAGTAGCGAACGGAGGCCTGCAGGACCAGGGTCGGACTCTCCTGGGCTAGCAGGTGCTGCGGCTTCTGCCTGGGGGGCCAGCCTAGCGTGGACTGAGCCCGAGGTGCAGGAGAAGCCGTCTTGCTAAGCGAAGTCTTCGCTCCAGAACGGGCGGTATACTCTGTGATTCTGAAGCTCGGGCCTGCGGGCGAGGAGCTCCTGTCCGGCGGTGCGCGGGGCTGGACGGGAGCAGGGGGGCCTCTTCTCAGGCTGCATAAACACGCTTCACTCTCTGCTTCTTCCAGCGGCAGCCCTTGCTCCAGCCCCAGTCTGCCCGGCAGTTTCGCCCAGAAAGACACGGTACGTCAGCAGAGGCTTTTGAAATTTACATTCATTTTCAGTGCTGTAGACACTTTCATGCCGAAGAGTGCGAAGAAATGAACCACCTGCCTTCGGCCTCTCTTCACTCTTGCTCTGGCTATTCAGGCGAGCTTGAATCTCTCAGCAGCTCGCTGTGAGATGCCGATGCCGTGCGTGTCTGACCCACGATTTAAAAATAAAAAGTAGAAATCCCATTTGTTTTTTTTTTATCTATTTAGGAATCCATAAATCCATTTTCAAAGCTTGTGTACACATGGAGGTTGGAGGTTGAGGTTGGTGATGCTAATCCAAAAGACAGACAAGAATGCACGTGAGGTGCTGACACACTCTCTCGGCGTGATCGGGGTTTATTTTGTTCTGCCGGTGATCTTTACCTGAGCCGTTTCCTGAAGGAAACCAGGGCATCTGCTTCAGCAGCATATCTGGGCAGCTTGTTCCACACCCCCGCCACCCTTGTGAGAAAAGGGTTCACACCTTGACTGAGAACGCGAGAAGATGAGACAAGTCCCTTCGAAGGGAGTGACTGGGCCTGCGACTCCGGGCGCTGGGCGCTGGGGCCCAGAGGCGAGCTGATTCCCCCTCTGAGAGCTGTCCGCGGAGGGCCCTGTCCAGCAGGGGTGAAGGCAGTCGACACAAGCAGTTCATGAGTCTGTAGGGACCGTTCGGTTAACGGCATGCGCCGCAGTGTGCTATTCAAAAATCAAAAATCGACGATTCGTTTGCAACTGGATTTTATGGTGACAGCTGTTTTAGGATACAGCAGCGTTTACTGCCGAGAGGAAGTCATTCTTGCATATCTGCTGCCTAATGGCTAATCAGTCCCAGAATGCTGTGCAGCTCTTTCTGAAGGGCCGCAGTGAGTCAGGTTTAACAGCAGACAGTTGGCAAGTGGCTCTTGTTTTCTCTCCTCCAGTCAGAATGAAGTGACATGCATGTAAAGCATGGCATAAACACTGATTCATCACCATTGGACATTACATCACCTTGTTTTTATGTAACACTTAAAATATTCAAAACAGATTTTGCATTACTGTAAACGCAGTTAACAAATATGACCTCACCATCTCTCAGTCTCTCCCAGGTCCCTGTCTTTCCCAGGATTCTGACTGGAATCACCACGTACTGTAGGTTGTATTGCAATGTAGGGCAGCAGCAGTGAGAGGCCACGTTCTTCAATGAGACCAGCGCCTGAGAGTTTTGTCTCAGCTTGAAGTTTCCTTCGTAAAGGTCTCTGGCAGTAAGAAAGGGCCTGGCTCTTTCTGTCATGTAATGGTTTGAAAGCTGCAATCATCTGTAGCAAGTCTCTCTCAAGGTGTAACAAAGAGGCTTTTCAGATAATAGATTTAGAGCTTTTAAAGGTTCTGTACAACAGTGTTTTCTGTGGAATTGGAGAAGCTTTAAGAAAACCTATTGTTCCACCCCAATGCAGAGCATGACTCTCATCAGCTGAAACTCATGGAAAGGGGAAAAAGTTGTGTTTTTTAGCACATCCTGTCCAGATGGACTATAAATGTCCATTTTTCTTACATTGTGATAAATACAGAGCAGAGGAGATATACAATTTCAATGTTGGGAGTCTGCCTGTTGTTACAGTTACACTAAAGCACGCTGGTGTTTGGCAGTATCATCTTAGAGAAGCGAGGGATATTAGAGGGCATTTCAGACAACAGGCAGTGTTGTTTGAAGAAACAGATTCTGTAGTAAACTTGTGCAAGTATCTGTGTTGGCTGTATATAATATAATATAATTGAAGATAATCATGTACAGTGCATTTTAAAATGTTGCAAAGGAACAAGTAATAGGTTTATTCCATGCTGAAAAAAAGAAGAAAGAGTACACAACGTTTCGGCCGTGGAGCCTTTCTTCTTCTTTCTTCTTTTTTTTCAGCATGGAATAAACCTATTACTTGTTCCTTTGCAGCCTACGCATGCTGACGCAGCTCCCCACCTGAACTACTACATTTTAAAATGTTGTTTACTCAGCATTTTGGGAAGATTATGGCGACTGCTGTCCTCATGCTCTGTATTCCCTGCTGCTGGCTGACTAGTATATTAGGACATCTTTATATATTTTTATGTTTGATAGGATTCTATTATGGAATCCTATCAGAAATTTGGACTGCAGAACGGGGATACACATTTGTAATACACTCTTAGGCAAGGTGTAGAAAATTGAATCAGTTCTGTTTAGTGCCAGTCTGGCTGTGTTTCCCTTTAATTGCTCTGCTTGCGCTAATTGACATGATTAAAGTAATCGATGCCCGTTCCTCTCTTGGCACAGGAGAGAAATGTGGTAGGTGCGTCGTCAAGCTGGTCGGAGTGCCGGAGCTGGATCAGAGCTTTGTGGACATCGCCGACACCTTCAATCGCCAGCAGGAGGATCACCAGGCTATGACACAAAGCATAAGACAGCTGAAGAGCAGCGCCGGGGGCAGACCTGGAAGCAGTCTGAGTGACTGTCTGGAGGAAATGAAGAAGGAGCACGGTGGGTTCCAGTGGGGATCACCTGGCTATGGCTTTCCCCCTCGTCTGCTGTGCTGCAGTCACTTTTCTGTCCAGACAGCCCCGCACCACGTGTGCATTAAAACACATTTGGTCACATGGAGTTTATGAAAGAATAAAAGCAGGATAGAGTATGTAGAGGAAGCATTTCAGGAAATGCATGTATTCTGGTGCGAGGGGTGATGATAATCTTGGGTGATTATCCAGAATGGAAATATTTTAATGGGCTTTGGCTTAACCCTAACTTGTAGAATGGTTTTACTTTGATCCTCATTCTGCTGAGTATAAGAATTCGTATGTACAGCAGTAGTGCTAATGAAGCTGAGCAGAAAAAATCAAATCGGAAAGGTTCTTTTCTGTTTCGATTTTTCAAATTTTGACTTTATTTTTAACAGCTGAGTTGCGTGCTTTTTTCTCCCATTAATGGGCAGATGTTTATGATGGGAAAAACCAACGGAAATGAGTTCCGAATTGCGTGTTGTTGTTTGAAGCCCACGCAGTGTTGTCGTTGATCACTCTGCACAATCATCAGCGAAAAGGCTGATTTAAACAGTCCGTACGTCACAAAGTCTCTCTGACGCTTCACAGCTTCCTTGATGCCTGCAGTTGAGGAAAACAAGGTCAGGGTGGGTCACTCATCACGTCTCAGTTCCCTTGCAGGTGCCTGCAACATCAGCATTCAGATGAAGGGCTATGACTTCTCGCTGGTGGTGCAGCTAGACGCCACCCCTGCCAAGCTGCTGGAGGCCCAGGAGCAGGTCAGGAGGGCCAGTCAGGGGTCCAAGTCCGTAGCCGCTGCAGGCACCAAGCTGCAGGAGATGATCAGCTCTGTGCTGCAGGGTGAGGCGCAGCTGTCCCGGAGAGTGAAGGAGGCCAGCCAGGCCTACCAAGAGCAGGTCCGCGTGGAGGCCAACCTGAGGGACAACCTTCTGGAGGTCCGCAGAGCCAGGGAGCTCTCGGCCCAGTACAGGAAAGAGGCCAGTGCCCTGCTCAATGAGGTGGCACAGCTCGCCGGCATCACCCCCTAGTTCACTGCAGCACTGCAGCTCAGCGCAGCAGGATGCGCAGCTCTCATCTGCTCTGCTGTAGGACCTCAAGTGTTTCCCCTTCCTTTCGTCTGCTTCTGCACTGGAGGTGGCAGTGAGGAGCAGCAGTGAGGGCGCTGGGCTGCTGCCTGGAGGGCTGTGTGCGCTTGAGGGAAGGACTTGACTGTCTGCATCACTTTACACGCCGGTATCGGCTTTGCGTGGGTTAACTCTGCGGGGCACCTGTGGCCCACCCGGGGGCGAGTCTCACACCCTTTCTGCCTCCAGCCTGATGAGACACTAGGCATGAGGAAGGACTCTCCCTTACTTTCTACATGCATTGTAAGTGTATGCTAGATATAAATGTGTGAGCATATTAACACAGATTATTCATAGGTGTTAAAGGTATTCATGGCATATAAGATGGTGTATTATGTTTTTAAAACATAATCACTGTCAGTGTATTTTCTAACAATTGCTTGAGTTTGTACAGCAGTTAACATATAGGAGAGGACTCACTTCTGAAGGGACTTCACCACTGAAGCTCTGTAACACGCAGCAGCTCCACTGTGCAGCAGATCAGGTGGAGAACGGGGACACGGGTTCACTCTCTGAATGAAGGCAGACATTTACATTGACTTACTCTTATGGCACTGCTCTTTGGCCCTTTGGTTTGGTGTTCTGTTTGACTGATGGTGCCCGGCGGTCCTCTCGCTTGGCGAGATGAAAGGAGATCTCGCCCACACCCTGCCCGGAGCGTCGGAGAGAACGCGCTTCTCAGCTGTGGGCTCCCGGCTGGCTCGAGCATCCCTGGCTGAGCAGGCTTGAAAGGGCTTTGAAAGGTGGGCTCATCCTCAGTTGGCGAGCTCTGTTTGCACCATTTTTGAAAACCTTTTCCCTGCAGCCCTGCCAGGTTTCTAAGACACTGCATTGAACAGCAGTGGAGGCTTCTCTGGAAACGGAACATTTTATGTAACCGGAGACTGCTGTTGTGTAACACAAAGAGGCCGAGAATATCAGCTCTTTACAAGTGTTAGTAAAATTCTGGCCCTCGTAGGGACAGTATGTGTCTTTTGCGGTCTCTTCTGGAATGAGCTTTTCACTCTAACGGCAGCTGTTTATATCGGCTCACGCTGTTATTCGCATAGGACCCGAGAAGGAATGTCTGCCTTCTTCAGGCTGTGTTTAAACGGGTTGTAGCTCTGCAAGGACCCTGCTGTCACACGGACTCGCACGCTGCTCCCTGCTGCAGGGGACGAGCCCTGAAGGTGCCTGCAGCACGTGGCGGCTCGGCTGTCATCGGGAGAGCATGCAGCGCTCAGGGAGGATCTGCAGACCCGGCTCGGCCCCGAAAGCATGTCTTGAAGTTTGTTGTGCAGCTGGAAGGTGGTTGCTTCCAGTGTGCCTGACTCGTCTCTGTGTGTGTTGCTGTTCCCCACATGGTGACCCTAATTTGACTTGACAGGGTGAAGGTCGTGGTTGGAGGGTAGGAAGGGCTCACTGACTGCAGCAAAGGGCTTCCAAGAGCCTGGAGTTGAGCCATGAAGCCGCTGTTGTTGTTGATGTTGTCTCCTGCTAGCCAGCGCCTCTGTTTTCCCTGCAGGAGAAGTGCGATGGGTAGTGGGGGTGGGGAAATGTAGGCAAGTGAGCCTGAGAGAGGGACAGGCTGTAGCAAAGGGATGGAATTTGAAAATGTCGTATTTTAGACAATGGCAGTGGTTTCCACTTTAACTGATCAGGTGGAATTTCAATATGGCACACACTACCTCTGCATTTTAAGTGCCTTTAAGTATATTAACCCCCCATGCCCTTATGAATTCGTACCATATGCTTGTGCCTACAACAGAGCATCATTCTGCATGCAGTGGCGGTGTTTGTACATCCTTCAGATTTTTTTTAACACAGTGATTGTAGGAACATTCACGATCAAGGTCAACGGAGATGCACCATTTCTTTAACAGCTAATACAGCTGAGATGATGAGGTTTTCTTAGGTGGTCAGGGGAGGCAGCCCTGGTTTCAGAGATGGGTTTTGTCATTTCCTGAACACTTCGAACAATTTTATTTTGACCACTGAAGCAGGCGGTTTCAATGGAGTAGCTTGGAGAACATCAGAAATTAGAACACTAACATCCTGCAGGTCTCAAGGAGCGTACTTGGCCACTCCAGACTTAATGGAACCAGTAAATGACTAATTATCCAACCTCAGAAGTGTTATGAATGTTAAGAGATCCATGAATTAAGTCTCCCAGGCCTGGTGCTGGTGGCACCCTGTCCTCCGCAGAGACTGGGGCGGCTCAGGACCAGGGTCGAGACCCCCTGAGCCAGAAGACCTTTGGGATGCAGAAGTGATGATATGAGTGAAAGCTGATATGATAATATTTCTTCTCACTATTCAGTTACATATGGCCCTGTAGGTTCTTTTCAGAGTAGTGTAGAGGACAGTTTCTTTTATATTCTTAAAGATTAACTGAGAAATGCTTGTTTTATTCATTAGTCCAAAAAGATTTTCTGAGCATGCGCTTGTCATTAAGTGTATGAGCACTGATCGAGTGTTGTAACTAGCAAGATCTGATTTGAATAATGAACTAATTTCGAGCCCTGAAATGTAATGATGTACCGGAAATATCTTTAGTTCTTGAACACGGTGTATTTGTTACATTTTTAAGAATATTTTTAGCTGCACCATTACTGTGAAAGCAGGTTTTTCAACTGTTTTTGTTTCTTGTACACTAAATCCGCTCTGTACCCCTGTAAGGGCTTCAGTTTTGTGCTTTACTGCTCTGTATAATGTGTTAGCTCCATTAACCATCATCTTGCTTTCCAATAGCCCTAATATGCATCTCTATTTTATACACGAATATTCTCTTTACTTTAAAAAAAAAACTAATTTCTAAAATTGTTCAGTTGAAAGGATCTATATTTTCAGTTTACCACTTTTGTCAAAGCCGATACCTTGTCTCTTTTCAACACAAGGCCAGAAGAGACCCTCAGCTTCTTTAGCTACTGAAAAGCAGACGTGCTGGATGAGCCGAGAGAGCTGTTCTCCTTGGTAACTGTGCTCAAAAGCTACAGTGAATGATAACAGACAGCAAACTGACACATGAAGGAAAGGACATAAAGGAGGATTCAGACAAGAAGGGGCCACTCAGTCCATCTAACATATTTAGTCTTTAGTAGCTATAAACATTAGAACAGTTAGAAATTACAGGAAGCCATTTGGCCTGTCAAGCTCTGATGGTATCTGGTAGTTAACTGATCCGAGGATCAGTGTTTCTTCAGCTAAACCAGGGTTTCTCCTTCAACAACATGGCTGGGCAGTGTGTTCCCAACTCTAACAGCCTTTATAAGAACATAATTATCAACGGATTGAGCGGTTTTTAGTTTTAATGACTTTAAAGACGTGGTACCCTTTTTACTTTCAGAATGCTATTGCCATTGAAAATGGACCTTTTTAAACTATGAATATGTGATCATTGTTCTCTGCCCTAGCACAAATCTTTTTAATTATTCTGTTTTTGTTTGTTGTTAATGGATTTACACTCCATTCCATCGGGAACATGTGATGCATTTTTGTTCTTGTGAATCTGAGCCCCTGAGTAAAGCCTTCATTGTATATTGCTGAGAAGAGAATGTGAAAAGTTCAAAGGTTTATTTCTATAATTGCATGTAATTAGCAGATTGAATCACATTTATAAAAATGCTGCATTAAGTTAATAATGTGATACTGTGATTTTGAAGAATCAAAATGAAGTATTTTATGTATATTGTAGTTTTAATTTAAAACCTCTTGAAGTCTAAAATACTGTATATTATTGAAGTTGCTTGTTGTGTATTCATGCATTGTACTAATAGCACTTTGGTGGTAAACTGATGACCTATAAAATGTAAGGGTTACTGGTGAATTATACTTTTGACATGGTCTCTGGATTTTGGAATTAAATTTATGTTGCCGAATAAATGTTGTGGTAAATTAAATTTGTTGCAGACTCAAAACCAGATTTATTGATATTCCATATATAATAGAAAACAAAAAGGTCCTATAGCAGAATGAGTTATATATTGGATAATGTCTCATTTATCTTTTTAATAATGTTATATCATAAAATTATAATAGCATTTGTACAGAATAAAGCCGTATTTGTCATGAATATACAGTATTAAATTCCAGCATTGCATCCCAAAAGGGTCAAACAAGAGGGTCACATTTATTCACACAAAGTATCCCTTCAAATCAAATTCAGCATAAATCTTCTACAATACAGTTTCCAGACCAAATATGGGCCTCTAAAGGTTTCTTGTTTTCCTGGAGCATCAAAGGAGGGAACATAGACACACACACCAGAGCTTGCAGCTCACCACTGGAGCTCAGCAGGTGTGAGCCTGGTCAGTACCTGTATGGGAGACCTCCTGGGAGAAACTGAGGTTGCTGCTGGAAGAGATGTTAGTGGGGCCAGCAGGGGGCGCTCACCCTGCGGTCCATGTGGGTCCTACTGCCCCAGTATAGTGATGGGGACACTACACTGTAAACAGGCGCCGTCCTTCGGATGAGAAATAAAACCAAGGCCCTCACTCTGTGGTCATTAAAAAATCCAAAGGTGTTTCTCGAAAAGAGTAGGGGTGTTACTCCGGAGTTCTGGCCAAAATACCCCCCTGGCCTTTACCAATCATGAACTGTCTTCATCATGCTGTTCTGCATCATCCAGGTGGGGCTGCACACTGGTGGTGGTGGAGGGGATCCCCATGACCTGTAAAGCACTTGGAGTGGAGTGTCCAGAACAGCGCTATGTAAGTGTAAGGAATTTTGAAGACATACAGTAGCAGCATCATTATTACAGTTAACATCAGAGAGCTTTCAGAAGGCAGCAGGCAAGCGGTCATTGACCCCCACAAGTAGGGAAAAGCTGAATCTGTGACTTCCTACGGTACTTGGAGAAAATGAAGGCTTCTAGTATAGTGGCCACTAATGCCAGGAAGAGAGTAAGTGCCTTCGAACAGGACTGATCTCTCAGAAAAGAGCTAATTTATGGTTCTTACAATGCCAGCAGCTTAATATGGCGAATAAAATTAATCAATAACGCTAAACCATTACACATACAGAAGAGCAATTAGTACCAGCGTGGTGCAGGAGCTGTGTGAAATCGCATTTGTAACGGAGCATTATGGTCTAACACTTTCGCTACGACACCGGGAATAAGCTGGTTTCTGCTCACTGGTGGTTGGGTGCTTACTTTGGTAACTCACAGCGAAATAAATAGCTTTTTATAAACAATATGCACGCTGAACAATACCAAGACCAGGAGATAGAGACAGTAACCTTTTTTTTTTCGCGATTGCTATAAACTCTCTCCTTCTACAGGACGTCGAAACTTCTTTTAGAATAAATACTATTAAAGAATAAATCCTAATAAGGTTGCCGGACGAAAAAACAATAGAACCTGCAAATATTCGAAAGGCAGAGGAACTGCGCTCCGTTTACATGTCAGACAACATTCAAACAAATCGGCACCAGACCGTCCAAATTTCGGACCTTCCTAGCTGCAATAACGACACAGCCTACCCCACTAACGGAAACTGTTCTGCCACGCCCCCGGCCCTCAATTGATTGGTTCACATTTCCGGAGGGGTCCGTTTCTCTCCAATGATTGGCTGGCGGCAACTGCCACCCTCGTCCTCTGCCGGGCTTCAAGTTTGTCTGCGCGGTGAAAGTGATGAAGATGGAGGAGTCGCTGTTCTTTAATTATTAAGTGAATTTATGGAGTAAATTTATACCGCTGACAACGGAACAAAGGGAGACCGGGCGGACGGGGACGTTTGGGAGAAAGATAGCATGGTAGTAAGTAACGCCTCTTCAAGTCGACGTGCCTGATGTCATGTAACACGATTTTATTCAGTATAATGCAGGATTAGCAGATGTACCAGGGTTGTCAAAGTGCGAAACATGAACTTCTTTGATGAACGGAGAAGGCAGCCCCTGTAGTGGCATTGCTTTCTGTAATCAGAATGCTAGCTGGAGTTAAGTCAAGTTGTTTAAAAAGTTTTCTTGTTGGTTTTAAATTGGGTATCAAGGAGTTAAGTTTTTTTTCTTAGCCGTGAGATAGGCACGCCGATCGAGAGCATTTCACCTTGTTGACCAGCGGTTTGATTTCCACCTCTGTTATTCCCGAATACAGCTGGTAGACTTGCTTTGTTCGGGGTGGCTGCAGTCGATAACCCGAACCGTTGCCGTTGCATTGTTTCAGAAATATTTTTGAAAATCCATCTTTTTTTTTTTGGTGTACAGTACCCGTTTGTAACTTGCGGGACCGAGTCATTTTCTGGGGGTACAGTGTAATGAACCCCAGCTCTCCTGGGCTCGGTGGTCTCTGGCCGGATCCAGGCAGCAGCGATGCGCCGAAATAAGGCTCGTCTGGGTTATGATGTCAACGTACTGTATCTAACTTTAGAAAACAAATAAATCCGGCAGCCTGTTTTACCATTTATGTTGAGCGCGCAGGCTGCCTGTGCACAACGTGCAGGGCGCAACCCTGGTCTTGGACAGCGCGGAGGGTCCTTACACGCACGGGAACCCGGGGAGACATTTCTGCAAGCGTGTTGTTTGTAAGCACAGTAGTTGGTTTCAACGTGCTTCGGCATCCAGACCAACTCTTCGTGCAACATTTCCCCCTTTCTGGTTCCGCAACGCGCACGGCTGTAGCGCCTCGCCCAGGAGGTGCGGCACGGTGTGATACCCGGCGAACCCGGGTGCGGGTCCGAGTCCGGCACACGGAGCAGAGAGCTGGGGTGTCGGATAGCGCTGTAAAGGTGGTCTGTCGGATGGGCCAGGACGGCAAAATCGGGGCTAGCAACCAGCAAGCCAGCGGCAGAGCAGCCTTCGGTGTTGTGGAGTCCTAGACGGCGAGGTGGCCGGGGCTGCGAACTGAGATTTGTTTTGCTCAAGGAAACCAGGTAATTTGCTCACGGGGAGGTGAAACAAGTTTTCAGCTTTATTTGCATGGTTACTGGGATCTGGTAACAGACCACAGAGCAGCGCTAGTACGTGAAAGCTTTGACTTTCCTTTTGCTAAAACGTTTATGTTGATGACTATGTACAGTATATAATTAAAATAAAGCTTGCCCTGAAACAGTTTTAAGCACGGGCATCAGGTGGACTCTTGGCTGTTTTTAAAGACAAAGATGTGTTTTCTGTGGATTGTCCCCATATACATGGACAGCATTTTGAGCTGCTGTACTGTACGTAACTAGTCTCTCACGATTTTACTTGTAATCCATTTTTTTCTGGATCTGTGGTAACCAGCAGATGTCCAGGATGAGGAAATGAAGTCTGTGAATTCATGTGTGTATTGTAACGTGTGAAACTTTGTCAGTGTTTTAAAAAAAAACAAGCTGGGGTGGTTACACATACTGTACTGTTACTGGAGTAAGATTGCTGCTGCTTCTGTCTTGTGAAGACAAAAGATAAAAACAGCCAAAACATTTTCTGTACAAAAGGGGTTGGTGTGCTATACCTGAAGTCAGCTGGGCTTTTTTACTGGAACAGCATACTGGCTTCTCCTGTGTGACAGAGTCCCTGCACAAAGGGTTGCGGGAGTGGGGAACAGGCCGCCTGGCTGCGCTGATGCTGATGGATGAGAGCCTTGGATGGACTAGCCTGGCCGAGGCGCCCCGAGGGGTGGCGTGACTCCCCGTGAGCCGTCCCCGCCCCCTCCTCGCCCTGCCGCTCCGTGGATCACGGCGTTAATCCGGTCGGCGGATCAGAAGTGGGAAGGGGGGGGGAGGGGGCGAGGGCAGTAGTGAGTAGTGGACAGAAATGTGAGCAGTAGTTCTGCTGTGAGCCAGTTACTCGGACCGGATGGGAACCCACCTCGGACACGAGAGGCTTTCAAGTCCGCAGGGCCCGGGCGTCCGGAGACACCAGAGTGTCGCCAGCTGAGCGTCGCTTGAGATCCAATCCCGTTCAATATTCCCGGGGTTTTTTTTGGCACTCCCAGGTGAATAGGCTGGAAAGGGGGGGAGCTGGGCTTCGGGGTTTTTTCCAGCTGGAATTTGCAGCGGGACCAGAGCTGGCGGCGCAGCAGTTGATCCCAATCCTGGTCTCATCCTGAAGTGCGCACTATTACTAATTGATGGATGTATGCATGACTGGCAGCATGGAAAGAGTGAACTCAGTTGAGTTCATGTGCTGCCTAATTGCATAATATTTACTGGCAGGCAGCAGGCTTCCTATGGCTGCTGAGGCTGGCTGGAGAACAGAAACTCCTGCACTAATGATGGGCTGATTCCCCCTTCTCCTCAGCAGGGGAATGCAGGTGTGTCATGTGCTTGACATGGATTTTGTGCTCAGAGCTTCCCAGTTGCTCTTCAGTGCTGTAATATCTCCTCGGAGACGGGGGGCTTACTCCACAGCTCGGCTGTCAGCTCTGGTGCACCTCTCAAACGTGCCATTGCTTGAAAGAACAACTGAGTTTCGGATGAGGGGATTCTCTCAGGCTGACAGGCCTCTGGCTACATCTCTGAATTTTTTTTGCATGAAAGAAGACAGTGCTTAAGTATTTCAGAGGCCCGTGAAAAGTGCAGATATGCTTTCGAGACTTACTTTATATAAATTGCATGTCATGGTTAAAAGCACTGTATAAGCAGTGTGTGTCTTGGACATCTATTTAAAAACTGTCTCCATGTAAGCAAAATAGCTCGTTACAATGTTTGTCCTAGGACTTGGCCACTGGGATTATATTTAAGACATTACAATCCTATAAATCCCAGTGGTATTAGAGAAGGAGGAGCTTTTAGAGGTTTGCAAGCAGCAGGGAATTTAAATCACATTGCAGAGCGACAGTTTTTCGTTGCTGGTACTGTCATATTGTGTTGTCAGGAGTGGTGCACTGGTTTTCATAAATTACAGGAACTTCACAAATGGTATAGTATCATATACATTATTCATTTATTTTCCCTATGAACCAATTATTATTAACTTAAGTGTTTTAAAACACAACAAAACGATCCATCTGAAAGAGCCTCCTTTCATTTGATGAGCCTTTTGGCCCATCAAGCCTTTTTGGTAGTTAGTAGTGGATTGATCCAGCTGTTTCTTGAAAGACGTCAAGCTATCTGCCTCAACAACATGGCTGGTAGGCTGTTCCCTTCTCCCCCACACCTTTGGGTGAAGTAGTTTCTGGTTTTAAACAGTCTTCTGCGTAGTTTCCGAGATGCAGCAATTTTCCAACCCCCCTGATCGCCCCAGAGTGCTGCCCCTCTCGAATGTCCTGCCCCAGGATCTGTGAAATGATAGGAATGGGGAACTCCATGGGAACACTGCGAAGACGCTGGGATCCAGTGACTCCAGAGGAGCGGATGTGTAGATTCCCAGCACAGTGCCGACATCTTCTTAGCTCCAGTGACACCAGCCAGCCTGATCCGTTTCAGCTGCAGCGAGAGGCAGAGCACAGGCTGAGGCCAGGGAGCGTCCTTGTTGAGTGTCCTGGGACAGTAGATTTCAGAAATCCTACAGATTTTGAATATTAATGAAATACCTTTGGCATCATTTTGGCTCCACGATTATTCATGAGTGACTGGGATGCACTTGCATTGATTAGTGAGAAGATTTGACCTCCGGAATGTTAAGCCTGGAGAAGGAACTGACGCCCCACTTATTAAGAGACTTTGAGCCATTGGTATGATGGAGCAACACCCAGATGGACATACGTTTGGAGCCAAGCCCTCTGCAGCAATGAACCGAGGTTTTGTGTCAACTGCACAGGTGGACCTGGAGACGTGTCGCGTAGATGTGTAGGACGATGCACTTATCGTGTATGAGAGACCATCCGATGGCGACCTCCAAGCACGATGGTCTGTTCAATCCAGAGATCCGTGTGCGGTGACTGATGGCATGGCCTAGATCACGTCCTGGGACCTCACCTGGGGATTCCACTGAAATGTCCTCACTCCAGCAGGACAGCACCTGTCCTCGGTGCTTCTGCAACAGCTCGTCTCGGCAGAAAGCCGAAAGTGGCGGAATGTGTTCTGCTGGGGACGCCCTCTTCTCTCCAGACCTGATCCCCACTGAACTTGGTGGGACGAGCTGGGACGGCCCGTGGCATCTAGGGCTCGGAGACCAGAGATCAGACCCGGGCCTTTCCAGGCTGCAGGAGAGGAACGGGATAGAATCCACACGAGACCTCCTCTGCACCCTGGTGCAAAGCGCACGTCACAGGTGTGCAGCTTGTGCCTTTTCCTGTGCATGGTGGACGTGCTGCACAGCTGTTATAACGTGTGCCAGCTGCAGAGCTGTTGCGGTTATGAGTGGTCATGTAAATTGATGCGGATCTTGTAGTGTGGGTGGAGTGGTGGGGGCCATCGGATGCAGGATGCAGGGCTGTAATCAGGCTTGTCTGATTGTGTTGTACTAGTTTTGCAATAAATAACCCTCCAGCCAGCATGACACACAGCAGCTGAACACACAGTTTGACACCGCAGTGAATCGGGAAGACAGCTCGCTCAAAGTGAGGGATACAGTGGTAGTATTAACATCCCTCTATAAAGAACCTTGCTCGGCGGCAGTCTGTTTCACATTTTATGCAGAAGAGGAACCTAGTGAGGACCAAAAAGTCAGATAATACTGGAGAGGGATGGCAGCGGTCCCAGGTGATGTGTCCTGTGTCCTGTGTCCTGTGTCCTGTGTCCTGTGTCCTGTGTCCTGTGTCCTGTGTCCTGTGTCCTGTGTCCTGTGTCCTGTGTGCGTGTGCGTGTCATGTTGTGAGCTGCTCTGTTCGGCTCAGACGGGGATACTTGCCAGGCCAGTCCAGCTGCTTCTGCCAGATTCCCTGATCAACTCGGATGTCCAAATGGTTTAGCAGAAAAAGGGCTAAATGTGGAGTTTATGTGCACTGGTTCTGACTGTAATTCACCCAGTGTCAGTCTGATGGCTGGATTATGCTCAAAATGTTTATTGCTCCTGAGTCTTGAAGGTAATAAATGACGAGGGCTGTGTGCCATTAAAGTAATTATTCTTTCCATGGTTATGTATAAAATTCCAGTGCGATTTTAAGCAGCAAAATTAAAGCTTTTCTAAGAAGGTTTATTTTCACCAGGGTAAAGTCTGAAAAAGTGGTCTGTTGGGTATGCTCTAGAATAGCCATCTTGGGTTCTGTATGAATTGTTATTAAAAGACTGCAAATCTTTAGTGGTTGCTCAGCAAGACTTCTGAATGACTCACTTTCCCTGTGAGAGACGTGTTTTTTTTCCCCCACTTAACATTAACCTCCTAATTCCGATCACTGTGCAGTTGTACCCTCCTTGAATAAATTGCCTGGTGATTGCTTCATAATTGGCTTGAATTGACAGCTATTACAGCCACATTTATTTTCACTGTTCCATCTAGGCTGAAGTTCATCTGACTATAAAAATTTGTAGCTCATTTTATCTTAAATGGGGAAAAAATACAATAGCTGAGATGTTTCTGTCTTGCACCTACACAGACTTATTGGTGTTGTCTACCACATTGCTACTAAGCTGTCAGTTTCCATAGCGTTATCAGTATCAGTATCGTTATCGGCAATATCAGTTCATTCAGAAAGCTTTTAGAGACTTCTGTCATATTAAATTGATGCACTCAATGTATAGGTATAGGTCTGTGTATCGTTGACATAGTTTTATTAACAGAAAAATCAGTTTTCATCAGTAGATATCAGTTCCATCATGTTGGGCATACATAGTTGTGTCTTTGCTGAATTTGCAGAGGTGTACATACGGATGGATAAATATCCCTTCTGCACTGTTTGTTTTTCAAGAGTGTTTCAGTTTCATGGCACCTGAACTGTGGCATTTAACACAGCTTTTGGGTCCTAGGCTCAATTCTAAACTGGAGTGCCTTCCGTACGGAGTCTTCCCGTGTTCCTGTGGATGTTTCCTCAGGTGTTCCGGTTCTGGTCTCTGAACTGTCTTGGTGTGTGTGTGTGTCCTGTGGCGGGCGGGTGGCCCCTCCAGGGTGTAGTGTGGGGCGTGATGTGAACGGGGCTGTGTGACCCTCACCAGGAATTATGGGAATGGGTGGGCGGGTGATCGTATATTATGTTTCCCTTACACTTAATGTGTTAAAAATAAATCAGTGCACACCAGTATAGAACAAATTGCTAAGGTTCTTTCTGACACATTGAACTTACTGAGGGTTGGTTTAAGTTCCCAGTCAGTTAACGCGTATTTGCCCTGCTGTCTTCAGTGTTGTTTTGAGTTTTTAATACTTGCATATTTACCCTGCAGAGTAACCGCCGCTTTAGAAGGTTGTGGATGACCTCAGGCTCTTCTAGGTGTTGCATTAAAAAAAAAAATCACTGTAGTGGAGTAAACTTAAGGCATAAACCAGACTTTCAGGTTCTACTTGACCCAGATGAAAGTGGTGTAACAGCTTTTCGGATTTCCAAATAGAAAACTGTCTATAGCTCTAGCTGTAAGAAATTGTGTAGATGCTCTGTTACAAATCCACCCGCTGATGGTACCCTCGTTTAGGTGTGAAAGGCGTGTGTGTTATATTTGGAGCTAGAAAACCTTTTGTGGTTTTGCACATCTTTGACGTGTTGGTTCCCTGCAGAGCTGTAGAAGGAAGTCGTTCTGCACAGTAGGATAGTTGGGTTCTGCCGCCTGTTATGCAGTCAGATCCAGTCCTGATACAGTGTCTCCCAGGTGGCTGGAGAATGGTGACTTGGGCAGGGCTGGTCGCTCCTGCGTGCAGCTGAACAGCCCGGTACTGTAAGCACTCCTCCGCTGCTGGCAGCCTGTTCGGTACAGTGTCGTTTTCAGAAGCGCTAATATGCATTTTTAATGTGAGGCTGCTACTGAACCTTAATTAGAGCAGCTTGCTGTGGGCTGCAGCTGCGCTGTCACCAGTAACTGGGGCATTTCTTTTGCGATTCCCAGGATTCGTTGAGAACGCGGCCGGAGATGACCTGCAGGGCCGGCCGGGCTGCAGGACTCGCGGCGCGCAGCACTGTGAGCGACAGACCTGCCGTTTTGCAATCTCGTGGTCTGGCGCTTGTAGCCGCTGGAGGGGGCGGCCGTGTGGCTCGCGCCCGTCGACACGGCTGTCACGGAGTCCAGCCCGTTCACACGTGCAGCACAGCAGGGCCAGACCTCCCTCGCACTGAGGCTGCCTGGTAGGGCCTCCCAGGGCCACCCGGAGAGCGGGTTCGAATGCAGCGGCTGCTTTCGCAGAAGGGATTGGTCTGGGAGGTTGTCCTGCGGCGAGGTCACCAGAACGTGCCCGAGCTCTGGTTTGTTTGATCTGCTGGTGCAGCGCTGCTCTTGGCGAGAGCAGGCCTGGCTGAAGCATGTGTGACCGAAGCATGTGCACTCCTCTCCGGTGTTCATTCCCACTCCACTGCGGTCTGCGCGTGTAAGCTGTTATTTCCCTAACAAATAGGCCTAACTGCTCGGGCTTACAATTCTAATCGAAACAAGTTCCATGAATGTCAAAAGGGCGCTGTGCAATTATTCAGGACACAGTGGATTCATTACAGAGAATAAATATTTAAAAGCTGCCATCTGCTGTGTTGGCTGGCTGCTGGACCACACTGGATAACGGGAAGGCTGTTGGTAAACTCCAGCAGCCCTGTACACCCCGTCTTCCCATCTTCTGGTACCCGGGAGAAGTGGGAGCTGATAGTTCTGAGCTGTAGGACCCCAGAATGCTTTCAAATGAATCGGTTGTTCAAATTCAGAAAATGCAATAAACTGATAAGTAAGGTTTACTGAGTTGGCATTTCTGTGGAGTAATGGAACACATTGTCAGCTGGCTAGAGGGAGACTGAAAGGATCTGCCAAGCAGTGATAGTAGGAGGGGGGGCATCAGTCAGGATTCAATGCTAGAATAGAGCAAAATGGGGCACGAGACATCTTTATCTGCTGCGGTGTGTCCCAGAGAACAGCAGACTCCTGCTACGGGCATTTCATTGAGGGAAAAATGCGTGAGCCACCATTAAATCATTTCTCATTCAAAAGAACATCCTGTGGCAAAAGTGACTCAGCCGTCCGGCCCCTTTGAACAGGCTGATAGAGATGAATTTTCTCTGTGCACTGTTTTTTTTTGTGTGTGTTTCCTCACCGGTCAGTCCTTGACATTTTCCTCGGTTTCGGGGGGTGAAGGTGGTGGAGGCTGGGGGTTCTTACTGAATGGGATGGGGCTTCACTCCAGAAGAGCTGAGAGCTCGGGCCGGGAGAGTGAGCCTGCTAACAGGACCCCAGTGCCTGGGCTGTGCGCGTGGGCAGAGAAAGTCCTGACCCTGCCACCCTGTGGCTGCTCAGCCCAGATTCATGGGGGCGCCGCCCTGTCTGCGGCAGCAGTTCAGACGCCACACGTGGAGCTTAGTTCTGCTCTGAACCCTCGGAGAGAGAGGAGTCGGGGTGCTGGCCCGAGGCGTGCGGGGGGGGGGGGAGTGACTCCCCAGACGGATCCCTGCCAGGAGTGCGACGGGAGCAGGTGGAACCGCGCAGGGGCCTCCGCGATCCCCTCATCGCCGTCTGGCGACCGGCCCGACTCGGGTGCAGGGATTACCAGGACAGGAGTGGGGAAAAGGACCCCAGGTCTCCGGCGTCAGGGACCCTTTGACTGGGCCGCCTGTGTCGCTCGGAAGCGAGGATCTGCCCTTGTTCCTGTTGCGTGGAGTGGAGGCTCAGCCCGGCCCCAGCAGCCCCACTCTTCCTCCTCCTCCTCTGTGGGTCAGCGGCCCGGAGTTTATCACCCTGTTCAGGCCGGGAGGAGTGGAGCTGTGGAGCTGTGGGGCTGGCGATCCGGCGATCCGACGGACTGCGATCAGTAATGACTGATCGTGCCTGTGGCCGACCGGTTAATAGACCGAAATTCCTAAAGCAGGAGGGTACAGAAGAGCCGTGTCATTGTACAGTTTGTATTATAGCAGTTTCTATGCACGTGGATCATTTTTTTTCTTACCACGGCATAAACAACCTGCCGACTTCGCTTTTGCAATGTGAAGACGCACCCTTCTTCAGAGCAGGGAAAGACAGCTTCCAGAAGAAGCAAGCAGAACCTCACTGTCGAGCGCCGGGATCATTTTGTTTTTGGCGGTTTTACACTGGGGGGACAATAGAAAGAGGTGCTACGGTTTGCCTTTTTTTTCCTCAGAAGTTGACCTGAATTTCCATAATCCTGTAGTTCAGGAACGAGGCCACCCACAGGCTCACAGTTAGTTGTTTTATTTTGCCAGGACAGTGAAATGATGTATTACACTACACTGTGAGCTCTGTTGAAAAGGATCTCCCCCCAAACCAGAAGAAAGGGGGTGTCCAGTGGAGAACATGCGGAGGCTCTGTGCTGAGCAGGGCAGGGAGGAGGAAGCTCGTCCCTGGACAGTGCTCCTGTGGCTCGGCGAGGCTCGAGGCTTCGTGCGGAGAGAGAGTGAATCACTGGGCCGGGGGGCGTGGCTGCCTGCTGTGAAGAAACCCACTGCTCGGCTTCAGGAAGAGGCCACGCCGAAAGACACTCGCCGCCCGAGCTGCCGCCTCCACGCTCGCTCCCACGGAGCCTTCCCCGCCGGGCTCGGCCCCTCCGCGGAGGAGAGAGAGCGTTTAGAGCAGGAATTCAGGAAACCGAACAAAAGTGTTTTACTTTTCTGAGAGGGCGAGCTGTGTTTTCCCTGCTGTCTTGGAGATCTCTACCGCACATCTGACTGCCAAAACACTTCCTCCCTTCTGTGAGTAAAGCCCTTTTGTTCTTCAGACACAAGCGAGCTGTCTGTTCCTAGGGGCAGTTTCCTTTTCTACACTTCTGCCGATTTAGGGGTGGGAACAATGTTGCTGTTGAGTACTTTCGTATGTGCGGTTGGTGAACTTTGTCAAAGCTATACGATCAGGCGCTGACAGCTAATTTTTATATTGTTGGATAAGAGATACAGTATGACCCCCAGCCAACAAATGCCTTATTTATATAAGCATCTTTGGTCATGTTCTGCTCGAGTCATATCAACATTCTGGAAGAAATGAATGAGTCTGCTGTATTGGGGATTTTGAAGAAGTCTGTGAACCTACAGTCGTCTTTTAGCTTTCATCAACTTACTGTCTGATGACAGTAAGTTGTGATTCTGCTGCTTGTGTCCTCGAAACATTACATAGGAAAGTGTCTTAAGCAGTGCGCCCCTGACAAATCATTTCAGATGTCAAAAATGTATGTTTTGCAGCCTAACCCCTTCGGTATCGCTATAGCAAGAAATCTTCTTTGCCTTACTGTGGTATTTGGTGCATTCTGAATTACTTCAGTCGGAGTTTGCTATAAGTCGTAGTCTGCCTTTGTCACTCAGTCAGTCCTCTTATTTTAATTTGAAAGGGCATGCATGGCAGCTCTTCATTGTAAGGTTGGGAATGGCTGTGATGGGCGGCCTGCAGTAATGTGTGGTGAAGGTTAAACCATAGCTCCAGTCAGATCCCACTGTACACAAATGGAGCGGTTATATACAGCATAATGTGACAGGCACAGGGCCCCTTAATAACTGTAATCTATTTCTTACATTGCCTCTTGGACAGAATGTTTCAAATAACAGTTAAACTTGTGACTGTTGAAGTAGTGAATGATTTCAAGACAGAGTCTCTGCTCAGGCTTGAGTACTTTATCTAAAGACAGACGTCTGTAACAACCTTGGCTTAAAACTATCACGGGGGGGCTTTATAGAGCTGGTTACAAAGTTCATTCTGATAAAGTATATTTAAATAACTGCTCAGCATTAGGAATGGAAATGGAAAGCTGATGGCAAGCTGTGTTTAATATGATTTGCATTTGTTGGAAATTTCATGCTGATGTACATTTTTGCTTTCTGTCTTCATTGTTAATTGGCAGCTAGAAATTCAGACATACTGTACTGTAGAAGGAGAAATACCCCTGTAGTACCTCCAGGGCACTACAGAAACACATTGTATAAGACACTGACAGTTTCGTTACCTTCTGTTAGATACAATGTCTACCTTAAATTTAAATCACTGGTTTTGCTGTTTTGAAATGCTTCTGGCCCTAGTGATTCAGGGATGTGCGAACAGCAGTCTTTATCCTTATAGCTCCTTATAGAACTCCCTTGCAAAACAACAGCACTTTAACTCTGTCAGCTTTTGTTGGCAGCTTGTCTTAAACTAACAGCTTTAAGATCAGGTTGGTTTTGAGCCCAAAAGCCTGAGCTCCACCTTGCAGGCCGTCTCTCACCTGACGAGGTGTGCCGAGGAAAGTGGAATCCTTCTGTTCCACAACACCACTACAGTGGACGGATTCGGAGTGCCTCTGTAAAGTTTCTTTTAAAAAACTGAACATCTCCAGACCTCTTCAATTCCCAAGCTGTTAACATACTGTAAATCACCCATCAGGTCAAGAGCAGCTGGCTGTGATAAGACTGGAATTATTACTACATGTAAATTCGTGGCTTATAAACTTACAGGGTATTTCACAGGGGAAAGACTTTGTCTTGCTAATTGTGGGTGTGGGTGTGGGTGTAACTGGATTGCTGTGGCGTGGGCCAGTCTTCAGCGAGACGGTGTTTTCTGTCTGTCTCTGATCTGGGGTGAGTGGAGGACGAGCCCGTGCTCCTTCACTCTGCTTCGCTTGACTCGGGCGTGCTCGCAGTCTCGTTCTCTTCCCACAGACCCCTCTGGTCGTTTTAAGGCTTTGGAAGCTGTCACGGTGTACGGATTGGGTTTAAGACAGCGCCACGATAAGTCAAGACTTTCCTCTGGAAGACCCCTCTGCCTTGTGTTTGCGCTCTGTCTGAGACGCTCTGTAACTTGCTTCGCGAAGTCTTTGTCAGCTGAGCTGCCAGTCAGGTTTTTGCACTATTAAATGGGTAAGTTGTACTTTTCAGTTTGGGATTTAATTGTCCTTTGCTCCACCTTGTACTGACAGGTTAAAGTGTTGCCTGTTTTAAGCACTTACCAATTACCTTATTGTGACATAACTGGCCAGGAGGCATTCATGACAACATCATGCCGATCAAGTGCAGTGCTGATTCAGTAGCTTCATCTCCCCCCTGTAGAAATGCCAGGAGACAGCTGCGCACCTACTGTACAGTACCTCGTCGAACCCTCAGTCCTAGCCCCTTCTGGAAACACTGGAGATTAGTAGCTGCTGTTTGGTAATAAATAGCATTCAGTGAGCGTATGAGGAGGAAGAGTGGTCTAAAGCAGAAGTAATACATTTTGAAATTTCAGCTTGTGATTGGACACGTTGAGAAACCCCTTGTGTTTCTTAATGGCAATGTTCTTAATCTTCCTGCAGTTCTGAATTTTAACCCACAGCACCACATGAAAGGACATCTTTTTTTGGAAAAGATTATGATAGTCCCTCTAAAATAGAGAGCCCGAGCCTCAGCAAGCACAATTAAAAATGCCAATCGGTTTTAAATACCAGAGGCTGACTCATCTACAGACGAGAGTTAAATAGAGTTAATTATTGTGTTTAAAACATGCTAGCCCCCTTAATGAGTCTGCTACTGTCAGAAACCCTTATCATTATTACTGCATGTTACGTGACAACATGCAATTCTTTAAAACGGATTGAACAAGTTTCCCATTTAGTCTTCTATTCATGTGAAAAGCTCTCCCGACTTTTCAGCAGTGCACAGTTAATGCAAGGATGGTATTGTTGCAGTTCTATGAGAAAACCCATAGAACATTATTTAAATATTTTTACTTGTGTTTAAATAATATATTTAAATGTGCATTTCTTTTTCTCTAGCAGATATGTAAATGTCAGGAGTACAGCAGACTACTGATAAAGACTTCCAACATTTCTGTCACTGTGTGTAATAAATTTGTGTCTTTCTGTGGTACAGGTAGTTATTAGGTGAAGTATTACTGGACATAAATGGAGTGTAGAAATGTATACTTTTAATTAACCTGCATTTTAAAGGCAACTCGTCTGTGTTGAGAATTAAATTAGAACAGCACACCTGAATTTAAGGCAACAGATACACCTGTGCAGTCCCTGTGTGAATGGAGAGGCAGCCACAGTGCTGTTGTTCGACAGCAGTGCTGCACACTGCATTCCAGAGTGGGTCATGATGACGATGATGATTTTTTGGGGGAGAAATTTAAATACCCCTGACTCCAAGTCTGCTCAAACGCTGTATTTTTCAGGCAGCCGGCATGATAATCTGTCAAGGATTTCTAAGACCTAGAGCAAGAATATATCTGCACATTATTTTCCAGGTTAAATAATTACATTTAAAAATGTCTTCCCAGAAATAGAAATATTAACTGTAGGTTAATTCACGGATGATTGTTGTTTTGCCCTTGGGTTACAAGGCTGATCTAATGCATGTGCTGTACTGCTTGACTGCACTGAAATGCTACAAATTGGATTTATTTTTTCAGAAGGAGATGTTTAGAGACTTTCTCTTTGCTGTCTCCTGTACACAGTTGCCCAGAATAAGAACAAAATGTCATTGAACGTTTAAAGCAGTAGTTTAAAACCTCTTGCTTTCCTTGCTTATTTCTTAAGAATAAACTGCTCAGTTTTATCGGAGCTCTGCTGGCTGTGATCACGGAGCGATGTTCTTAACCACCTACACGGCTCCGTGCTTTGTGCAGGAAATCCCTTTGTTTGTGTGGAGGATAACTAAGGCTGTGCTGTGGCATGAAAAGAACTATATTTAATCCCCGGGTGGGCCTGGCTGCCCGATTCACAAGCCCTGGAATGAGAGGGAGTGCGGGAGTGACTCGCGGGCTTGTGTGAAACAGGCAGAGCTCCAGGTGCACTTGCATGGGGCTTCGCTAGTGCAACCCGAGACACGGTGGCCGGACAGCTGCAGCAGGGCTGGGACCGGCGTCCAGCTCCAGGAGCAAGAGTGAGCCGAGCGTTCCGGGAGGAGTGCCTGGGCTGTGCCTCGGGCGGGGCGCGGCTGCAGTGCGTTTCGGAGACGTGTGTAGGTGAGACGGTACCGTGCGTGTCTGGTTAGCTTGTCTGAGACCACGAGGTCTGTGGTGAACAGAACTGCCACCTTTGTTTCCTCTGAAAGAGTTTGATTTAATACTCCTGTTTCTGCAGTACAGTAGAGCAGCTGAGGGGCCCCAGACTCCAGTCTGGCTCAAGTTCCTGGAGAATGTGTGAGGTCTGCGGAATTGTGGATTATGCCAATCCATAATGTGTAACTGTTGCTGTTATACATCTGTCCCTCTTGGTGCTTTCTTGGTCTTTGAATCATCTTAATGCTGCCCTGGTGGAAATCTCTTTAAAGATCCATGAGAACGGCTGCAAACGGTAGTAGATGTTTGGCGGTTCTAGCGCGGCTGTTTTTTTTCCACACATCCAGCCATTTCTTGATGGAAGCCAGGGTAAATTCACCGCCAGGGCTGGGCAGCTCCTTCTCTTGCCACCCTTTCTGTACAGCAGCTTTGACATTTGGATTCTGTAACACGTAGTGCTGGGCTCCATGCGAACATGTGGAAGGAAGACGGGAAGGTCTTCCTCTGAAATAAAACAATCCACGTGCCCTGGAAAGGTGGTACTTTTCTTCTGTCCGCCTGGTGCCATCTTTCAAACTGCAGCGTTTAGGTTTCGCCAGCTGCCGTTCGCGAGCAGCTTCACCTGATGGCTTGTGGGTACCGATTGTGCACAACAGCCCCTTCGCCAGGATCCGTATGGACAGAGACGCCCACAGCACAGGCAGGCGGAAACAGCCCCGATGTCTGTGAGCACGCTGTAGGGAAAGCGGTTTTAATACATAACTGATGAGAATCGAGAGCGAAACACATGTTGTGAGAAAAGTGTTCACCTGTAGGAACCTTAAATTCGATTTCTGTTACCCAAAGACAAAAATGGTCACCATGGTGACCAGAATGGTTGTTGCTTAAAGGGCTGCTGCAGCCTTTTGTATATAAGCAACTGTTTGAATGATATTATATAACACTATTAGTGGTAAACAATTTGATCTCCGTGAAATACATTTTTAACCTGTTTTCCCTGTAGCGTTGCCTGAGCGTGATATCGATCAGATCCCAGATCCTTGTTCACTCTTGCAAGAGGTCTTTCAGGGCGACGTTATCGAAGAACACCCTGGTCACGACACAGTGGATGTGGGGACCGTGTGGGGTTAATGTCGGGGCTTCTTGAGTTGGATTTCATACAGTATTCTGTTCCGTTTCCTGTGAGATGTGTGCAATCCTGAGCCGACTCCAGAAGAAAAGATCTTCTATAATAGATTAAGGATCCTACAGCATATTGTGCATGTTCCAGAAATCTTACATGGCATTTTGTAAGATTCTTGGGGCTCCAGTAGTAGCCTCCAGTAGTAGCCTTATCCAGTGCAAACGTCCTGGTGGGGAAATAGTGGCATCCTGTTCAGACTGCATGGGTCTCACTGTCGGGCCTCCTGAGGAGCAGCACTGATGGTTGTGGTCAGAGGGTTCGACTGTGAACAATACTGCTGGGCTGGACTTCGACTGATCCAGCAAACCCAGCAGATGAGTACCAAAATCAGGAAGAAAAACAGATGATCGCTGCTTTGGACTAAAAAGTGTTACTCCCGCACTTTGATATCAAGAAGACCCTGTTAGCACACTTGTAGGATCCTGTAAAGAATCTTGTAGGATCTCTTGCAGATCCGGTCAGACCTCAAATCATCTTGCTCAGTTCATTTGGGCTGTTATGTGCCCTAGGACATTGATTCCTTTCATTTCACTTGTAGGTTCTTGTAAGATCCCACGAGATTTTGTAGGATCTTGCTCGTGAACTTATGATAGGGTCCCACAAGATTCCCCAGAGTGCACATGGGGATTTTTTATGAATAGCTGTTGAAATATCTTATTAAATATTTTAGATATTAGTTTTGTGTGGCGTCTTTTATTACGGCATCTCTGTTACATTTATGAGCTTTGCAGTTGCAAAGGAAGTTTTCTGTATTGTTTTCTGTATTGCACGCCTCATTAAATGTTTTGTGGGTGTGTTGCCTATTTTTTTTCTGTACCACAACATTCAGTAAATATTTTCCATATTTTATGAAGATGCGTCGTTAAACTTTGAGCTTTTGTTATGAATGAAAATTATTTTGCCATGGCAGAATTGCATGTTTTACCTAGTATGCTGAAAGGAATGAGATTATCTCCTTAGAGAGAGCTGGCTGAGTGGTTTACTGGTTCAGAGGATGGATGGAGTGTCGGGCATCTACAGTGCAATCTCTTGTTTTGAAGGGCTGAAACATTCCAGAGTTTGGTGAGCTGTGATGTTGAAACTGTTAAAACCACGGAGTTGTAGAGACTTGAGATGATGAGCAGTTTATCCAGGTGATTCTATACACTGTTCTGCTCAGGGGAAGAGCAGGTGGCCTCCATGTACCCAGTGCTACGCCTTGCTGTGACCCTCATGGAGATAAGTGCCTCTCTTATCTTCATGTGGAGTGGTGAAGTTCTTGTTATGAATGTTTACTGCAATATTTCTCATAGTAGGTAATGGTTTTTCATGGCTTGAGTCCTTCTTCGATTTCTGTGTGCTTTACAACACTTTACTCTGCTTTTACTGTGGTATACCGCAACAAAACCTTCTAAGCCATATTGCTGCAGTATAATGTTGGTGACGTCTTGGAAATTCACTTTGGCACAATGTGCATTGTGGCCTGTGGAAAAATGTGACCGCTGCTCTGTCGTTTCAGTGTGTGGTTTAACTGAGGAGCTGTGCAGAGCAGATACTGTACATGCAGCCTTTTCTGTCAACTTACACAGGCAGGTGTGTTTTCCAGAAATTGGCATCCGGTCTGGCTGTGGGGGAAATCTTTGTTAATGGGTTCAATCAAGACACACAAAGCATGAGACAGACAATATGAATATCCTCATGCAACCAGAATGGTTGTTGCAGCCGTGGCTCCGTCGGACTCGGGTGCCTTTCGGCACGGCCAGCAGCGAGCCCGGGAGACCTGCGCCTGACCGCTCTGCTCCTCTCTGTCCGTCCCAGGTTGAAACCTCCGAGCAGCAGATGCAGGAAGATGCTGGCTATGGACCAAGGGGTAGTGGAAGAGTGGTTGTCCGAATTTAAGGTAAGCTGGCCTTGAATATCCCAACATGCTCCATTGTTTTGTTGTGAATCTCTGCGGGGATCGCGCTGATGTCAGGGCGGTGTGCAGGCTGGTTCTTCAGCGCTCGACCCCTCTGAGCTGTTTTGTGAGCTTGGGGTCAGCTGAGAAAAATGTCCGGATCACCTTGTACCCAGACTAGCCTGAGATTCTGTGCATTAACCAAGCTAACCCCATCGTCGCTCTGCATGTGACTCCAAAGAGTTTTGTTTTCTCCGGACTCCTGACTCTTCCTGAGGGATATCCAGACAGGGCGAACTTTATAGTGTAGAAGGACTGTTTGCGAAATTTGTCTCTGCTCCTGAGACACTGCTGGGTCTCACACCAGTGTGTGTGCTGGTGATAAATGCCTTCACGACTCAGTGAAGGTGCCGAAGAGCCTCGTTTATTAACAGCTGCCTGTTTGTCTTGGCACAGACAGTCCTTCTGTGCAGCCTGAGTGCCTTTGTGTAGTAGGTCAGAATTCTGGGGAATTAAGAGACTCGAAATATTCTAATACAGCTGGCAAGAATTTTAAAATAATACATCCTTTAATAGTTTCATTAAGCTCAATCCAGATTGACAAAATTGACATTAATGTTTATGGACAAGGCACAGCACTCTCCGTTGCAGCAGAAGATCATTTTCAATCTAATTACATTTCAGAATGTTGACCAGCTTTTTAAAAAATGATTCATGCTGACGTTTTAAAGAGTGCTTGCGTCTGAGAAAAGGCTCAGGCGTCCGTGCCGGCTTGTCAAGATGCAGAGGGTCTGTGGCGGTGTTTCTTGTGAAATTTGAATTGAGGGAGCCAAGCCACCACCAGGACTCCACCTCCTTCTGTGGCAGAGAGTAAGCCTAGTCATATGCTCTTTGGGAAGTTGTGCCTCAATAAAAGTCACGTGTTTTTGTGAGGTGTGACCTTTCTTTGTCCCTGTTTTCCTCTAGACCCTTCCTGAGACAGCGATCTCCAGCTATGCTGCATCTTTGAAAGACAAGACCTCCTTAGTTCCAGCCCTCTACAAAGTCATCCAGGAGCCCCAGAGTGAGGTAATTCCCCATGTGAACTTGCCCTGGGATCTACCAGGCACAACGGTCTTTGCGCTCAGCGGTACAGACTTGACTTCTGCTTTGCTTAGACTAACTGCAACGTTGATCTGGTGCTTCTAGGCAAATCACTGGATCATCTGACAGTCTAATCACTTCTGCAGGATTAGCAGCTGCTCCGAAGCGGTGCTGAGAGCTTCCAGAGCCGCTGCGGTTTGGGAAACGCTATGCAAATTGCTCACAATTGTGTGGAAATTGGCACCCTTAAGTTTAACAGGAGATGTCTGGAGTAGATCTGCATATCTCCGTTTCACTGCGGTGGCTGGACACAGCCTGCAGGTGTCAGGTGAATGGAGCCCAGAGCTCCTGCTGACGGCACAAGCCCAGCTCCTAGCCCCCTGGCCACAGCTGTCACCCCCAGCGAAAGGAAGCAGCCCTGCGGTACAGATGCCTCACGATCAAGCCCTGCACTGGGACTGCACTGCAGCGCTCAGTAATCAAGCTCACTGACCACTGAAACACTTCTCTCCCCAGCGCGCAGTCCCATGAAGACACACAAGAGCAGCTCTGGAAACAGTCCTGCTGTGGGCAAGGACAAGGGCCTCAGGACACGCTTACGGGAGAATAGTTAACGCTTGCAAGAGGAGAAATTAATCCTTTGTCTAATCTGCCACAGACTCAGTCCTCAAAAGAGGATGTGTGGCCACAGTAATCCTGTGCTCGATGGCCATGCAGCAGCCCTTTTCTGAAGTCAACACATCAAACATGGCTTTAGTTATTGTGTTCCCTGTTATTTACTCTTTTTTTATGTAACATTGCCCTGGGGGCATAAAAAAAAACATAATTACTTCTCTTTTTTTTCCATTTCCCATTTGTCTGTTGTGATGAGATGTTTTCACGGGAAACCCTACTGTTCCCCAAGAGTAACGTTTTTTAAAATGTCGGCGGTTCTGTGCTGAAACGTGAATACTGCAGTCGGGGTTGCAGAAGGAGCAGTGGCGTTGTGGGCACTGAACTCCCGGAGTGGGTGAACGGTGCCTGCTCTGGCACTTGGCGTTTCTGTTTCAAACCGCCCGGGGGTGCACGAGCTGTAGAAGTGGGTGCCCTTGTCAAGCCGGGGTCGAGTCGAACCTTCAACCCGTCTGCTGTCCGCCAGTGTCTGATGATGTCCGATACGCTGCTCGTCCTCCTGCCCGTGGTGCCGTTAGCGGGGGGAATTCTGCGGGGCGCCCTGCTCCAGTCCGGGAGTCTGACCCGCTGCCCTGTGCCGCTTGCCCCCTGCGCAGCTCCTGGAGCCCGTGTGCCACCAGCTGTTCGAGTTCTACCGCGGCGGCGAGCCCCGGCTCCAGCGCTTCGCCCTGCAGCTGCTGCCCGAGCTCCTGTGGTGCTACCTGTCCCTGGCCGGCGGCCGGGGCCCGCGCTGCAGCGGCTGCGTGGAGGCACTGCTCCTGGGCATCTACAACCTGGTGAGTAGGGCCTGCTGCTGAGGCCGAGCCCCCGGCCCCCCCGGGAACCGGACCTGGGCTCTTCTGGGGAGACACGGCCGGGTCGCTGGTCCGGGTCCCAGGCGCCCGAGCCCCCTGTGTAAACGCATGCTTCCTGTTCTTGGTTTGAAAAGCGCTTCCGGGCGGTTTTCCACCTGAGCTGCTGTCCTCTCGTCAATCCCAGGATTGCATCCAGCTGTTTCTTGGGAAAACGTCCAGAGCAGCTGCTTCCACAGCAGGGCTGGGCAGCTGGTTCAGGACTCCCTCTGCCCTTATAGACTAGTGTGTGGTGGCAGAGTGTCCTGTGTAGACCTGTGATTTTTATTTAACAGGTTTTAATCCCTCTGCCGATCTTCAGGATTTTGTCCGTAACCTTTTCCTTAGTCTCCGAAGTAAGACTAATACAGTTGTGTGAAGACAGGGGTCTAGCTTCATATAGGCTCTGCTTGGGTCAAAGGGCAGCAGGGTCCCCGAGATACTTTAGTCCATAATTCAAACTCTCGCTTGTTCAATTTTCCAAAAACTAGTGAAAGAAGGTACGTGTGGTATGAGATTGTAAACATCTGTCTTTCTACACTTTTGACTTCAGTATTCAAAGTATTTAAGAGCTTTAATTTGATTTCTTACTTGTCGTATTTACGGGTCTTAAGAAGGAAGGTTGTGACAACAAAGCACTCCTGTGTCATAGCTCTGCTGTGAGGGCAGTGTCTCATCAGGGCCATGTCAATTGCTTTAAGCCACCGATTTTAATATAATGCTGTGGGGACTGTAAGCTGTGGAGCTGTTTGGAAATAGTTTTGGCCTGTCCATGAACGGGGCCGTGTGATGCATGTACGAATGTCGGGTTGTGGGGATGCAGACATTCTGCTTTTCCCTTTTCTTCTCCTTATAAAGAGACGAGATTGAGCAGTATTATCCACGTGTTTCCATGGTAATGACTCGAGATGCCTGTGCTGCCTGAGTGGCAGCGTTGCCAGCAGTGTCTGCCGTTGGCAGCCCAGGCAGAGATTTAGCAGTAGACCTGGAGCCCGGAGGACAGTATGAATACACCCTTCAGCCGCCTGTGGATGTTCTTGTCAAGAGCTGTGTGATGAATCAGAACCTCTGTGCAGTTACCACTGCTAATAATAACACAAGAAATGCAGGAAAAATCCTTCAACTACGAACATAGGAATCGGCCAAAGTATACCCATCTTGTAAAATCCACAGGAGTGCCAGCTTAAACAAGTACTTTCTATTTCACACCTCCGTAGAATATAATCCACAGGACTCTTAGATGGCAGGACAGGGCAGTACAAAACCCGGTTTTAAAATAAGGAATTATTTTTACACGGTTTAAACCTTTCTCTATGGACTGTTTCCTTCACTTACCACTGCAGTCTGCGAATAGCATTACCTTCTTGGATCTCTTTACAGCACCAGATATTTTGGTTTTATTGTTTCTGAGGGCGTTGCAAAAGGATAAGAAAATAGGTCATCCGTCGTTCACGATGAAGCGATCCTGTCAGATCCTGAAGTTTATTCCGTTTATTATTTTAGAGGCCCGTTTTCCCTGGTGGGGACTTTGCGGGCAGTGTCTCTGCTGCCCCAGAGCGCGCTGTCAGGCAGGGTTATCCTCAGCCCTCCGAGACCAGTCAGAGCTCTTCTCTCCTTGGTGGTTTCTGGGCTGCTGCAGGGTCTTAGCTTTGAAAAGCAGTGCTTGACCCGTGTTGAATCGCACTCGGAGCTCAGCAGGTTTCTGTTGTACAGCCGTGGCTGTCGAGACCTGTGCCAGGACCTGTCTGTGGGAGGAAGTGATGGGCGCTGATCACACTCTTGGATTTCCTTCCTGCTGCCATGAGACAGACTTCAAACTCATGCGAAAGGAATGAAGAGCCGAGCTGAATTTAAAGTCACCAGCTACAAGGAAAGCAGGAATATTAGAAAGCAAATTGAATTAAGCTTCCGTGTGAGTGATCCCACAGCACTGTTCCCGGCGTATGGCCAGTGTCCGGCCTGTCCTGTCCCGCGTTCCGACCTCCAGAGCTCTGGATCCTGAAGGGAGGTCAGGGTGGCGTATTGCTGTCTTTACTGGGATGTGAGGAATGGTGGATTTGCATTTAGCAGTCCTGCTAAATTTGCAAGGCACCTGGACTCTGAGTCAGTGTGAAAATCCATGCTGTGTATATAGCCACTCTGATTCAGGGGTAGGGTCTTTTACCTACAGTATGATCGTGATGGGGTCTTTTACCTGTTACATCCTGATAACTTAACGTCATGTTAAGTTACAAATACAATTATCTAATGCCAAATGAATGGCTTATTAATGTTTCTTTGTGCGGCTCTGAAATTCTGTAGTACTGTACATGAAGTACACTAGTGCAGTGCATCATCTTTACTCAGAGGGCAGCAAACACTTAACATTTCCAAACCTCTTAAGTCAGATTCTCCAGCCCTGCTCATGCAGAGAGACAGTCCAGCCAGTTTTATAGTTCGCCATTGAATCATCCATTTAGAAGTCTTGACACAATTTCACTATGATCAATTAAGTAGGTGACTCTTTAAATTCCTTAATTAAGAGATCACAGGGGATCAAACACAGAGTACCCTTCGCTCCCCATGTCCAGGGTCCCTTAATTAATGAGAATACTTGCTAAATTCATCAGTAACTTCCTTCTAAAGCTTTGCAACACCTGTAAGACCTGTGAGATTCTCTAGAGTGGGGCTCCTCAGGACCAGGCTTGGAGACCCAGCTCTAAGGTAACCTGCACTTTTCTTTGGCACTGTTTCTGAAGATGAGACGGGAGGAGAATGTGTTGTTGGTTTTCCTGGTGAATAGAAATAGCGCTCTCCAGGAGCAATCAAGCTGCAGCAGCCTCAGTGCAGGGGACGTGGAAATGCTGTATTCTGGGCACGGAGAGATCTGATTACTTGATGCCTATTGATTGTAGTTGGGATTCTTCCATTTACTACAGGTAACAAACTGGATGTTAAATACGCAACAGTCTTACACCTCCTGGCTTTGCGCTTTGGAGTGGAGGTGAGTGTCTTCTGACCTAGATGAAGAAATGCAATCTGATTCCTCTTTGTCCGTAAAGAAATCTCATTTGCATTTGTCTTCTCAGGAGATCGTTGACAAGGATGGCCAGAGCAAAGTGCTGTCGTTCACGGTCCCTTCCTTGTCGAAGCCCTCTGTGTACCATGAGGTGAGTGGCCTCACAGTGCCTCACAGTAATTTAGCAGTTTCTTTAAATGAACGGAGTGCTTAGCTTAGTGAGATCTGAGATAAAAGATGGTTTTGAAGCCGGGGTCTTTGTGACTCCAGTAAATCTGTCATGATGCATTGAAGTTGTTGATATTTCTCTGTTATTCTGCACCTGTGCGCTGAAACATAGCGATACATATCTTTCTAAGGGCGCATGATCCACAGGACCTGTCTGATGAGTTATCGATAGTAATCTTAGCCCAAATGCTGCTAATTGTGATCGGCCTCCTGCATTTCCAGCATAAGGAAGTTGTCCGTAAAAAGGCGAACTTTCCCTAATCGGTGCACTGATGGCTACTTCCCTAGCAGCTGCTGCTTGCAATTCAACAGTACTGAGTTCAGCCCTGTGCCTTCTGCTCTGGTGGCTTTCACCGGTTGGCAGGACGTGTTGTGGGGTTGTTCCCGCCAGGGCAGCGTGTGTTCCTGCCGCTCTGTAGGGTGCGCGGTGCGCTGACATGCCGCTCTCGTTTCCAGCCGTCCATGTTCGGGTCGCTGGCGCTCACGGAGGGCGCGCTGGCCATGCACGGCCTGAGCCGCGTGGTGTACAGCGGACCCCACCCGCAGAGAGAGACCTTCACGGCCCAGAACAGGTAGGTCTCCGCGCCCGTGGCCAGGCCGGGCAGGTTGAGGCCCGGGGCTCAGGAGGTGCCAGGGGGTCCCTCGAGCTCCGGCCCAGCTGGGCCTTCTTGAGCCTGCTCCTCCCGGTGAGACGTCACCCTGCAGCCTGTGCGTCCCCCCAGCTCTCTGAAATCCTGCTTGATCAGACTCTTCTAATGCCGCACATTCTGAATGCACACGACTTCAGGGATTATGGAACAAGACTAGTTTCCTTGGGAATTTGTGCGCAAGGTGGACAGCACGCGCTGTTTCCCTTTATCCCCACCGTGCAGTTTTGCGGATATCCATTCAAGTGCTCAGAAGGGGCCAGCAAGGGCGTTTTTGAACATGACGGCTTTTGGCTTTTCCTGGAGCTGACATAGCTGAGCCATGACATCAGGCTGGACTGGGGCCCTGTGTAGGCTCAGGCCTTGGCTCAAGATCTGAAAACATCCTTTCCTTAGGCAGGAAGGTTTTATTTACACGAGTATTGGAACCCTACAATGTCCAGCAGAGGTCAGGTTTAAGCTGAATTTCTGTAGATGTGTATTTCATGCATGAAACGTACAGTCTCGTGTATGATCCTGTTCTTGCTGTAAGAAGGGCCAAATTCATAAGACGGGTTGCTAGTAGCTCGTTGATCTGAGCATCTCTTCCACCCACTTCCTGAAAGCCGCTGGCTGGTTGTGACATTGCTTGCATCACACTTTACTCCTTCGATTCCATCTGTGCCCTCTGATTCGTGCTTCACTGTTGGTTTTAATAAAATCCAGAAAGTCTTTCGGCAGACCGTAGACCCCCTTCTCCTGCGTGTGAGTTGAGCTGACAGGTTGGTGGTGGGGGCACAGATGCCCCCCCTTGCCTGCGTGCACTCCAGCGCCCCCCAGTGGCTGATCTGCGCTTGCTCCTCGGCAGGTTCGAGGTGCTCACCTTCCTGCTCCTGTGCTACAACGCTGCCCTGAGCTACATGACGAGCGCTTCGCTGCAGTCCCTCTGCCAGCTCAGCTCCAGGTGAGCCTCGCATCGGGGCCCTGTCGGGGGGGTGGGACTGTGGGGCAGGGTGGGGGCCCGTTTGAGACGGGGGGGCTGTTTGAGGCGGGGGCTGTGGGGCAGGGTGGGGCTGTTTGAGGCAGGTTGGGGGGCTTGTTTGAGATGGGGGGCAGGGTGGGGGGGCTGTTTGAGGCAGGGGGTGGGGCTGTTTGAGGCAGGTTGGGGGGCTTGTTTGAGATGGGGGGCAGGGTGGGGGGACTGTTTGAGGTGGGGGGGCTGTTTGAGGCAGGTGGCAGGGTGTGCAGGTGTTGCTATATTTGTGAGGACCACACTGGAGGAAATGTCCTCACAGCAATGGTGCCTCCTGAGAGGCAGGCATTGTGGAGACATGTGAGGCAGTCTTCACGAGGCAAAATATGTTTCTTTCTTCTGAACTGGATTGCATTGGATTGATTGTAATAACTAGCTGTTTGCTGTCTACTTTCAGCCTTTGTGCAGTAAAGAACTGTAAACTGAAATAGTGAGAGTCAGTTGGGAGATGCACACAAATATAGACATACCATACGAGTGTTTGTGTATATACCGTGTGTGTTAGTGAATAATATATGTACACACATATACCTATATAAGTGTGTGTACAGGAGTGCAGGTAAGTACTTTTTTTATTTTTCTCATGCTTTATGACTGTGCTATAAAAGTAATCCAGGTCTGTACGCAAAAGATCTTAAGAGATCTGCCTGTGTTTATCTGTGCTTGAAAAGACTGATTTTCCTCCACTACTGTTAGTCTCTCTTTCTGGCACATCACTGAAGTGAAAGGCTGGTTGATGCGAGCTGTGTAACAGACAGATGGATTCGGGGTGTTTGCAGAGCCTCCAGCAGGACAAGCGTGTGTGGTCTGTATGGTAAGATGAGACTCTCCATCAGTACTGGCAGTGATCTTTACACGCTGAGCGCTGTAAATGTCCCCAAGGGAGCTCGTTCGTGAACGATTCCTGCCTGGTTAGTGCGTTTTGATTTCTCCTTCGCTCACAACGTCTGGAGGAAAAGCGGGGAACGTGGTCTTTTGAAGAACCCTTTTAGAGTGCTTTGTTACTTGGATACTGGCGAGGCTGCTCTGGGGGAAGATTAATTGATTTCAAGCATTAATAGTGAAGGAAAAGAAACTGTCAGGCGGAATTGATCTTCCGGGCAGAGACTGCAGAGCTGTCTAATCAGGTCGCTAATGAACTCTCAGAGCAGTAATTACTCTGCTTGATGCAGAGCTCTTGGTGTGCAGGTGAGTTGAGTGGAAACGGTTCCGTGTTGTGGTGGCCTGAGCACTGGGCTGCGATGGCAGGGGTGCAGGGGCAGCCCTGGCAGCAGCCCTCCTCTGCAGGGCCTGCCCTGGGTGTCGGAGCGCCGCTCTCGTCCCTGTCAGGAGTGGTGAAATTGATCAGGGTGCCCTCTCTTCTCTGCAGGATGCTGTAGAATAGCAGACAACTCAGGCTGTGAGTATTGTTTTTCCCATGTGAAGTGCCCATGTTTTTATGGAAATGAAGCTGATGATGACGAGTCTGTTAGAAGTGTGGCGTTTTCTTCCTATATTTCTGTACTGGGAGTTTGGTTGGCAGGTGCCAGTCCTGCAGCTCTTGTGCTGGAACGTCAGGGGTGAGCGCAGTCCCATGCTGTTTCCTCCTGTGCCCTTGGGTTGGTGTTTTGCTGTTCATGCTGAAGAAGTCCACTGCCTTCACTGTGTCAGTACCTCAGGATTTTAAAGTGCTTCTCTACCAAGTTCCTTCGTAGCCTTCTGTGTTCAGGACTGAAAAGGTTCAGCTCCATCAGCCTGTCGGTGTAAGCCCTTAAGCCCTGGGATGCATCTAGTTGCTCTTCTCTGAACAGTGTCTTTTCAATACTGGTGACCAAAATTGGACACAAATTCAAAATGAGGCCTTATTAATGCATAATGCATTTCTGCAGACTTTGTCCTCCTGTTGGAGTTGCTGGGCTGTAATACATTCATCCTGCTGGGACTGTAAAGACTCTGGTCAGATGTTGCTCAGGTACTGTGCGGGTAGCTGATTTATTTCTTAATAGCTGGCATTTGTTTTCTGAGTCAAGTAGCAATAATGACAGACCTCACCATTATGGCTTGGTAGCGGACAATACATTGTTTTTTCCTTTCCCAGTGGGCAATAATGTAGTTTTGCTGCGCTATTCTAGACTATTGTGGTCTACCAGCTCTGCTGATTGGCCTCAGGGGTCTGTTCTTGTAATAGCTCAGAACTGCCCTAATATTCCCTGGCAGGTTGCGCTCTGGGTTAAGCACATTTGCATCTGCTTTACTGTGCTGTGGCCCAGATTGGTGTGGACGGGTATTGAGATAACCCTGATCTGATCGGGGACGGGACTGTAACGGGAGCAGGTCCAGGCTCCCGCGAAGCGTAGTTCAGGACCCCATGCAGACGGTATAATCTGGAAGTAAGTGGAGAAGGACAACAGGGAGGAGACGAAGAGGATCGGGACGGGTTGACAGATGGGGGCGTGGTGACGGTGATCTGTGTTCGGGGGGCGTGGCCAAGGCAAATTGATCCAGACTGTCCAAGGGGGAAATCTGGGGCGCAGTCCAAAGTCCAAAACCGGGGATCCATCCGAGACGAGACAAAACATGGTTAAAATCCAGAACTGGGTCCGGAACAGGGATGGGGAATAAAACCAGGATGACGAGGCCAGGCGCTCCGAGCCCCGGACGTAGATGGTCAGGACGCCGTGATGAAGCCTGTGCCGCCGGGTCTCTCCTGGACCTGCTGGTAGGCGGGCTTCCGGGCGTCCATCTCCCAGCGCTGAGCCAGGAATAGCAGGAGCACCAGGCTGAACTAATGAGGGACAAACAGAGGGCAGGCGCACATAATCAACTAAAATACGAAAGGGTCGGAGCGCCCTGAAGAAGAGGGACTACGATGGTGACAGGTACAGGAGCATGGAGTTGAGCAGGGTTCTTGGGTCCCAGCACTGGGTATCTTCTGTGCGTCATGGGCTTGTTTCTCTTCTCCACGCTCATGTGGGTGTCTCGGGACGCTCCAGTTCTGTCCCATATGTTTAGAGGTATAGAACGTGGACAACAAGACCATTAGGTAGAGACCTGAGCTGAATTGTTTTAGTGCCTGTAAAGTGTTAACCCAGATTTTTTTAATCCACCCCAGCGTTTTTAGTTTTTATTAATCCCAAACTAGAGCTTTCTTATCTTGGGGATCTCCAAAACTGCCCTTTAAAAGTTTTTGTTTTTCATATACTGTAGGCTCAAATGCGCTTCCTCAGAAACCCACCTTGTGTTGTGTACTGCGTGTGTTATTGTCTGGGCTTCCCTTGATTGGAATATCTTTGTGTTTCTTTTCCAGAGTGAGCACCTGTGGGTATCCCAGGCAGCACTTGAGAAAATACAAAGGCGTGAACACTAGACTGTCGGTTTCTTCTGAGTTTCTCGTTCAGTTGATAACGGGCATTTATTATGCCATGTGAGTATAACACGTTATTCTGCATTACTGCATGGAACTGTCTGCTTCCAGTGTTCTGTGAGGCAATTGGCTTCTGCGTGGAGAAAATGTAATGGAAAAAACTTTTATAGGTGTACTTCTGTCCCAAAGTCTCCATCTACAATAAAGCTGACTTACAATAACTGATTTATTGCCAGCAGCCATATCACCTGCAATTCACAGATGGCAGCCCACTGAAGCCCAGCAGGTGTGAGCCTTGTTAGTACCTGGATGGGGACCTCCTGGGAAAAACTAAGGTTGCTGCTGGAAGAAGTGTTAGTGGGGCCAGTAGGGGGCACTCACCCTGCGGTCTGTGTTGGTCCTAATGTCCCAGTCTAGTGACGGGGACACCATTCTGTAAAAAAGGCACCGTCCTTCGGATGAGACATAACACTGACTCCCTTTAGTCATTAAAACTCCCAGGGTGTTTCTCGAAAAGAGTAGGGGTGTTACTCCACTGTCCTGGCCAAATTTCCCATTGGTCTTAATCAGTCATGGCCTCCTAATAATCCCCATCTCTGAACTGGCTCACCCCCAGCATGCTTTTTAGAAGACCATGTGAGACGTTTCTCATTAGTTTATCTTCACAGATGTGTTATGGCTTCTCTTAGTATCAAATCACCTTGTTTGATCATTTATAGGTACAATGGAGAGTCTGAAATGGCATCGAAAGCTTTGGATGACGTCCTCTACAGAGCTCAGCTGGAGCTGTATCCTGAAGCATTATTAGTGAGTGTCTGTTTGAACTAAAAGTTTCATGGTCACTAACTGTACTGTACTCTTGGTTAAGACGTCTCTATAACACTTTCTGGATCCGGATCTCGTTAATGTATGAGAAATATCAGGAAAGCTCCACACAACAGCCCATCTGGCTTGTGTTGTTCATGGATGCAAGACGAGCTGCTGTTAAAACGATCCCAGGGAATCATCATTAGCAGCATCAGAGGTTTGGAATCCTTGAAGGCGGAAATATCCCATCTTCCTGCCCAAATACACTTGGACTGCCATTTTGGCAATTCCATCTTCATTTTCTTCCAAAGCTTTGAAGCTTGTCTGCGGAAACTTGGTGCATTCCTTTCAAGATCTGGAATTGCTGAATCAGGTCCCTGCAAAGCTTTCCGAGTCCCAGGCTTGAGAGATTGCATGTTAGGATTAACGTGACCATGCAACATCCTCTGTGCATTCTTATACCCACTTGGAACAATTTTAGAAACAGTTTTATGAGCCAGTTGTGCTTACTAATGCACGATAGAAATGACCTGCTCAGGTCTTGAATTCATTCAAGTGTGATAAACATAGTATACGTATCAAACACAATCAGAGAACATATATAGAACATATTCTGAGCTGCAGCACTGAAAGGTCAAACAGAGACCCAGATCGCTAGACTTGACTCTTGGGAACCTCGCCTCACGCTGGCAGCTGAAGCGTTCTTGTTTTGATGGGTTTTTCCCCTGTGTAGGTGGGCAATGCCATCAAGTCTTCCTGGCATGGAGAGGCATTGAAATCGAACAAGGAGGGCACTCGCTGTATTCAGGTAGAAATCACTCCAACCTCGTCCAGAATATCCAGGAACGCGGTTACCAGCCTGTCGATCCGTGGACATCGCTGGAAGAGGCACGGTAAGCAGTGGGAGAGATGTCCAGGCTGGCTTGAAGTCTCCACTAACAAGGGTTTTCATTGTCTGGCCTCTTTTCCTCAAAATGCATTTCTGCAACAGCATTGCGTTCGCAGCCTGATGAGTTTTCTGGTTCCTGGTTTCAAGTGAAGTACACGAAGAAATGTTGGATCAGCAAGAAAGCTTTCAAAGAGACACGGCCAGCGAGCTGCTGTGCATCTCACGCCAATGGCCTTGTGAAGTCAGTATGCCCTGTTTGCATGAACTGATTTGCTAGAATTAAAAAAGGGAGGTTGAAAATAAACCTCATAGACTCTGGTTTTCAAAGCGAGGTTTGTTGTTTTCCACAGGACTGTATGCCTTAGGTTTTTATGTAACTGTACAATAATTTGGAAAAGTGAGGCTTTTAAACTGAGGCATTATAATAAGGCTTGAATCAACCATAGCACATTTTAAATTAAATGTTTTCGATTGTAGGATGACAAGATGTTTAATTATTACTGAGGTAAAATGTATATACCTGTACCATAGATGTTTGTGGGAAAGGTATAGAATTTAAACCTCTTTTCCTCTTTTTGAGCTGTCTTTTAATGAATCATTAACAGCAGGTCTCTTGTACTCCTCCAGTTTGTGTTTTAATTGCTTCGTTAAGCAGTGCATCATTATCATTAAGCTCCTGGGTTTTTTTTGCTGCGAACTGCAGTACATTATGAATAATAATTGGGTTTCCAGCAAGTCGGCCAAATTAAGAATATTCCTCTGAACTCTGTTTTTTTTTTATTGAACGGATCGTGTGTATTCAACTGGCTGCCAGTAATTCACTTGTGTGTTTTTTTTTGTGCTGTAGTACTGTGCAACAATGCCAAGAATCTTAATTGACTTGTGCATATAAACGAGTCCCCGAATGAGCTCGTGTCGTGGGCCAGCTCTTCCAGGACTGGCCAGACGGCGCGGTGATTCATCACCAAGATGGGACTCGCTGTTGTCTGTGCTGCTGCTGTTGTTGTTGTTGTTGTTGTTGTTGTTGTTGTTGTTGTTGTTGTTGTTGTTCTGTTCTCCTTTCTGTGTGTTTCAGCCATCGTGTGTTCTTGTCATTTCCGACCCTAGAGTCTCCCGAGAACAGTGCTGAGGCCACAGACACGGCCGCCGTGTCCGTCCCCGAGATTAGTGTGACAGGGGTGAGCGGCGAGCGCGTGCTGAACGGGGACTCGCAGAGAAACAGAGCAGAGGGGGAGACGCAGGGGGGACAGGAGCTGGGCGCTGACTCTAGAGCAGACAGCAAAAGCCTGGCTGAGATCAGGAGGCAGAAGTCTTTCAGGAGGCTAATGGAGGACGGCGTGAACTCGGCAGGCAGAGTCCAGTACTAGCCGAGCGCTGTTAAACGCCACCCAGAGGTACTTTGGGTTGGGCTCTGGTGCTGGTGTGGGGAGGAAAGACACTAGTGCATGGCACTGCTGACTAATCCTCTGTATCTCTCAGAGCCACTTGGGGTTACATATTGCAGCATGCTAACGGAGTTCCAGCACTGCAGTCCCGTATTCTGTATAACCGCATGTCACTTGAACCTCTGTCCCGCTAGTCACTATATGGCTTGCTCCCCTGAACTGGAGCGTCGCCTGATACCTTTACATTTGCACCGATCTTCATTTACATGTAAAGTCATTCATTTAATCATGCATTCGTGAAATCCATTTTCTTTGTGCATGTACTGTTCTTCTCTGTCCAAACCCGGGGCGGCAGTGGTTTCCGAACTTCTGACGTCCAGTTGATGTACTGTACTGTGTCGGTATTTGAAAGCAGCCCCTCTGTGGCAGCACCGTGACCACAAACAGAAGACCGTGTCTGCAATGCTGAAAGATACCTCCTGCTTTTCATCACACTGGTGTTATTCCTGATTTGATTAAAACTAGCTAATAGCAACTGTTCCTGTTTGTTCCTAAGGCAATGTTCAACTAATCGGTAGA